>NW_027492083.1:0-390000 GCF_021521415.1 Bidens hawaiensis | reverse complement strand
GTGGCTTCCTCATCACGACAAAGTCCACGTCTTCTGTGCGGGAGTGTTTCCCGTCTGTGAGAATGACGGGGAAAGATAAGATACCCAGGGGGTGTTTGTGTTGCCGCCGAACCCTTCCATCGAGGCGTAGACCGTTTCCAGGCATTCCTTGTCTTCGTCGTCTAGCTTGTCGAAGAACTGCCTGTACATAACCGTTGACGAGGCGCCGTTGTCAGCAAGAGTGCGGGAAGTGATGTAGTGCCCCAGCTGGCTTTTGATGACGATAGGGCCTTCTTTGCTGGGTCCTCCTGGCACTCGCGGGAAGCGCACCTCAGCTTCCTTCCACGCGCATGGTTCTGTCGTTCGTCTTTTTCTTCCTCTGATGTTACTATGAACCATGTGGATGCTGATGTCAACGGGCTTTCGTCCGTTGCCTTTGTATCGGTTATCATTCCTCCCTCCATTCTTGATTGATGCCACAAGGTGTGTAAGTCTTCCATCCTTGACGAATGTTTCAACAATATCTTTCAAGGATGTACACTCCTCAGTGTTGTGACCCTTTGTCCCGTGGAAGTCACAGGATTTACTCTGATCTGCATTAGGTCGCTGCCAGATCATTGGAGCTTTCGGCCATGGGAGTTTTTCGGTGGCAAATATCTCCATGACGCTTTTGGTGAGTGGCGTCCACCGGTGTTTTCGGCTTGATGGGTGCGTGTTATCCCTTCCGCCTACTAGAGGGCGAGAGCTGGATGAGGTGTCAAAGTTTACCCTTGACTGCCAAATACCTAGCTTCCTCTTTTTGTTTTGCCGGGCGGTCCGAACGTTGTTTTCTCTAGTCCTCTGCGTGTAGAGGTGTGTATTCTGGGGAAGATCCCTACCTAGTTGCTTCTCCGTTTCGGCAAAGCGCTTGGCCGCCGTCATGATGGCATCCCATGTGGATGGCATGTCGTCCTTACCCGTCAACGTGCGGATAAGCTCTGGGTATTCGGCGCCCTGGATGAAAGCGGCGCGAACAAGATCTTCGCTTATGGTGCCCAGACTCAGCTTTTTGGAGTTGAAGCGAGTGATGAAGTCTAGTAAAGATTCATCTTCCTCTCTAACGCAGTTGAGGATCGTCCACTGCTCTTCAGTATATTTCCTCTGTTAACTGAAGTGTTGGCTGAACTTGTGTTGAAAGTCCGCCCAATCATAGATGTGGTGGACCGGTAAACGATCAAACCATGCCCTGGCCGCTCCAACCAGCGTCATCTGGAACATATAACACCACGTGGGTTCCGTCCAGTTGCTGACGGTTGCCCCCGCTATGAATCTGTTCAAGTGATCGTCTGGGTCGGATATACCGTCATAAGTGCCTATGTTGGACATTTGTTTGGCACTCTTCGGGGCGATTGCTTCCGCAATGTCCCTTGCAAACTTGGATGTTCCCGCATTTGCAACAGTTGGTCTAAAGGTTTTGGAGAAGTCACGTGGGGTTCCACCCGCGTTTTTTGGTTTGAAGGTTTCTCCAAAATTCCTTCTCGGTTGGAAGTCCGTTTCCTTACGCTTCCCTTTCGCCCTATGGCGAGGGTTTGCGTCGCTGTCGGACTCCTCCCAATCATCGTCCAAGTACTCGCACTCATTGCTCATGTTGAGCTGTTGTCGAGTGCTTCCGAATTCGTCAGCCTGTTGGAGTGAACGTAAGCGTTCATCCAACTCAGCTTGGAATTCCTTTTGACGTGCTTCCGCCCACGCTTTAACTTGATCAAGTGTTTGGCGGGGGAGACTCGTCTGTTGTCTTTCCACCTGGGTATCAATGAATCCCAGGTGAGGATTGTTTACTGCACTTGCCCCGGCTTGGGTAGCCGGGGTAGTGTTCGTAAAATGTGTGTACTCGCCGGTGTCCCCCCCAGTAGCTGGGGTTGTGGTTACCGGGGTCTCTTGGTCACTCGCTGGCCTTGGCACCGGAGTAACCTTAACCATTTTTCCAGAAGTTTTGAAAAAACTGAGAATTAGTTCTAGCTTTTATGCACGGATGGCGCCAATGAAGAAACACTAAGTGACCCCGGACAGATTACGGATAATCTGGGGGTTAAATAGATGTTTCCCACGAGGGTTAGGTCCGGCAAAGATGGTTATTCTTCTAATGACCTGCAAAACAGACACCGTGAGCTCGTCACTGAGAAGGGGGGGTTCCTCCTTGTGACCACCCTCCGGCGTGAGAATCAGACTAGATTGCTCTGAATATGTGTATATATTGAGAGAGATTGCTAGAGAAGATGAGATACAAGATAATCATACCGTTCCAAGGTATTGGAGTATTTATAGCCGAAGGTAGGTTTCCAAGCAGGTACAGCCAGCAGTATAATATTCCTTTTCTACCAACTGTGGGCTACGCACGTGCCATGCTGGTAGTTGGTGGGTAAGCAGCGGCTGATAGTGACATGGCCGGCTGTGTAATATTCCTTTTCCACCAACTGCAGGCTATGTACGTGCCACGACAAGGGTTGGTGAGTAGGCAGCGGCTGATAGTGACATTTTGTACTAGAGCGTGCTCCTCGTACTGTTATCGGTGAGCTGTCACCCTGTGATTGGTTCATGAGCTGTTTTGGTCAGATCTTGTCTATTTTGTCCATACCTTGGCAGGTATAGTACAAAAGATCTTCCAGAAGCGTACGGACTGGCTCATTTGGGCGGGAGTATTCCCGCCTTGCTCATTCCTTCAGGTGACACTGAATTATTGAGAGTTAGTGCCTTGTGCGTGTAGCCTTGCTATTAGTGCGGGTAGCCTTCCCTGATGGCTTGTATCCGCAACTGCGGGAACAGGCGGGGTACTTCACCATTGGGAGGCTTTTCCTGCGGGAACAGCTGGCGTACTGCGCGTAAGGTCTTTATCTCTGAGCATGGTTGGTCTTGCGGAACCAGTTGGTCCTTGCGCAGACGTCCCTCTTCAAGGTGAGTCTTGCGGGTCCAACTGGGCTCTGCTGGGACATACCTCTTCAACAGTCAAAAGCAAGATCAGCATCAATGGCATCCATCTCCTCCGTTAAGCCCTTCTGAAACTCATCACAACTAACCGAAGAATGCCAACAGACTCCACATTTCACACAAACAAACCTTCTACAAACAGGACACTTAACGCAATTATCAGTCGAGTCTACATCAGCACTAGGATCAAGAAGAACCGCACAATTATCAAAAGGGCAGTAAAACTTGTCACACACACGTGCATTCGGTTCCAAAAGAGCTTCCTCTAACAACATAAAAGATCCAACAGGAAGAAACAACTTATGCTCAGGGGTAGAAATGTAATATCTACATTTTGGGCTCGGGCACCTAATGGGGACCTCGGATAGCCCGACTTTCTCATCAACATAACCCTTAATACAATGCGAACAACATTTATGTGAGCATCTCAATGCGATCATCATGAATGCTGGTTTATCTTCACAACATATTAAACACTTTTCGACCGTTGGATAGACATTGGCATCATCGCAAACGACCCCAATTGCCACTCGCGCCAGATGCAATGGAGGGTCGAGATTGACATCAAGAACATGCTTTAGCACAAAATGTTCAAGATTTTCAACATGCTCTAGTATTCTTTGCTTTAATGCCATGAGAAGCGGATTCTCGAGCGTTTCTTGATTTGTAATCTGCAAAATATAAAGGTGTCATATAGTTAAAATCTTGAATGTAATGATATTACAATAATACAAGAATCAATGAAAAATTGAGTCACCTGATCAAATAAGATTTGGGAATTGGTAAATGCATACACCCTTTTGATATTATGTCGAATCGCCTCGAATAAACCATCCATCAAAGCTAAATAATCAGCTACATCTTCTTCAACAAAAAATTCAAGCCTTTTCTGAACCTGAATGACATGATCCGTATTAGGTCCTTCCATCATTACCCCAATTCCCGATACCCCTAAAACCGATACACCCTTGAACAGCATTCGAACTGAAAACTCATCCATCTCTTCCAATTCATCCTCATCTCCACAACAACTTCGGAACTCATCTTCATCGTCTTCAAACATTTGGTTCAAACTCTGTAAATCTACACAAACCCAGATCTGATTCTGTTAAATCTGTTCGATTGAAACAAAACCCAGATCGCATAAGCTACGAATTGCAAAACCCAGATGGGGTTTTGGGTTTTGAAGATTGAATACTGCAAATTGAATAAAGAAAGTGAGATAAAGTGAAGGTTCCATGCCATACCTTTGTAATGATAAACAAATGGTTGTGAAGGAATGGAATAAATTTTAGCTGAAATAATCACAACAAATCTCTGGGTTTGAATACATAATAAGAACCCTAGTCTGACAAAACTGTCGCTTGTTTTTTTTTTCACACAAAACCACGTTTACTTTAGTTTAATACAATTATTTTATTATTACTATTTTAGAAAGTTTAAAATCCGATTTCTCAAGCTGGGGCAAGGAATAGAATCATCATCTGTGACTATTTGGGTTTTATATATTTGTAATTGTAAGACATGTGAAATGATGATTTTATAATGTTTCATTTATTCAAGTTTTAAGATATTATACTTTCATACAAATTTTATGAGTATATACGTGGATATAGTTAAGTTATTCAGGTAATAATTATTAGTTATTCTGGTAATAAATATTTTAACAACAAATTTCTATACATATACTATATTAATAGAAGTTTTATTGCCTTTAGGAGAAACATTGAGGTTTTATAATGGAATTGGTGATTTTAATGTTATTAATTCATTCAAGTAATTGGACATTTGGACTATACTAGTATTCATTTAGAGTGCGATAAATTGGGAGAAAAAAAAAAAGAAGAAAATGTGTTGTGTGGTGAGTTCCCACGTAGACTCGAGGCTAACAAAAGTAATTTGATACCAAATATTTGAAATGGGCATTAGCACACCTACATGTTATGCTTTAAAAAGTTCAAAATGTCATCATTACACCAAATCAAACTAACAACTTTTCATATAAGACCATGCGTGTGGGGCCAATGCTTCGGAACACCACTCCCGGGGTGGGGGGGGGGGGTGTTGCGCTTTCCACATAGCGACGACATGTCTCTTGTTTGATCCAACATAGCCGTTCAACGGCTACTTTAAAAAAATCAATTATTTTCCTATATAATCATCAAACATCAAAACTTTCTAAACACCCTCTACAAATTCCTCACACTTTTTTTAACAATCTTTAGAAACCTTACACCAATCTTCACAATTTTTTATAAACTTTCTATTCAAAACATCAAAAAAAATGGATTCTCCCTCTTCCTCCGACATAATCAACTGATATTTTCAAAATAACGAGTACACAGCCGGTGGCGAGGCGGAGGAAGAGGCGGTTATGAGTGCAGTTACTCTCGTGGAAAAGGATATGCAATCTATTAATTCTCCTCCTCGCTCGGTTTGAGAAGAGAATATATTGAACGAGACCGTAAGGCCGCGAACAGTTGTTTGATGTAAGACTACTTCAATGACTCGCCGAGATACAAGAACCCGAAGACTTGTAGATGTCGCTTTCAGATGTCTGAACATTTATTTTTATGCATTGTCCAAGATTTGGAGCGTGAGTATGATTACTTTAAGCAAAAACGAGACGCACAAGGGCTATTAGGATTCATCAATATCCAGAAGTGTACGTCAGTGTTACACGTGCTCGCCTACAAAACCACGACTGACATCAACGACGAGTACTTATAAATGGAGGAGCAAATGACACAAGACACCTTCGAGTATTTTTGCCAAGGTATTTGTTAAATTTTTTTAAAAAAATTATATTGCGTTTATTTTATATTTGTTTATTTAGTAATTTTAATATAGGCATAATACAACTATATGGTGCACGTTATCTTAGAAGACCCACTTGGCATGACCTACAACTGATTTACTCGGTGCATGAAAGGGAACATGGTTTACCCAACATGATCGGGAGTATAGATTGTATGCATTGGAAGTAGCCTAACTGTCCAACTGTATGGCGAGGTCAATATACACGTGGTGACCAAAAAGTACCAACAACGAGTCTTCAAACGGTTACTTTGTACAACCTTTGGGTTTGGTCGGCATACTTTTGCAGCCCCGGGTCCAACAAAGACATAAACGTTTTGAAGACGTTGCCTGTGGTAGAGGATTACATCTCCGCTACCGCACCAATCGCATCATTTTGGGCTAACGATAACTATCACCCAGACAGATACTATTTGGGAGATGGGATATATTCGGAATATTAGAGACTTGATGGATGAAAAGAGAAACTGTTTTAAGAAAGTATAAGAGTATTTTGCGAAATGACATCATGAGGTTTTTGGGGTTCTTCGCTAACGTTGCCATTGCGTGAAAAATCCGTGTCGTGCATGGACATTGGAAAAAATGAGAGATGCTATTTATACGTGTATCATATTGCATAACATGATTATAGAAGACGATATGAGAGCAATATGCCAACCAGAGGCGGATCCAGAAAATTTTTCTACGATAGGCACAAAATGAAATGGGTAAAAAATAGGTCGGGTCAAAGACAAATACTTAATATTTATAGAGGCTCAAAACAAAATGAACTTTTGTGGCCCTATTCCGAGCTCCTTAAGAAATTTTTTATGTTTGTTAATCCTAATATGTAACTTTTTTTAAAAAAAAAAATTGTTAATAATACTTGGATGAAAACCTAATATAAATCAATTTACACAAAAGAAAAAAAAATCTGACACAATTATATGATTGTAAAAGCACTTTTATAGGGTATTTTTATAATGATAAATGTTTTTTCTTAAATAAAATTTTAAAAAACGATAAAAAAAACTTTAAATAAAGCAATGGTATTTATAGAAATGACAAATAAAATAGTCAAATACATATAACTTAAATAATATGAAAAATTCAATTCAGATACAATTTTTCAACTTACACTAATGATAATAAATAATAATAATTAATTTAAAATATCAAATGAATTTTCATATTGATTAATGTGAATATTCATTAAAAATATAAAATGTCACAAAAGTACAAAACAATGTTTGATGGGAAATTGTAAAACGAAAAGAATTAACAATGGAATAATAGTAAAACAACCAATCAAACATTAGTCACTTTATTTCTTTCTTTTTCTTCTTCCTTCTTCTTCTTCTTCTTCTTCCTTCTTTCTTCTATAATTTCTGTAAATTTCTTTATGCTAAACACTAATGCTATTTTCTCTATTCTCTTCACACGACAAATCAGGTAATTGGAGGGTGGGCACTTGGACTTAAACCAGAAGATCGGTCTATTAACTACGCTAAGAACATGGGTTGAACGCGGGCTGGACGGTGGGCATGCACCCACCCTCCTTTGCTCTTGAAACCGCCCCTGATGCCAACATTATATACCGGAGAATGTCCAACAACAAACTCAAGCAACTATGGAGGAGAGGGTGCAAAATGCGTATCAAATGCATTCAAGTGAGATATATAATTTGCTTACGGCGGATTTGGTCCAACATGCTTGATCGGTTTGGCCAATTCTAGGCGAAGGTGAAAACGTATCAAGCAGGGATGACGAAGGAGACGAGGAAAGTGAAGACGAGCTCGACGGAGACGAGGACGGCGAAGATGACGAAGACGGTGAAGACAAAGACGAGTAATTTCTAGTCGTTTTTTAATCTTAATGTAAAATTTATTTATTTTATTTAATGAAACGTTATTTGCATTATTAAATGAAAAATAAAAAAAAATAATAATGAGGTAATGATTGGAAGGGTCTTCATCCACTACACCCGTTTTAGCTATAAAGTCCCTATAGTGACGTGACGCCACATGCCACATAACACCCAACAGAGCTCCATCCACTACATATGATCCAAGAAACATCTTTCTTGGAAATTGCAATAGAAAATATGTTAGTTTATTTTTTAGTAAGACCATGCGTAGTCAAAACTCTCCACCCTTAAACAATTTACGCCACGTGGCATCCCAATCAACAATTGAGAGTTTTGTAAAAACTGGTGTAATGGTAAAAGACCCACAATTCTCCTGCTTTCGTTATTATCCCCCCCCCCTCTCTTCCTTCCTCTCTCTCACAAACAACCTAAAATGCCAAATCTTCCAAAGTTATATATATAACTTTAAAACCAGCACTTTACCCATAACTTTGAAGTGAGGCGGTGCAAACAAGAGTTTTGGGCCAAAACGCTACCCATGACTTTTCCCCTACACGTAGTCTAAGCGTTAGAATTCTCATCCTTTGCGGGTAGGCCAGGGGACACACCCCCTTTCAACGGGTAGGACTGGGTAGTTGAACCTTGGTTGGAAACTCGCGAGCATGGAGCCGTTGAAAGTAATACAAAAAAAATCATTTTTAAAATAAAAATACATACAATCCTAAACCATTTCATTCACATTCTTCTCTATACAATCATTTCTACTCAATATACTCTATACACTCTCAGCATACAAAAATAAAAATGGAAGGCTCATGAAAAAAAATTCTCCGGTTCAAACAAAAAAAAAATATTGTAATTCTTGTGAAACTATGAGACTTGAACCTAATCTCTCTCAAACCATTGCAACCCAAGGTGAGTGTTAGCATATTTGCACCAAATAAATAAGCTTTCTTGCTACTAGATGAGTTAAGATTTTCACTACACATACGCTATAGTACAAATGTTGGTTACCAGATATTATGTTATAACTTATTGTGCAACTAAATACATGACACAAAAACGGAACATCAGCATATGACTACTAAAAGGCGTTCGCTTCGACACCATATCAACCAAAAAAACATAATACCATTTTTAATTTCAAATAACAATAGTTGAAACGCACAAACCCTAAACCAAAAACAACATCCACGCACCATACCATCTTCAAATGTTGTGCTAGGTATCCATGGAAGCAAACACGCGGGGTTTACTTGTATTTGCGGGCTTTGCTCTTTGACCCGCTCCTCACAGTAGGGGAATACATTGATGAAGATAAACCACGATGAAGCTCGGCTTTGTCCTTGGTGAAGGCTCTTTGAACATCTTCTTTAAGCTCCACAAAACGCGTCCTTTTAATTTCTTGTTCTTCTAAGGTACCCTTCTCGAAGATAAAAAGATCCTGTAGATCGTCCTCCATGAACCTATCCAGAACCTCTGAACAATGAGGGAAATATCGCCTACCCGTTTCCACTGCATCCAAATAAGAAAAACATTAGACTCGGTTTCTACTTACAAATGGGCCTTTTTGGCTCATGTTTCATGTAGGGGTCACAATTTCTGACAACATATGAAATTAGTTAGATTTTGGGTTGGCATAAACCGTATAATAAACGGGTTGTGTTCAATATTTAATTAAACGGGGTGACCCTCTAACCTTCGACCCGCCAAGCCGGTTATTACAACCCGATTAACACCTTGATTACCACCCGTCAAAGCGGTTGCAAATTAAAATGCTTCGATAAATGGGCTACCCACCAACCATTTAAGACCCGTCGACCCGTTTAACTCAATTATTAAAACCCGATTAACACGTTTACAGCTTGGTTACTATCCGTCAACCCGTTTGAAATGCTTAGATAAATGAGTTACCCGCCAACCCGTTCAACCCATTTATTACAACCTGATTAACACATTTACAACTTGATTACTACCCGTCAACCCGTTTGAATAAATGCGGTTAAACGGGTCGTGCTTGGTTACAGAATTTTAAATGTTTGGGCACGAATAAATATATGGATCTTGTTCAGCCGGAACAATTCAACCCACTTACCCACCAACCCGAAATTTGTCAACCCGTCAAATCTTTAAAACAATGCACGTCCAACGGGCCGAAAGTCAACTTAAGGGTATTTCTGTAATTAATCATAAATGAAACCATCTTTTAAAAAAAAAGAGTTTAAAACATTGGATAGAAAGTGTTTCAGCCGAAACCAACATAAAAAATTACTATTTTGACCCAAACCTGGCCTGCTTTACCATCACTAGATAAATAACAACAATAACAATAATAGTAATAATAATAAAAATAAATTAATAATAATAATAGTAATAATAATAAAAATAATAATAATAATAATAATAATAATAATAATAATTTGAAGGCGTACCTGTGCGGGAAAGGGCTTCCATTCTTGAACGCAATCTTTTGTTCTGCACCAATGGCGTCTCGTTCAGATCCATCTCCCTTAAATTGCCATTTGACCCTTTTGATGCCAACAGACCCGGAAACTCAGACGTCGTTTGGGCATGCGCAATTTCCATTGCTAGTTTTGCTTCTGATGGAAATAATAGTCGGGCAAATGCCACTGAAAAACACATACGACATACAAGTTGACATGTTAGCGCCAAGTGGATATTTTATTAAAATATAAATCACATGCCACATTGCCACATCAGCACATTCTGACCCATATCAGCATCTTTGAAAAAGACAAACTACGCCCTTTTAACTAGGAATGTGCACGAAACCGAAATGCCAGAAACCTAACTGGAATAACTGATGTAACCGAAACAAAATAACCGAACCCAATTAAAACCGATGGTCTGGTTTCATGTTTAAAAAAAGCGATTTTTAGGTTGGTCAGTTTTGCTATCAACCAAAAACCGAATCAAACTGAAAAATCCAATAGATCGATTTTAACTAATTTTTATAAGAAATTAATAAATAGTGTAGACCAAAAATTTAAGATTCAATTATGTAATAATAAATTATTCAATAATTAACAAAAAACATTTAGGCCCGAAGTCATTATTTTGGGCCATTTTCTTTTCAGCCCTAAATTCTCAAGCCTAAATGGACCATTATGAAAACGAGAACAGATAATCGAAAAACTGAAACAAACCGTTTTCAAATACCCAAAAACCAAACTTTCAGTTTGAGCCCAACAACGGCCCATTCACACCCCTGATATTAATTATTGTACCACAAAGAATAAATATATTTTCACGAAAATAAAAAGATTGAAAACCGTTCTAATGGAAAAGAAACCCACCTCGGTTTTCCAAGTAAAGCAATCTCATATGCAAATCATCAGCCATTGCTGAAGAACACACGGAAACGTCTCCGATCATCGGACTCCTCTTAACCTCCCGTTCCAAAACATCGATACATATCCGATCGTTGTTAGTTTCTTTACCGTGCTCGGTTTTCACGTGATAATCCTTCGGCCTTGTACGCCTCCTGCAAATACTAACCGCACTTTGACCATCAATCGTAGTATCCGATGCACACGCGCCCTTGCTTAAAATCGAGACGATAAGTGATGGTTCTTTACGCATAGCAGCCACATGAAGCACAGTGTACCCTCGAGAGTTTCTTAAATTAACATCCGCACAATTTAAATTAAGAATCTCCTTAGCAACTTCTTGGTTACAATACATGACCGCGTAATGCAGAGCACAAGCTTCGTCTAATGTGATTTTCGACTCATCTAATATCATCTTCACAAGCTCAACATCATCGCAGTCTAATGCTTTGTGTATGCTTTTAATTCGTTTTTCATGTAACACGGTCTCGGATTCAACGGTGTGTTCATCGTCTTCTTGGGAGGTGCTGTGAAGGGCTTTGATGTTTTGGGCGACTTCGAACGGAAGTTCTTTTTCGATGGAGATAGTGTCAAGGTTTGACCGCGCTACTCGGTCAACGCACCTAGATAGGACGTTTGGTAATTGGCAGTGGAAGGCTACCACGAGGATCGGGATCACATCTTCCACGAGAGCCTTGTCTACAAAGTTGAGAAGACGGCGCTGCAAAAATAAACCAAAATAATAATTATTAAATTATAGCTGTCTATTGAGTTGCTCTTTTTATTCTACATTAACCAACCATAACTTCTTTGTCTGTTTTTTTAACTATATGAATAATCATTAGATGAATATTATTATATATACTATGTAACAAAATTAATATCTGAACTTCTGAATAAAACGATTTACGAGATTTTAAGCATTTGAATACACTTGGACAACTTTGTCAACTCATTTGACTTGTTTTCATATTATAGACTTTTTATATTACTTTTTAAACAATCAGGCCCGTTTGAGATATGCTATATCTGAACTGACCCATACAGTATTCGAACCCCCATATATGTTAACCCTTCGTTTGTGCTTAGTTGTCTAATTTGACTTAACATCTCAGACAAACTACTTTAAATCATTAAATTGGTAGAAGACGTTAAGTCTTTAACTGAAAACAATCTTATACATCATTCAACATGACCAATGGTCAACAAGTTAAATCATCTCAATCGAGGCATACTTGTGATATCAAATCAATCAAATGAAAAGCAAACGGATGAACAAACATACCTGAAAAAGTGAAACCAATTCTGGAACTTGAAAGATCGAAGACGCATAAGTCAACTCAACAACAAAGTTAATGGCGGGCCGGCACGCCTCATGAAGACACCCATCATCCACACAAGTTGAAACCTCCGGGGGAGACGATTTCACTTTCCCAGTATAAACATAACTTACAAATATAAGAAAAGCATCATACCCGACACTCCCGTATGGCAACAAATCACTCATGTTATATTTAGGCTTACCGTCCTCTTTATTTTCCTTAAACTTATCACTAAAAAACTTGCTTCTACATGCTAAAATACACCGATGAACGCCGACAGAAATACCCTCAACAATAATCTCAGCATCAGTATAATTGCTATCAGGTTCAGAACCCGAATCGGTTAAGAGCTTCTCAAGATTTTTGCTGAGTTTGTTTAAGCCAATGATTTCAATATTTGACCGGGACTCGGGGGCCGATGATGGGGGCATGGTGAGGGTGTAGTTGGTTGAGCCATTGGACATGTGTGAAGATGATGTAAAGCTTATGGATGATGATGGTTCAGATGAATTTGCCATGGTAAAGGTCAAATGGTCAAAAGTCCCAGAATAATTAGGGGTTGACTTAACCCAAACAGGTCAACGCATAAACTTTCATGGCTAACAAGAACTCAAACCAGAAAGAAAGAAAGAAAGAAAGAAAGAAAGAAAGAAAGAAAACTTTTATGATCAAGAAAAGGTTTGTGAAATGAAAGACTGCAAATTTACATGAAAAAAAAATTATGGATTTGACTTTTTGACCAAAAAAGGTCAAAACTTGAAGCTTTTCATAGCCAAAGAACAATAACCCAATCCTAAATGAACAATAATTTGTTATCATTCAGCTGCAAAGCACATATATATAATGGATCAAATCATCAAATCAAACATTTATACATGCCAAATAAAAAATTGAAACTCACAAATAGCTGGATCTGATTAAAGCCCCAAAAACCCCCAAATCAATTCATCTTTTTTCTGATTCTTGGATTGCACCAAAACAAAAAACCCTAATTATACAAAAACCCTAATTACCGAGTCTAATCATGTTATTTTCAATTTCCATCAAATACCCAGATCAAATAATCACTCAATAACCAAAACCCATGTGGGAAAACTGACAAATTAACTTGAAGAATCAGTAAAACTGAAATCAAAGCAGCAGGAAGAAGGTTCAAAGAAAGTATGGTGCAAGAAACAGGGAAGGTTCGTTGGTAGCAAAAGAAAAGAAAAAGGGTTTTGTTGTAAATTTGGCAAATTGTTTAAAGGATTAGATTCGTGGGGAAGCAGTTGGAATGACGTCAGGGTGGCTTGCCGCGTTTAGCATACGCAGCATTGGACGTCACTCTTTTGTTTAGCAAACGTTTTTAGAATTGAATTAAATATTAAGTACTCAATCTTTATATCATTTACAAAACTAGTCCTTGTATTATTGATGAACTTGCAAGGTTTGCTAGTGATCTTTTAAAAGCAATGTTTACAATACCATATTGCGGCACATGTCGGATAAGATTTCAGATATTGAGGGAGCCTTCAAATGAAAACCATAGTTTTCTTAAAAAACTATCCAATTAAATATAGACCTTTGATCTATTAAATTAATGGTGAGGATCACAATAGTAAATTAAAGGATGTTAACCTAGAGGTAAAAAAGCAAATCTGATATACAAAAAGCAAAAAGTTAGGGGTGTGTACGTTTAGGTTCGATTAATGGCCTTAAAAAAATTAATCAATCGGTTTACAGTTAATTGGTTCAGTTATTTATTTATTTATTTCGGTGTGGTTCGGTTTATAACCAAAATCAAATTTGGGCTAAAATTTTTACTTAGAAATACATGAAATGGACGTATAAATACATGAAACGAATGTATAAATGTATGAATTTGAAATATTAATACGTGAAAGGGTAGCATAAAACATGAAATACATGAAATGTAGATATAAAAGTTATAAATATATGAAAATATGAATGGTTCAGTTCAGTTAAAATTTGTTAACTGATGGTACAAACATAACCGATACCTGTCTTTCGGTTAATTTGGTTATCAGCTAATTCTGGTTCGGGTTTCGTCGATTTTCAGTTTGGTTAACGGCTAAGTTATTGCTTCACCCCTAACAAAATCACTTTTAACTCCACCCCCCCTCTTCTAAAATTTCTAAAATCACTATTGTTTCTTCTCTCTCCTGAAATCACCATTTAAAAAAATATATGTAAATTCTTGTAACCGGAAAAAAAAAGGATAAACTTAAAAAGCTATTTCATGTTTGATTAAATAGTTGCATGTATGTATCAATTGTTATATTCAACTACTATATATATATATATATATATATATATATATATGTTGGTGCATAAATGTCAATAGTTCATAGTCTAGTGTCTGTAATCGAGCCTGTAATGTTATTTATGTTTTTGTACAAGCGAAGTTGTCAACAAGTTCGCCTAGGCGAACTTGTTGAACAAGCGAAGTTATGGACAACTTCGCCTGAACATATCAGGCGAAGTTGTCGTGTATTTATATTGATAGGTTACGGCTGGTTTAGGTTAATCAATCAGTTAGTGAGTTGTTCGTGTAGTTGAACGTGTGTTTTGTAACAGTGATATTTACATCACGTGAGTTCGGTTATAATATATAACGTGTTTCGTGTATTCGTGTGTTTGTGTTCTATACTCGTAACGATCTACGCAGGGATTCCGCACCTGAGTAGACCGCGATATCTCGTGCGATCCGTCCAGGGAACCTACAATTGGTATCAGAGCGTTTGCTCGATTGTGAGGTTCGGGATATTCACGCGGGTATAGATTTCGTCCCGTTTCGACTATTCGCGAGACGTGTTTTCGTGTTTCTAAGTCAATCTTACCTACTACCACAGTATTCAAGCCTTTGCACCATCAAAAACCTTGTTAAATCCAGATTCCAGATCTTCAAAAACGTCCGTGTTCATCAGGCGAAGTTGCCGTCACTGTACGTAGGGTTTCGGCGAAGATATAAGGTTAAGCGAAGTTATCCACAACTTCGCCTACCTTCTCAAGTTCGCCTTCTCAAGCGAAGTTCTCTACAACTTCGCCTACCTCTTAAGTTCGCTTATCTCAGCGAAGTTAATCAGCGAAGTTCGTCAGCGAAGTTCTTCAGCGAAGTTCTCTACAACTTCGCCTACTTCAAGCGAAGTTATCCGTAACTTCGCATTCGGTACTTAAAAAAAAATTTTCTTAATTTTTTTCAGGTTGCTTACTTTTCGGGAAAGATGTCGTCGATCAACATCTCTGAGTTGGTGAAGATGGAAGTTGAAGCAGGGTCAGCTACCAAGGCCCCAAGATTGCTGAAGGGAACCGATTTCGTTGCATGGAAGGATCGGTTCATACAGTACGTCAAATACCAGGATGCGAAGATGTGGGTATGCATCCAGGATGGTTATATTCCACCAATTATGGAGTATGAAGGTCGTGACCAAATCAAGAAGTATAGTAAAATGGAAGAAGAAGAGAAGAAGATGTATGAGGCTGAGAGCAAGGCTCATGCTGCTATTACCATGGCTCTTCCACAGGAGATCCTTCATACTTTTAGGAAGTACACTTCAGCAAGGGAGCTTTGGGAAGCCCTTGAGAGCAGATTTGAAGGAAATGTAGGAATCCGGGCTTCAAAAATAAAACTGCTCAAGACCCAGTTCTCAGTCTTCAAGTATTTGAAGAATGAATCATTAGATGATATTATCACTCGATACTACCATCTGATGACTGAATTGAGCAACTATTCCATTTCCTACCGAGAAGAAGAAATAGTTGAGAAGCTTCTAGATGCTCTCCCACCAAAATGGGAGATGTACACTGTGCTGATGAGGGAAGACAAGGACTTTCCCACTTATGATCTCGAAACGACAGTCAACAAGCTCAGGACCTTTGAGCTTAACATGGTAAGAAAGGAGACATCTATGGATCAGGTGCAAGATCCTAGTATGTATGGAGCTAAAGTCAACACTAGCTCAGGATCAAAGACTGAATCGGCTGCTTACTACTCGAAGGGAGAGTCGGGCCCCAACTCATCACATGAGGGGCATGTGTCAGTTAACACAAATGGGGATGTTTGCTATGTAGCAGCTGGATCTAGTGGTTCTCAACCCCAGGCAAGCAAGAGTAGTTGCTCTTCAAGTGCTCCCAGCAACAACTACTCCAAGATGCCTATGAGTGTCAAGTCTGCTGAAGAGCAGTTTGGCCTCTATGCTTCTTTCATTGCTTCCTATGAGAACTATATTCAAGGGAAGATTGTTGATCCAGCTATGTTGGATGAAGATTACGATCAAATTGATGCTGACGATATGGAAGAAATGGATCTACAATGGCAGATGGCCATGATTGTAAGGAGGGTGAAGAGGTTTATGAATAAGACCGGTAGAAAGTTTGTCGGAGGAAGACCAGGGTTCGACAAGTCAAAGGTAAGGTGCTACAATTGTCAACAAAACGGTCACTTCGCAAAAGAATGTAGGAATGAGCGTGTAGAACGAAGTCAGGGTAGGTCTCCACAGCAAAGTGAGGGTAGAAAAGATTACAGTGCCATGATGTCTAGAGCAGATGGAGAATACAACTGGAACCTGCTTTCTAAAGAATCTTTTGAGCAGGCAAATTTGGCAAAGGTCGAAACAGAAGAAAATGAGAAGACTGCCGGAGAAGAAAAGGCTCTTATGGCAGACGTTAATGACAAGCTCTCCTAGGTATGCTCTAAAACTACTTGTTCAAAATGTGAGAACTTGTCTGAGCAACTAGCAACCATAACCGATCAGTATGTTAGGTTGGATGCTGAATTTAAAACCATAAAAGAAGATCATCACTTTATTAAATCAAGAGAAACTAATTATAAAATTAAAATAAAAGCTTGTGAAAAAGATGTTAAAAGTTTAAAAACAAAACTTGCTGAAAAGATTGAAGTGATTGATTTAAGTTATGAAGTTTTGGAAGAAAAGACCAAACTAATTGCTGAGAGAGAGAAACAGATTGCTGACCACCAGGTGAAAGTGGTGGAACTGAATCGAAAACTGGAGCAGTTCAGAAATTCTTCTGCTATTCTTGATCACCTTGTTAGTGATCAAGGTTCCTCTGCTAAGAGAGGAGGAATTGGTTATCATGAGGTTCCACCACCGTACAATCACAATTACACTTTTAACCCTAGTGTGCAGAAATCTGTTGACTTTGAGGTTGCTCAGACAGTGCCAATTAAGGTAACTGTTAAAGAACCAAATGTTAGTAGAGGCGAAACAAGTTCGCCTGTTTCAAATGTTGAAATTTCTGATCAAAGTCCAGTCTCGTCAGATTCGGATAAGTCATCCGAGTCTGGTAAGGCAAAAGAGGAGGTTGTGTTACCCAAGAGTGGAGAAAAAGATAAAATGAATAAAAAGAGTACTCCACTAAACCCGTACGTCCCACCATATGTGAGACGAACGGGCGGTAATATAGCCTCGACATCTAAAACACCGGTTGATAAAAAGGTTGAGCATAGGTGTTGTTTTAGATGTAATCAGTTTGGACATCTTGTTGCAAATTGCCCTCTGAAGCAGCGATTCAGAGGTGTAAGGCCTACTAAAGCTGAGAATAGACCTAATGGTAATTATCATGCTCCTAAAAATGAAAACCATTTAAAATTCAAAAATGTGACTAATTCGGGTTTTCATAGAAACAAATCTCAGTTTTACACTACTAATAACCAAACCACAAGCTATAATTCTTTCAATTCTCAAAGGTTTGGAAGGCCTTACAATCAATCTTCAATGAGATATCCTAATGGGACTTACAGGAGTTACCGAGATACTAACTTTGGAAAGCCAAAGTTTGGGATGTATAGATCCAAGACCAATTGGTCTTGGGTCCCTAAATTCTAATCTTTTGCTTTGTTGTGCAGGAACAGTTGAACAGGGCTGCCAATAATCTTTGGGTTGTGGATAGCGGCTGTTCCCGGCACATGACGGGTAACAAATATTTGTTACACGATTTGAAACCTGTTCAAGGAGGGAGAGTAAGTTTTGCCGGAGAAAGTGGAGGCAATATTACTGGAAAGGGAACGGTGTCGAACGGAAAGATGACGTTGGAAAATGTCAACTTTGTAGAAGAATTGAAGCACAATCTGCTGAGTGTGTCGCAGATTTGTGATAAGGAGTACACCGTTCATTTTACAAAGAACGAGGCGATCGTGCTGAAACCGGGTTTTCAGATACCAGAGGAGTGGATTTTGATGAAGGCTCCTCGTGATAGGAATAAGTACATTATGGATATGAGATCAACTGAAATGGCCACGGCAGAGTCATGCCTTTTGACAAAAGCGAGTGAAACAGAGTCCGAATTGTGGCATAGGAGAATGGGACACATTCATCTTCGGAAGATGAACCACATTGTCAAGAATGGGCTTGTGCTGGGCGTTCCTTTGAAAAATTTCAATTTTGAAGATAAATGTATAGCATGCAAGAAGGGAAAGCAGCACAAGAAATCCCATCTCACCAAGAAAGTAAATTCAATTGCCAGTACTCTAGAATTGCTTCACATGGATCTCTTCGGTCCCGTGTATGCAAAAAGTCTAGGAGGTACTTCATACTGCTTGGTGATCACTGATGACTACTCACGATACTCGTGGGTATATTTCCTGAAATCAAAAGATGAAATGGCTCAGATGGTGAAGAATTTGATTACCAAAGTTGAGAACGTTATGGATAAAAGGGTTAAGTTCATCAGAAGTGACAATGGAACAGAGTTCAAGAATTTTGAGATGGAGATCTTCTGTCTTCAGGGAGGGATTGAACACCAATACAGCGCTCCTTATACACCGCAACAGAATGGAGTGGCTGAAAGGAAGAACCGAACGTTAATTGAAGGAGCCAGAACTATGCTGGCTGATTCAAAGCTTCCTGTGGTGTTTTGGGCTGAAGCTGTTGCTACAGCCTGTTATGTTCTGAATAGAGTCTTAACTGTTAAAAGACTGGGTAAGACATGTTATGAGCTTATGCATGGAAGAAAGCCCAACTTGAGTGGTCTAGAACCATTCGGGTCCCCTTGTTCGATTTTGAAGACAAATTCTAAATTTGGTGAAGTAGCCGATGAAGGAATCTTAGTCGGTTATATTGTTGGGACTCCCAACAGACGTGTCTTCAATACATCGACCAGCAAGATTGAGGTGGTGTGTAACACAGATATCACAAGTTACCAACCGCCAAAACCAAGCAACGGACCTGCGGAGTTTTTCGACTATGTTAAACTTTTTAAGTCTTTTAACATACCGGATTTAGATATCTCTGAAGAAGAAGAAAGAGTTGCTACGAAGATGATCCTTGATGAGGAAGAAAATCTATTGCAAAGACAGCTGATTGATAAATGTCAACCTTCCTCATCAAATACTATCGATACCCCTGCTGCCTCAACTGAAGAAGAATTTATCAATCCTTTTCACTCTCAGCATGAAACAACCATTGACGAGCTCTCTTTTAACTTGGAAGACAATTTGCATGTCGGTTCTGTTCCGACCACGAGAATTCATAAAGATCACCCTTTGGAGAATGTGATTGGTGATGTGTCCTCCGGTGTACAAACAAGACGTAGCTTGGATGAGCACACCTGTGTTTACACAAGCATTAAGGAGACTGGAATAATCAACGAATGCTTGTACACCTGCTTTATCAGCCAGATTGAACCGAAAAATTATCAAATGGCTTTAAAGGACAGCTCGTGGGTCGAAGCCATGCAAGAAGAGTTGGCTCAGTTCAAGAAAATGGAAGTATGGGATTTGGTTGAAAAACCGAAAAATGTGCATGCGATAGGCACAAAATGGGTGTTTAAGTGTAAGAGAGATGAGAAAGGGATTATCATCAGAAACAAGGCGAGGCTAGTTGTGAAAGGATTTAATCAACAAGAGGGGATTGATTATAATGAAGTGTTCGCTCCTGTCCCAAGGTTGGAAGCCATTAGATTGTTTTTGACGTTCGCTGCTTACAAGAAGATGAAGGTATTTCAGTTGGATGTGAAGAGTGCGTTTCTGAATGGGAAAGTTGATGAGGTAGTGTATGTTGAGCAACCTCCGGGTTTTCCTGACCCAGACTTTCCTGATCACGTGTACAAGTTAAGCAAGGCATTGTATGGACTACATCAGGCACCTCGTGCCTGGTATTCAACTTTATCAGATTACTTGCTTGAAAATGGGTTTGAAAGAGGGAAGATTGATAGTACGTTGTTCGTTAAGAGAGAAGGAAGCGACTTCCTGCTGGTGCAAGTCTACGTGGATGACATTATCTTTGCTGCATCAAAAGTCTCCATGTGTCAGGAGTTTGAGGACGTCATGAAGAAAAGGTTTGAAATGAGTGCTATGGGTGAACTAACTTTCTTTTTAGGATTGCAGGTTGATCAGAAGAAGGATGGGATGTTCATTCATCAGACCAAGTATGTCCATGATGTGCTCAAACGCTTCAAGATGGAGGACAGCACTCCATTCGACACTCCTATCTGCGTCAATCACAAATTGGGTGCTGAGTCAGACGGTGATGCAGATGTGGACCCAACTCAGTATCGGGCTATTATAGGTTCTTTAATGTACTTAACTGCTTCTAGGCCTGATATAATGTTTGCTGTTTGTCTTTGTGCTCGTTTTCAGGCAAACCCAAAGGAATCTCACATGAAAGGTGTGAAGAGGATCTTGCGGTATCTCAAGGGCAAACCGAAGCTGGGGTTGTGGTACCCGAGAGGAGGAGACTTGGAGCTAGTCGCTTACACAGATTCTGATTATGGAGGGTGCAATCAGAGTCGGAAGTCAACAACTGGAGGATGTCAGTTTCTTGGTGGCAGATTGGTGTCGTAGCAATGCAAGAAGCAGACTTCAGTCGCAATTTCAACCTGTGAGGCAGAATACATGGCAGCATCCAACTGCTGCTCCCAGGTTCTTTGGATTCAACAACAATTGCGCGACTATGGTCTGAATTTCTTACTTACACCTATTTGCATTGATAACACAGCTGCTATCTCAGTAACTAACAATCCCGTGAAACATAGTAAAACTAAACATATTGACATACGTCATCATTTTATACGGGATTGTGCTGAGAAGAAACTGATTGTACTTGAAAAGGTGGATACGCTTGATAATTTCGCTGATCTTTACACTAAAGCGTTTAACAAAACGAGATTTCAAAACCTTATTGAGTTGAATGGGATGATCAATCCCGAGTAACCATGCTTTTCAAGTTATATTAAAAAAAAAAAAAAAACGTCACTATCGCTTAAAAGTATGTCGGTTACCACAGTTTGAAGGACATGTCTTAGGATATGTTTGGTCCTCAAATTCTACTTGTAGAATATGAGGATAGCCATTAACCAGATGACTGAAAGTGACCGGGGCGGTGTATGATGAGTTTTCATTATTTCGCTTAAAATTAGTCGATCATACTTGGTTAGAGGGACACATACTTGTATGTGGTCGGTCCAGCTGATCCATTGGATCTTCGGGGTAGCCGTCTACCTGAAGACTTTGTTTTGGTCGGTGCGTTTAATGTTAAAATTTTTTTTAGGGAAATGAAATTATTTTTCAAGTCTACTACTTCGTAAGAAGTACGTTTGATATGTTAATCAGAAAATTGATCCAACCTTGGAAAATGATAGATATACTAACTTTGTGTGCTTAACTAGTGAAGTTATTAGGCTTAAAAGGCTTTAGGACAGTCATTGTATGTCATGGTAACTTTTTATGGTGCGTAAAAGTAAATGTGATACAAACTAAAACTACTTGATTTTACGTGGAAACTCCTTACGAGTTTTGCATGTCTTCATATATATCTTTCCGAATGATAGGCAGAAAAGCGATTACCTAGTCATACACGAGCCCGTAAGTGTTCTGATTCCCGTGAAGATAGCGTTTCAAGAAACTGCAGTGATCCAGATTCGGGACTTGCAGTTGGTTACTACTCTGAAGTCTATGTAAAGTTTATCATAAAAAAAAAAAAAAAAAAACTTATGAGTTATTAAAACATTTTAGAGTTCAACATATCAAGACTTCTTAATCATGGAGTAAGAAAGAGAACGGGAAGGAGATGAAGAGTAATTACAAACTTAATCAGACACTAAGGGTCGAAGTCAATTCGAGGTGACTTGGGGAAAGCCAAATACGCTTTGAGAATAGATAGGAGGCATCATAATCTCTGAGTTGTTGCCCACTTAAATTTTGAGGCTTAATTGAACCTAACTCGTATCACAGAAACGATGAAAACCATCTTAAGTATATTACCTGCTTACACCCTGTCTCTTTATGTCATAATACAGCTAAACACGGATCTATGTGACAGTCACATACTTAGTATGATTCCTGTTCGGATCTTTTCTAAAACGTAGCAGTCCCTATCCAGACTGAAATTTGATCCCTTATACTTAAATTGTTTAAAGTTTTCTTTTTCTGTAGTTGTATTTGTTTATAACGGGTTACTTGGACTTGAACGTGTCATTTAGTTCTTAAAGGAAAGTTTTATAATTTAATTGGAAAAATGTTAAACTTATAAGGTTAAATCTTGTAAATATATAGGCGATGTTGTTGAACAGGCGAAGTTGTGGATAACTTCGCCAAGGCGAAGTTATCCGTAACTTCGCCTGAATAACTCCGCCCATATATATGGATTTTCAACAGTCAATTCGTTCATTATTCTAAATATCAGCGAACTTATTCTCGTCTTCACAGCGAACTTACACAGATACAACACTTGTTATCTTGTTCTTCGATTTCAAACCGATCTAAAGGTTGTTTGGGTTCTTATATCACATGTTATATGTTCATTGATGTTAATCTAAGGTTGTTTCGACAACCGGTTAATAACCTCGAACAACCGATCTTTAAACCCGAGTTCAAAACTTGTTTTACGTGTTCATGTACAAACTGGTCGTTTAGTTATCATTAATATCAAGTGTTTGAGCCTCCTCAATCGTCAAAGTTAATCGAAACACCGGTTTTCCGGATTTCGATTAAACTTACTGTCGCCGTTTCAGATTCAGGCGAAGTTAAGGTTTAGGCGAAGTTATCCGTAACTTCGCCTGGAGCTTAAATTCGCCTGCGGCGAAGTTATCCGTAACTTCGCCTGATGCTCAACTTCGCCTGAAGCTTAAATTCGCCTGAGGCGATGTTGTGGTGAGGCGAACTTAAAGATGAAGCGAAGTTGTTCCCAACTTCGCCCCAACTTTAACTTCGCCTGGATCCTTTTAACTTAACAATTATTAGACGAACTTAAAGATGAAGCGAAGTTGTTCCCAACTTCGCCCCAACTTTAACTTCGCCTATACAGTTTATATCACAACTTCACTCATGGTAACAAGCGAACTTGTGTTATGTCTTAATGTTTATCTAACTTGGTTCGTTTGTTGCAGAGATGGCTACTGTTGCCGGTGCTGGAGGTGCTGGAGGAGATGACGGTGATAACCAGAGGCAATTCTTTCCGGGTCACAACATGTTCATCACCTTAGACCCGGAAATGAGCGGTGTTGAAGACTACCGTGAGATCATTTCTTTCCTCATTCGCTCGAGGATATTTCACGCAATCACGACGACTCTGCCGATATCCTTACCCAATATCGAGGATTTCTGGCAGACGGTGGAGTATGATTGTCGTGTTGAGCCCCCGGTCATGAGAGTAACAGTCAACAACCAAGAAGTTCAGTTCTCGTCTGAACAGATACGGGTGGCGTTACGCTTTGGAGAGGAGACTCGGAACGACCCTACGGAGTTTGTGGCTCCGTTTCGTGATGGAGCGTTTCTAAGAATGGGCTACTCTGGTCCATTAGGTGATACCCAGAGGAGGAAGGGGTTCCTACTCGATCAGTGGCGCTTCCTCATGCACGTTATGATAGTGTGTATGTCTGGGAGGAAGGCGGGCACTGACGGTATGGGTGCGACCATGCAGTCCGCAATGACTGCTCTGACCTATAACAAACACTATAGTTTCAGTCATATGGTCTTTTACGAGATCGACAGACAGAGGAGGGCGATGGCTCGTGAGCGGTTCATAATGTATCCAAGATTCATCCAGATGATCTTGAACCATGTGGCTCCAGCTTTGCCTCAACGACGCCCGATAAGATACGTGGAAAGTGTGAGCAAACGTATCTTTGCTCAATGCCGTACTTCGAGTGCGAGGAGCAAGCCTGAACGTCGTCCAAGGCATACTCCACTCTTCGGGTACTTGATAAACCCGGGGTATGTTGTATCGGTTGCGGAGGATGTTGACCTTGATGCTGCATTTGGCGGTCAAGGATTCTTCGACATGGATCGTTTTGATTCACAAGAAGAAGTGCAGGTTTCTGCTGCACAGGTTCGGGAAGTGAGTGTAACTAGAGCAGCTACGACGGTGGCTAACTCCGATCTTGACGATGTTATGAATGAGGCGAGGAGGATGTTGGTGACTAGAGAGAGGACGTTGGGGAAGAGAAAGAGGACGGTGGATGATAGTGAGTCAGAGGAAGAAGAAGAGGACATACACAAGTTGATCAGACGTTCGAGACGTGAAAGGACAGGTGCTGGTATGGGAGCTGGAGAGACTTCACGTGTTATACGTTTTGCTCCATCCGCACTGTCAGGTATGTCAATTGTTCCTCCTTCTGTACAGGTTACAAGCGCTGCAGATGTTCCTGTGGTGGCTACATCAGCTGTTGGCATCCCATCCATCACACTACAGACGACGACTCCGGAGATTGTGTCGTTACCACCTCCAACGCTTACTCCTTCAGAGGTGGTGGCACGGTTTGTAGAGTCGACGGTCGTCGCAACTGCAGGGTTGTCGGTCACGATACCACCTGCGGTTACGTCCACAACTGCTTTTGAAGTCCCAGTTGCATTCGAAATCCCTGCTGAGTATACTCCAGATACATCTAATATGAGATTTGATTTCGATGCAACCATCTCAGACTCGGAGAGAATAGCTGCACTTGAGCGGGTCGTGGCAGAGCAATCAAGGATCAACTTTATCCAGACCCAGGCTATTCAACGCCTTGTATCAGAAAATCAACTACAGTCGTCCCTCCTGGTTGAGCATGGGAGGATTATAGATGCTATGAAGGCGTTCTTGGCATCTCAGGGGGAGACAGGCTGTAGAGGCGACGAGTTAAGGACTAAGAAGAGAAACGACAGAGACGATGATCCCAATGCACCGAAAGGTGCAGGTGGTGAGTTGCCAAGAACTACTCAAGCTCTTGGGACTTCCACAGCTCAGGGGGAGTATGCAGGTGCAGTTGGTGGTGATGAGGTGGTGATGGTTGATGATGAAGATGATGTGATTGATGCGTTGAGAGAGTTAGATGATGATATGCTAGATGATGATGTGTTTGATGATGATGTGCTGCCGTGTGAGGAGATTGAGAAGATTGGCGCAGAGATTGTGATTGAAGATGGGATAGAAGAGGGGGAGATAGTAGAAGAAGACGTTGAACACGAGATCCCAGATGTTGAGAAAGCCGACATGGGTACTGAGATGGATGAGACTGAGTGGGAGGAGCAGCCTAGGTGGAAGGAAGGCTGTGCTCATTGGTTTATTAAGACCAAGAAGCCTGCTGTTCCAGCCATGTTCAAGAAGAGTTATAACATCAAAGGCTATGCTGAGTCGAAGAAGGGAATTATCTGTTGGATATATGATGAACAGATAAAGTTGTTTGTGGTGAAGCGTTATGATGGTATTCAATACTTCAAAAGAACCCTGAGATCTCTCAATACGTTGCCGGAATGTGAGGTGAAGGATTTGGCCAGGTTGGGCCTGATAAATAGAAGTGACGACAACATGGCAAGAGTGATTGGGAAGATCGTGTGGAAAGAAAGCATAAAAGAGAAGAAGTTTGAATTATTAAAGCCACAGAAGGGAAAGCTCGTGGAGGATACAGAAAGGGGAATGAGAGCAGATGGCAAGCCATGGATGGTGATGAAGTACAAACCGATCCGATGCATCAAGGAGGTTCCAATGAAGACTATGCCTCAAGATGTGTTGAAGAATCTAAAATGGTGGTACGTTGATTGCCAGACTGCTGAAGCCGTGATGGAAGACGAAGACGAACAAGAAGTGCTGAGGTTGTATGATCCGATGCATCTTGTTAACTTATCGAAAGCTGATCTGCAAGTGTTGAATGAAAAGAAGATATTCTATATTTTTGCTTGGAAGGATGAAGCAAGGAAATATCAGCGAGTAGTCACGGTATGTGTTAGAGAAGGAGTGCATGCGTGAAGATACAGGATTACAAGACAAGAGCTTAAAGATCAAGATATGAAGCTACTGCCAAGGGGGAGTCTGTTGGTGCATAAATGTCAGTAGTTCATAGTCTAGTGTCTGTAATCGAGTCTGTAATGTTATTTATGTTTTTGTACAAGCGAAGTTGTCAACAAGTTCGCCTAGGCGAACTTGTTGAACAAGCGAAGTTATGGACAACTTCGCCTGAACATATCAAGCGAAGTTGTCGTGTATTTATATTGATAGGTTACGGCTGGTTTAGGTTAATCAATCAGTTAGTGAGTTGTTCGTGTAGTTGAACGTGTGTTTTGTAACAGTGATATTTACATCACGTGAGTTCGGTTATAATATATA
The DNA here is from genome assembly GCF_021521415.1 of Bidens hawaiensis. Classification (NCBI taxonomy): domain Eukaryota; kingdom Viridiplantae; phylum Streptophyta; class Magnoliopsida; order Asterales; family Asteraceae; genus Bidens; species Bidens hawaiensis. The sequence goes on along the minus strand of NW_027492083.1, from coordinate 363,185 downwards.
ACGTGTTTCGTGTATTCGTGTGTTTGTGTTCTATACTCGTAACGATCTACGCAGGGATTCCGCACCTGAGTAGACCGCGATATCTCGTGCGATCCGTCCAGGGAACCTACAATATATGGGTAGGTTAACGTACAATAATCGGTTATCGTACATTAGGTACGCGAGCTTTTTGAACGTCGATTTCAATTTCACGCGGTGGCATAATTGTAAATAACTTAAATTTAATTCTATGATCTAATTCATCAATTGATTCATCGAGCATCCATCCATATCAATATAATTCAATCGTCGATCAGTATTAAACTAATTTGCAGATCGATATCAAACTAATTGAGTTAATTATCAAACCTTAAAAAAGATGGTGGGATTGGCCGTCGTCTTCTCAAGCAGGCAACTCAATAAGGCAATAGAGATGGATTAGTTGAGCAGAAATAACCTTGGGAACACAGTTCAATAACGAGCTTTCTTATGCACCAAGCTCTTCGACAAATATACGTTTGGCATAAGCACCGCCAACTCCATGAAGCGCATCAAAGCTGTTAAGACAATTTTGCAAAAGCACAGTCAGTCAAAGGAATCAATGGTAGCACAAAATGATGGAAAAGAGATGGTACACACCAAAAGGTAATAGAACGTATTAATCAAAACGTTTTAATATAACGTTTTATCAAAAATGTATAAGATCTACCTATTATGTTTTAATAGAACATTTTATCAAAAACGTTTTATCAAAAACGTATAAGATCTACCTGTTTGCCTCTAAATTGCATATATAATTTGCTCAAACTCACATTGTTGACTTTGTTTAATATATAATTTGGTGGCCAATATTTTGTTAAAAGGTTTTAATAGAACGTTTTATCAAAAACGTTTTAATAGAAAACAAGAACGTATTAAAAGAACGTTTTATCAAAACGTATAAAAGAACGTATTAAAAGAACGTTTTATCAAAATGTATTAAACGAACGTTCTGCTAATACGTTTAAAATCTTAAACGTTCAATGTCAAAAACCCATCATCCAGAACTCAAAATTGATCGATTGAAGCTTCAAATTGATGATTAATTGAACCAATTTCAAAGATTAACCGATCAATTGGCTTCAATTTCAATTTCAATTCAACTAAACAACCCTGTGATTTGCGTTTTTCCGATGAGTTCGTTGTCGACGGCGATGATGGTGACGAAGAGTGTTGATGGCGCCCGCAAGCGAAGGTGAAGGAGGTGTGCTGGTGTCGGTGAGGGGTGGTGGAGACGGATTGAGGGAGAGGGACGAACAGATTAGTGTAATTGTGATTTTAGGTTTTGAAAATCTAACGGTTGGAAGTGTCGCGTACGTAATGTATGATAAATGATTATTGTATTCTATCCTTTATCTATATATATATATACATATATATATAATGAAAACCCTCATGACTTGAGAAAACCTTAGAAACCTATTAAATGGTTAACAATTGGTCATATCTCCATATTCCATCTAGCTTTCCTTTTGTCTTAAAGGTTATTTAGGTCATTTTCATTCTTCACTTTCTTTCAATCAATATGTTAGATTAACCATCAATCTTTTCTTTTGTCTTTCATATTTCTTAAAACTTTAAAAGAAGTTTAAGATTTTATTAAAAGGAGTTTAATAAAAGTCAACCAAAGAAAACTAAACTAAAAACTAATTTATAATCCATCACCTATTTATGAATTATAATTATTTTTAATGTACTTTTAAATAAGTTTAAATATTTTTGTATATGTAAAAAAAATAGTAAATAAGTTAAAATATTAACTTTACAAATTTAATATAATTTTTAATGTATTTTTAAATAAGTCTACATATTTCTTAAATATGTAACAAATTTTTAAATAAGTTTACATATTTTTAAATATGTGATTTACAATTTTTTTTTGTGTAACAACAATTTTTAATATATTTGTTACATATTTAAAAATTTGTTAAATATCTAAATTTATTTAGAACTTTTAAAATAATTGTAAATAAGTTTAAATATTAACTTTACAGGTTTAACATAAATTTTTAATGTACTTTTAAATAAGTCTACATATTTCTTAATTATAAAACAAATTTTAAATATGTTTACACATTTTTAAATATGTAATTTACAAATTTTAAAAATTTTTATCACAAAATCCTTTTATCTTTATCTTCAACTCCTATTTTTCGGATCTAATTTTTGTTCAGCAGCAAGAGAGAGAAATATAAAGGAGAAAAAAAAATAAAAAAAAAATACGATATGAATCTTGGAAAACAAGAGTGAGAAATATAAAGTAGGTGAGAGATGATAATTCTAAAAGGTGTTAGGAGAGAGAACGCAAAAATATCATTCCCAAACTAGCTTTAATTGTCCTTATTACTATTAATTTATTCAATTTTTTATTCAACTACTTCTCTTTAAATATGATGCGTTGATTAACTAAGATCAATGGTCTAAAATGGGTTTTTAGGGTTTTCTAAACTTAAGAGGGTTTTTAAATTATCCTAACCGTATATATATATATCTATAATATATAAACAAATACCCTAAATCCTACGTGTCTCGATATGGTCGCTCCCCCCTTTTCTGGAAGCCACTAGATTGTTTGATTTTAAATGGAGTTCTCTCATTGATTTAACTCAAATTTATGGGTATGGGTCTTACCAAAACCAGATAGCTCTTAAACGGGTTATAATATCTCATTAAATTAAAAATTAATCTTACCAATTATTTGATATGAAAATCCTATAAAATAGGGATATACTAAAATTTAATATTCAATTTAAAAAGAAAAGGATATTATTTATAATTAATAAACAATTTTATAGTAAAAAATCATAAGCGGGTCGTGGGTCACCAAATCCAAATAGGTTTTAAACAGATTATAACATATCATTTATTTATGAAACCCTATCATCAAACCCTAAGTATATTATTACCTTTCTTACAATAAAAAAAATTTAAATCCAAAAAATAAATATTAAAAAAACGACAAATGTAAAACAACCATTCTCTCAAGCCATCAGAACTTTCTTACAATAAATAAAATTAAAATCCAAATATACATATGTAAATATTAAAAACGAATAATGTAAAATAACCCCCGTAATACGAAGGATAAAAGCTAGTGTGTTTGTGTGTGTGTATATATGGGAGGGTTATCCTAAAAATAAATAGTTTCCTAGAAAGAGTGGAAATAAATCATAGTCATGGGATCATGTTAATCAATTGTTGAGATTTAAAATTACCAAAAACCGACATAGTTTTCTAGAATTACTCTTTCACCATTAAAACCGACATAGCTTCCTAGAATTATTCTTTTACCATAGGTTTTAATGCCAAATGTCAAAAATCTATTGGTTTTTACTATTCCTAGGAAACTTTTTATTCTTATTTGAACCCTTATATATAATATATATATAAACGAAAACCCAAAAATCCTACGTGTCGCGATGTGGTCGCTCCCCTTTTTTATGGAAACCACCAGATTTCTTGATTTTTAAATGAAGGCCTCTCATTGATTTAACCCAAATTCATGGGTACGGGTCTTACCAAACCCAGATTTTTTTTGAACGGGTTATAACATCTCATTAAATTACAAATTAATCTTACCAATTATTTGATATGAAAATCCTACAAAATAGGAATATACTATAATTTAATATCCAATTTAAAATAAAAAAGATATTATTTATAATTAATAAACAATTTTATAGTAAAAAACATAAGCGGGTCATGGGTCACAAAATCCAGATAGCTTTTAAACGGGTTATAACATATAATTTATTTATGAAACCCTTTCATCATCAAACCCTAAGTATATTATTAACTTTCTTACAATAAAGAAAATTAAAATCCAAAAAATAAATATTAAAAAACGAAACATGTAAAACAACCATTCTCTCAAGCCATCAGATTACTTTATTTGTAAATGAAGGCTTCTCACGCATTTGACCCGAATTCACGGGTAAAGGTCTCACCAAACCCAGATAGATCTTAACGGGCTATAACATCTCATTATATTAAAAATTAATCTCATCAAATATTTGATATGAAAATCCTATAAAATAGGAATATACTAAAAATTAATATCCTATTTTATTTTAAAAAAGATATTATTTATAATTAAGAAACAATTTTATAATAAAAAAATAAACGGGTAATGGGTATCACCAAACCCAGATAGCTTTTAAACTGGATTATAACATATCATTTATTTGTGAAACCATTTCATCATCAAACCTCAAGTATATTAATTATTAACTTTTTTACAATAAATAAAATTAAAATCCAAATATAGATATATAAATATTAATAACGAATAATGTAAAACAAACTCCCCCCCTCCCGTAATACGATATATATATATATATATATATATGTATATATATATAAACGAAACCCTTAAAATCCTACGTGTCACGATGTGGTCGCTCCCCCTTTAAGAGAAACCACCAGATTGCTTGATTTTTAAATAGAGACCTCTCATTGATTTAACCCAAATTCATGGGTATGGGTCTTACCAAAACCAGATAGTTTTTAAACGGGTTATAATATCTCATTAAATTAAAAATTAATCTTACCAATTATTTGATATGAAAATCCTATAAAATATGGATATACTAAAATTTAATATCCAATTTAAAAAGAAAAAGATATTATTTATAATTAATAAACAATTTTATAGTAAAAAACATAAGCGGGTCATGGGTCACCAAATCCAGATAGCTTTTAGACGGGTTATAACATATCATTTATTTATGAAACCCTTTCATCATCAAACTCTAAGTATATTATTAACTTTCTTACAATAAGGAAAATTAAAATCCAAAAAATAAATATTAAAAACGAAAAATGTAAAAGAACCATTCTCTCAAGCAATCAGATTGTTTTATTGGTAAATGAAGGTTTCTCACACATTTGACCCGAATTCACAGGTAAAGGTCTCACCAAAACCAGATAGCTCTTAAACGGTTTATAACATCTCATTATATTAAAAATTAATTTCATAAAATATTTGGTATGAAAATCCTATAAAATAGGGATATACTAAAAATTAATATCCTATTTTATTTAAAAAAATATATTATTTATAATTAAGAAACAATTTTATAATAAAGAAAATAAACGGGTAATGGGTATCACCAAACCCAGATAGCTTTTAAACCGGATTATAACATATCATTTATTTGTGAAACCATTTTATCATCAAACCTCAAGTATATTAATTATTAACTTTCTTACAATAAAGAAAATTAAAATCCAAATATACATATATAAATATTAAAAACGAATAATGTAAAACAACCCCTGTAATACGGAAGATAAAATATAGTATATATATAAACGAAAGCCTTTAAAAGCTCTCTGGTTGCTTCCTAAATTATCTCAAGCCACCAGATTGCTTTATTTATAAATGGAGACTTCTCATGCATTTGACCCAATTCATGGGTATGGGATTCACCAATCTCAGATAGCTCTTAAACGGGTTATAACATCTCATTAAATAAAACATTAATCTTATCAAATATTTGATATGAAAATCCTATAAAATAGGGATATACTAAAAATTAATATCCGATTTAAAAAACGATATTGCTTATAATTAAGAATCAATTTTACAGTAAAAAAAATAAGCGGACCATGGGTCACCAATCCAGATAGCTTTTAAACGGGTTATAACATATCATTTGTTTGTAAAACCCTTTCATCATCAAACCCTAAGTGTATTATTAACTTTCTTACGATAAAGAAAATTAAAATCCAAAAAATAAATATTAAAAAAAGAAAATGTAAAACAACCCCCGTAATACGGGGGGATAAAACCTAGTATGTATGTATATGTGTGTGTGTGTGTATATATATATAAACGAAACCTTTAAAAGCTCTCTAGTTGCTTCCTAAATTCTCTCAAGCCACTATATTGCTTTATATGTAAATACAGGCTTCTCATGCATTTGACCCGAATTAACGGGTATGGGTCTCACCAAACCCAAATAGCTTTTAAATGGGTTATAACATCTCATTAAATAAAAAATTAATCTTACCATTTTTTTATATGAAAATCCAATAAAATAGGCATATACTAAAAATTAATATCTGATTTAAAAAAAAGATATTATTTATAATTAAGAAACAATTTTATAATAAAAATAAGCGGGTCATGGGTCACCAAATTCAGATAGCTTTTAAACGGGTTAAAACATATCATTTATTTGTGAAATCCTTTCATCATCAAACCCGAAGTATATCATTAACTTTCTTACAATAAAGAAAATTAAAATCCAAAACATAAATATTAAAAAAATGAAAAATATAAAACAACCCCCGTAATAAGGAGGACAAAACCTAGAGTGTGTGTGTGTGTGTGTGTATATATAGGGGATAGATCTTTTGAGAACCATGTTGAGTTTTATGAACTTAAGAACTCAATTCTTGGCCACACATTTAATTAAATGGATTGGAATATATGGTTGAGATTAAATCTGATTAAAAAGTCAAAGTATGAGAGAGAATAAAGATGTAACTAATTACGCTAACTTTTACGTCCGTTACAAATGTGTAAAAAGTCAACTCGGTGCTTAAAAAATTCTGTATAAAAAACAATTCACGTGTATGTAACCTACATATATTACGTATGTGTAAAAAAATTCTAAAAAAAACTTGTTACACTGAGTTATTTCGAGTTATTAAAACTCAAAGTGGTTCTCATTTGAAATCTCTCCTATATATATGTGTGTGCGCGCGCGCGTGCGTGTTAGAGAGAGAGAGAGAAAGATAAGTTACATATATTTAATCACTATACCTTTTATATGGATATATAATGTTAATTTGTTTCAAATTTGCTACCTTCAACTTCATATAAGTTTACTACTATAATAGTTATTATATAGACTTAATTGTAGTTTTGGTTTATGTGGTGAAACTCAAAATGCAGGATTCAACCTCGTGGTGGATTTTTCACAGGTTTGACCCCTGTAATTGGCCTTTCCATTTGTTTGACCGTTAAAACAAAGGACAATATTGTCTTTTCATAATAATAATAATAATAATAATAATAACACCATTTCTTCCCAAGTAAGCTTCCCATCAACCACTATTTCTTCAACTCTTTCTTACCACGGACACCTAAAGTCACCACTACCATCATCAAGATTTTCTTCGGCCACCATCGCCTCGCCTAAATGTGTAGAAACACGAACAATTGTTTGTAGAAATTATGTGGCAGCTGGAACCATTTTCTTTATCTGATCAAAAGCCCTATGATTTCAAACTTCATCAGTCTCTATCTTAAACGAATTTTACAAATTGAAATCAAAAGGGGTTAATGGGATTTTACATTTGGGAAAGAGGTTAAGTACTAGTTTTATCCTTGACTTTGTGACTAATAGTGAAAGACTTCAAGCTATTGATTTTATTGTGTTTTATTATTTTTGTTCCTTTAATATATTGGTATAAAGAATTTTGGGAACATATTTTTTTAAAGCTTTGGGTTAAACTATATGTCGAAAAGAAAGAGTCCGAGATGGAGACAGGTGGTGGTGGGTATGATGGCGGTGGGCAACAGACGATGGTGGTGGACTAGTGGAATCTAATTATTTATTTGAGGTTGGGTTTGTGAAGGTGGGTGTCAGGCATGGTGGAGAAGAAAATAAGAAAGAAGGTTCAAATTGCATTTATTTAAAACTGTAGGATTGCAAATTGAAAGGGTATTAGTGTCTTTCCATAGGAAAATAAATGATGTTACTAACGGCTGGTTTCGATTGCAAAAAAGGACCACCACATGGGCCATTACTGCGAAATATCCACAGGGTTGCATCTTGCGTTTTGGGTCTCACCACATAGACCTACACCGCAATTAAGTCTATAATATAATGCTATAAAAACAATTTTGTGCTTGATCAAACAGTTGCATACGTGTAACAATGATAAGGTACATATATGCAACAATGATAAATACGTATATGTAACCCTTTATTATAATGATAGATACGTATATGCAATACTTTGTGGACTTGAATTAGAATACACTTAAAACACAAATTGATATAAAGAAATAAGATGATCGACAATATGAACCAGATGGGTATTAGCAACTAAATCATGTTGGTATTTTTCTTTTTTTGGAAAATAAAAAAAAACCACAAAGAATTTATAAATTTCAAGAATCTTCTATGTGATTAACATTACAAATAAAGCATAAATATGAAAAAAGAAACATAATTAAAAGACAAAATTACAGAGATTGTCCTTTATGTTTACACAATTTCAATGGTTGTCCTTTATCTATAAACTTGACCTGATTTGTACTTTACGTTTTCAAATGCTATACCGTTTGTCATTTTGCCCTAACCCGGTTAGTTTTTCTTGTTAAATATGTGTAACATCCGTCTTTTGGAAATAATAAATAAAGAAAGTTTTATTATTTAAATGCGCATCGCTATTTAATTATGTTAAATAATAAAGAGATTGAGTGGTAGGCTTAGAAATAATACATGGACTTGGCAATGGTTATGTGCCTAAGGTCCATGGGCTTGGAGTATTTAAACTTCTTAAACCTCCCTAAAACCCTAATGTTCTCATTCCATCTCCTCTGGCTCCATACACACTCAAACACACACACACACACACACACACACACACACACACTCATTTCACTCACTCGGATTCAAGATCCAAGAGAAACCAAGGAGATTTCGTGTTTAAGCATCAACAAAAACAAGAAAACACGTGTTGGTCCAGATTCGAACCGAACCGAAATCCAAGAAAGATGTGTTTTTAGCATAAAGGTTAGGTTTTTGATATCGGTTTTTTTTAAGATCCGACACTAAGGCAAATCGGGCCTTATAGGATAAGAAAAACATAAAATTTTGGTAAACAAGTTGTTTAGAACGAAATGGGATGAACAAGTGATGTTCGAACCTTGTTAAAGCAAGAAAATGAAGTTGTTACGGCCCATAACTCGTTGTATCAGTAAAATGGGCGTAACGGGACATAAGGAAGTGACCAGAATGGAAAGGCTCGAAAAACAAGTTTCGAGTCGAGTCGAGTGGAGATTCGACTCGACTACTCGACTGAAACAAATCGAGTCGAGTGGAGATTCGACTCGACTGAAACAAAAAATTTCTTGAGACTCAATTTGACTCGTTTGGACTTAGCTCAAAATCATGGAAAGTCAGTTTTTTGATGAATTTTTAATGAAGGCTTATTAATGAATTTTTTTTTTTTCCAAGCTAACCTGGTAGCTTGACCCCAGTCAGGGGCTCTGCCCCTTGGAACCCTGCTAGGGGCTGCCGCCCCTAGAACCTGCTGCCAGGGGCGTTGCCCCCAGACCCCCGCTCGTTGAGGGTTTCACTAACCTAGAATATGATTTAAGTAGGAGTAGGTAAGTGACACTTGTAACTTGTTAGACTGTTAGCCGTGCCCAGCTGAAGAGAGATATCACCATTAACTCCGAGAGAAACTGGATTTAGATGAGTTTCCAGCCCCTTTCCTTGTTATGTTTTTCAGGGCTGTTGCATACTCCTATGTGCTTAGTTAATACACTTACCTTAAATGATAAGTGTATGCCATATGAATATTTTATGAATGATATATGAATGATGCACAAATGTAGAAAAGGTTAGGAGTATGAATGTAGATATAGATATGAATATATATAAAGAAATGTATGTATGGTTGTATTGTCGTATGGTTGCATGGTTGTATGGTTGTATTACGAGGGTGGCAGACCCTAATAATATCCGTGAAAGGAAGGTGGAAAACTCTAATAATATCTATGAAAGGAAGGCGACAGACTCTAATAATACCTGTGAGGTCATAAGGCGAAAGACTCTTTAAAACATAGAGATAATTATGTATGTATTAGTAAGCTAAAACAAGAAAGTATGAAAGAACGAAAGTATGCAAGTATGAAAGAATGTAAGTATGAAGTATAAAGTATGTATGTATGCATGCATGCATGCATGCATGTACGTACGTATGTATGTATGTATGTATGAAATATAAGCTGATTAAGTAATTAATATGTGTCTCCGGATACGTATAAGTATGTATGTGAATGAAATGTAGGTTGCCTGATTAAGTAGAACTCACTCAGTGTAACTGACTTTTAGTATGCACGCATGTAAATAGGTTAAAACAGCTGGTTTGAAGAAGACACATGGCAAGAACTGAAGACACTGACATATGAAGAAGGATTGCTATGATGTTTTATTTATGATGTTTTGAGTATTTTTATATGTATGAATGATTGATGCTTTGAATGATTATGTATGAATGATTATGTATGAATGATTAATGCTTTTATATCCCGCAAAAAGTTTTAATTCACTATGATATTTAGAACTGTGTTTATGAGTAAATCCAACGTCGAAGTAGGGCACTCGGGATCGGGGCCTTACAATCTGATCATTTGACTTGCACGACAAAGAAAATTAGTCATTTTACCCTCTAATTAAAATATTTATATAAATAAACAAAAAACTAATAAAAAAACTTAATATATATAATATAATTAAAAAAAAAATTATAAAAAGCATTGTCTCTCCATCTCTTCTACCTTTCATTTACCAAACTACCACCCTAAACCCACCACCTTCATCACCTACCACACACCACCATGGCCGCTGGCATGGTGGCCAGCCACCGCCGTCGCCCATTCAAAACCCTAACCCTAGCTGCTGCTTCACAACCTCCATCATCAGCCACCATCCAAAACCCTAACCCAGCCAATCTAATATATACATATAAAATCATGATCTAACGAAATTAAACACCCGTCGATCCTCAATTCAAGAGTTAGAACATCAATTGCAATCAAGAGAACCTATTTTGACTATTCCGTTAACGTTGGTTTTTGGTGTAACCTTCTAATGCTCATAATTTTTCAAAGATGACTGATCTTCTAAAAGTGATGCTTAGAACATGTAATAGTAATCTAATTGATAGTCAATTTGAGGTGGGAACGATGCTACGTTGTTGTCTCCTATTATGTCAATGGTGGCAATTTGTTTATCCGAGAGAGTTCCATTATGGGGGTTGTGACAACCCCAAATGCAGGGCTAATTTTTTTAGAACTTATCATTAGATACCGAACATAGTGTTGGTCGAAGCGAACCGTATGTCGATAGGCTTGGCCCAAATAGAAACAAAATGAACCGAAGCTCGTTTAACCCAAACAAATCAAAACCCAATAACTTGAAAATTTGAAGAAACATTCCAACAAGTATTTAATCTTATCGGGCATCCAAAATACATAACTCAAACATCAAACCGACATTCTATATTATGTCCGGTCACCGAATCAAATATAACAAAAACCGAAACATGAGATTTGAGACCCATTAGGTATTTCTAAAATCACAATAAACTATGTTTTTATAAAAATAAAAGCACTTCTTTACTTTAATTAAAAACTTATTATCTAAAATTATAAAAATAACAAAATATATTATATCTCAAAAATCCAAATCAAATCTCTGGCATCAATGAAAATCCTTGGCCACTCCTCCTGCTCACCAGTCTCGTTCATTCTCTGCATCCCCAATAAGACCTTGTGCATGTCTTCAATATCCAAGAAATCCCTCTACGAAATCTTCCTTACATCTCCATATAAATTAAAACAAAACTCACACTTTACAAAACATCCAAAACTCTGCTCTTTTTGGAACATACGAACCACCCAAGGAACATCCAAAAATATGGAAATTCACTGTTCTAATATCATTTTATTGAGATTCTGAGCCTACTCGATTGTTTCTAATACTCTGGTCCTGGAATTAAGTATTTATAATTCGTTATTTTCCGTAAGAACAACTGCTTACGAGAAGCCTGTCGTTGAATTACTTGGAGCATTCGGTGAGTCTCGCGTGTAATCCCTTTTTACTTAAACTTTTGGGAACTAGTACATACTCCTAACCTTTTTATATGGTATGGAAATATCGGGGTGGTTACTGCTAAATTTTGTTCTAACTTTTACACAATCATTAGCTCGAGGGATGGCTCGGAGGCTTGTATGGGTAGAAATATTCGGGAGACCCCTAAGCACAGTGACCTTATGTTGGGTAAACCACACTAAGATCTGCGGATCGTTGCGGCATATGACCTACTTGTTTGATTATTAATAATAGCAGGGCCGAAACGGTTTAACTTCTAATATGAGTTGGGGATATGTAAGGTCCCGAGCTCGGTAGCCCTACAATTGGCGTGTTGCATTTACTCATTAACATCGTTCTGGAATCATAGTTAATTAAAATTATTCGCGGAATATAAAAGTCAACCATTCGTACAACTCATCAAGTACATGTCTTAAACAAAATAACAAAAATCATAATCATTAAACATAAATGACATGTAAATCTTCTTTCTTTAGATGCCATTCTTCACATTATTCCCACGTGTCTCTTCTCAAGCTACCTGTCTCACTCTATTCACCTGCATGCATACTAAAAGTCAGCTACGCTGAGTGAGTTTTAGTTAATCAGTTAACATACATTACGTACATATTCTTAGTTATATGTTTCCGAAGATACGAAATTCATACTTTACTTACTAATATTTCTTTCATACATACTTTCATACGTACATGCATACTTACATACTTTCTTTCATAATATCCTATGGTATACCATAAGTTCTTCTATCTCTACCATCTCAGATATTATTAGGGTCTAGTCCCTTCTGTCTAAGATATTATTAGGGTATGGTCCCTTCTGTCTCAGATCTTATTAGGGTCTATTCCCTTCTTTCTCAGATATTATTAGGGTCTGGTCCCTCTCTCTCGAATAACCATACAACCATACATGTCTCGTCAATCGACCATACATTCATGCATACTTTACATAACTTTCAGCTATGTATGTATGTGTGTGTGTGTGTGTATAAAACTGCTGATTGGAGACGAGTTTGTTTCTGGTAGGGATACTAGATAAACATTACCAAGCAACAATATTTATGTAATGAACTATTGGGCTTGCATGGAAGAAAATGATTTTAAAAATCTAAAATTAAGGTTAACTCGCCTTATATCTACACTAGGAAATTATTTTCTAGAGGACGCGTCGGAAGACGATTGTGTGAGGCGAGCAAGAGTGTATACGCTATACATGTTGGGTGGTACATTGCTACCCAATTCTTTGAGTAGCAGTGTATTTTTCTATTATCTAAGTCATTTACGAGATTTGGATGAATGCGGGAGGCTTAGCTGGGCAAGAGCTGTGCTTGCATACCTTTTCAAAAATTTATGCAAATGAGCATCTTCTAAAGCCATAGAGATTTATGAGCCGACTATGTTGTTGCAATTATGGATATGGAAGAGAACAACTCATGTTTCACCAGCACGTTCAATGAATATCAAAGTGACAAAGCATACGATTCAAGGTATTTATTAAAATAATGAGTATTTCTTTTTCTATTTTTAAAGCTCTCACACTTTTAGATTCTTTAATATTTTTTAGGTGGAATTGACATTTAAGTTTTCATGAAATATCAAATCAGGCGCTCTACCATTACCGTTCATAGTTACAATCTTTACAAACATATAAGCTATTCAAAATTATATATATATGTAAGTCCCGTGGAGGATCTTTCAATATGATATCAACTGATGTTAATGTTGGTGCGGAAATCCAACACAAGATGATACAAGAATAAGTATAAAGAACTCAAAAGATTGCTTTAAAACACACGTTATGATTAACTTCGGGTGCTTAAGCACAATGTTTACAATACTCGTCTAATGTATCTATGATACTAGACGGCCAAAATCACACACGTCAACAACACCTAAACCCCATACAAGATATCTATAAATAGGGTAGCCAACATACCAGCCCAACAAAAGCCCAAAGCCCACCGAGAACCATAAGGTTCTCGGTTTACATAATACACCTAACCTAAGCCCAAAAATACAAGCATAAACCACAAAATATAGCCCAACATTCTCCCCCTTTGTTTACTGCTTGATCAAAACTACTTCTGCTGTAGACGATCAGCGTACATCTATATCTTCATTTAGGCCTTTCGGCGTATATACTGTGGCTTCTAAATAAACACTTGGAGGTTCAGTGTCTTATTTAGGGCCTTTATTTAAAACCTGGCTAGTAATCCAGCACAGGTCATGCTACTATCCGTATGAAATAGATAAACATGATGTTCATCATCACGAATAGCAGCAAATATTAGGCTTGATTGACACAGAAAAGTCAAACACGATGTATCTTTGGTAGAACCAACAAATCCTCGATCATGGTTTAACCAAGAATTCTTCACAGCATCTTTGAGCCGAAGATCTCTTTGATTGATCAGAATAATCTGGTCAGTCCACACCGAAAACTTGAGAACACTATTCATTGTCATCTCCATATTACCAATCATCATTGAAGACCAAACCTGTAACTGTAACATGATAACTAACACAACATTCAGTAACTTCGTGAAGAGAAAAACGAACAAGCTTACTGAACTCATGAACCAATTGTATCTAATATTCCAATTAATCATCACAGTAAATCTTTCATCCATACTGATTATATAAGCACTCAAGTAAGATTTACTGTACCTTGCAAAGATTTCGCTTGAAAATTTTGAGGGAACAAGAAAAGACCTGATGGCGGCGAGTAGATGAGAGAGAACTTGATGGATATGATGTGGGAAGATTTTAGAAGTTATTGGAAGATACACAAATCTGGAGTAATAAATCGAAGGTAATGAGTGCCCTTTAAACTCCCAAGACGCCTCCATTTGAGCCGTAAACACATATGAGCCGAGAACAGATAGACCGAGAACATGTGTAGAACCGAGAACATGTATAACCGAGAACAGTTATTTTGAACTAACCGAGAACGGTTATTCTTAGACACAAAATATATCTCAGTGCATTTTGAAAAAATAACCCGATGCATGTGAAAACGATTTCTTAAAACATTTGTTTCGACACGAGTAAACATGAGGAAAAAAACAAAATTAAAAAATAGGAATATTAAAATAAAACTTAAACTAAAACAAAATTTACCTATCCAGTCTTTAGAAAATCAACATATATTTGGATCAAATTTCAGCTATTTAAAAACGAACCACCGTTCTATGAAAAGATTCGAACATGAAATCATATTGATTAAGGTACTTTCACAATGATTCATTTTCAGCATTATTGTGACATAGTGAAAAGGTTGATAGCAGGTAATTTTTTCATAATTTTCATTGCGCCAATGATATGATTATATTCGATTAGGCATAAAGCTTACATGGACATCACTTATAAACCTCTTATGCCCCTTATCTATTCTCAAGGCGTATTTGGCTTTCCCCAGATCACCCCAATTTGACTCCAACCCCCTAGTACTTGATCAAAATACTTTTCTCTATACAAAATGATTTTAAGCTTTAAGGTTGAACGTTGGACTTACATGCCATCCGGACTTACAAGCCTTACATTCAGGATGTTTAGGACTTATTTGAATGCCCCACCCCTGTAGTTCCTTGGGACCCTTTAAGCTTTTAGAAAACAATTTTTATGATATATATATATATATATATATATATATATTTTTATACACAAATGACATATAATCTTTTTGGCGATCAAGACACTAACGAGCTCGTGTATGATTGGGTAATTGCTTTTTCGCCTATCATTCGGAGAGATGTATCTAGGGACATACAAATATCTTCAAAATGACTCTCCACAATAAGTTTAGCAGATTTAGTTTATATCACTTCGAACTTTTAATTATCATGGAAAGTTACCATACACATCAATGACTAATCAATAGCCTTTTTTAGCGTAATAACTTCACATGATAGGCACTCAAAATCACTCTATATATCATTTCTCAAAGGTTGGGATCAATTTTCATTTGAAAATACTTTAAGCTTCTGAAAAGCTTTTAGGTGAATAATAATATCACTTCCCAGATGATACCCCGAAGACGATTTAAACTCAATCACCCCAGCTGCTTTTAGTTTTCAGGTGAATGGCTATCCTATGTGTCTACAGGTAGACGATAGGACCAAACACATAATAAAATGTGTCCTTCAAACTTTAGGCGGCCAACATAACTTTCAGTGAGGGAATTTAAAGGGATCGTTAAATCAAAACCATTTTTTTTATGAATGTTCAGTCGCCCCGGTCACTTTCAGTCCTAAGGTTAATGGCTATCCCTAGAGTCAAACATTGATGACGGGACCACATATGAAATATGTCCGTTGAACTTGAGTGGCCGGCATGATTTTAAGCAAAGGAACAAAATTTTTATTTTTAAATTTTTAATTAGACAAACACACTCTTTTTGTATTTTTCTTTTTCTCCCCCTAAATTTGTACAGAAATTATGACATGAAGAAAAAAAATTTATGTACACAATTTACACCTCAAAAATACTCAGTCATCAAAACCCAGCATCTTAAGATATCCCACAAGCACATTAAATCTGGCTATTCCGACCGGTTTTGTAAATAGGTCCGCCATATTATTATCAATGTGGACCTGTTCAAGTTGAATCAGTTTCCGGTCGTTAAAGTCACGAATAAAATGGACCTTGATGTCAATGTGCTTGGTTTTGGAATGCTGAACGAGATTTTTAACAATTGCAATAGCAGCATCATTATCACAAAATATGGGAGTGTTAAGAAATTCCAAACTGTAATCCAGCAATTGATGTTGCATCAAGATAATCTGTGAACAGCAAGCTGACGCAGCAACATACTTCGCCTCGGCAGTCGAAGTGGACACTGTTTGTTGTTTCTTGCACTGCCATGAAATGAGACGATCTCCTAGAAGGCAGCCAGCAGATGTGGATTTCCTGTCAATGTCATCTCCACCATAATTGCTATCAGCAAAAGCATAAAGATCAAATTCTGAGTTTTTGGATACCAAAGACCTAACTTCGGTTGTCCCTTTAGATATCTAAATATACGTTTAACAGCAATTAAATGAGAGAGTTTAGGATTAGCCTGGAAGCGAGCACACTAACAGACTGCAAACATGATGTCTGGACGACTGGCGGTGAGATACATCAGAGACCCGATCATCGATCGATAGTACGTTTGATCTACGGGACTCCCTTCAGGATCAGACGTCAGAAGTGGCCTTTCTGCCATTGGAGTGGCGGCACTCTTGGAATCTTGAAATTCATATTTTGCAAGCATATCTTCAACGTACTTTCCTTGATGCAGCAAAATTCCCGTCGAGCTCTGACGAACCTGCAATCCTAGAAATGTTGTCATCTCCCCCAACGAGCTCATCTCGACCTCTTCTTCATAACCTCTTCAAACTCTGAACACAGTGCAGCACTGGTAGAACCGAAAATAATGTCATCCACATAAATCTGCACCAGAATCAAATCTTTCCCGACTGTTTTAAGGAACAAAGTTCGATCAATGGTACCCTTTCATAACCATGTCCCAGAAGATGTGCCATCAACGTAGCATACCATGTCCGAGGGGCTTGGTGAAAACCATAAAATGCTTTATCCAACTTGTAGACATGATTAGGATTCTTAGGGTCTACAAACCCCGGTGGCTGATCCATGTAAATCTCTTCCTTAACTTCACCATACAAAAACGCGGTCTTAGCATCCATCTGATATACCGTGAACCCCATGAAAGACGCATAGGCCAGAAAAATCCGAATGGCCTCAAGTCTAGCTACAAGAGCATAGACTTCGGTGTAATCTAACCCTTCAACCTGACGAAAACCACGAACAACTAACCGTGCCTTGTTTCTAACAATAACTCCCATGTCATCTTGCTTGTTTCGGAAAACCCATCTTGTATCTAGTGCTTTCTTTCCCTCTGGAAGTTCAACTAACTTCCACACTTTCAGTTTATCGAACTGATTCAACTCTTCGTGCATGGCATCCACCCAACTTGGTTCTTGAAGAGCCATTTCCACCGACTTCGGCTCAATCTGAAAGATGAAGCAAGAAAACAAACAGCTGTTTATGTGTCCTGTCTGACTTCTGGTGAACACACCTGCTTCAAGAGAGCCGATAACATTCTCAATAGGATGATTTCGTTGGGTTCTTGTCGAAATTGGCTGTTCGGGAACATCTCCAACAGGAGATGAGTTAGATAGATTTTCACCGACATCAGTGAGTGGATTCTTCCATTTAGAAGCTACCGTACTATGTGAGTATGAAGTGCTGGCAACGTATTCATTCGGAATGACATCGGGAAACAAAGTGCTCCCGAAGATTTGACGAATAGGACTCTCCCCCTCAACTGCTGAACATTTACTGAAGAGTTTGGAATATGCACGGTTTCTGTAACTTCTTTCGATTGGCTGACGGACGCAGGTGGGTTGTCATCAAGTGGTTCTGCGACATCATCATCCAACAGAGGAGATATATGAGATACTGCATGTGAACCTTCTCTCTCAGTATCTGCAGTGGCACCACCTGAAGTTTCTATGTTGATGACCGGAACTACATTGAATGGCTTGAAGAGTTCATTGTAGTCGAACAGCCAGTCCGGACCAACACGTGCATCAGTCTCGTTTTCTTCCAACCAACGAACATCATAGGATTCAAGAATCTGTTTAGTTGACTTATTGTAGACTCTGTAGGCGGTGTGACCAACATACCCAACAAAGTAACAATCATCAGCTTTGGCACCAAACTTCGCAGTAGACTCAAGATTCAGTAGAGTACACGGACAACCAAAAGCTCTAAAGTGTGCAACAGTAGGCTTATGACCATAAACGATCTCATACGGAGTTTTCGTTTTTGATTTGTTAATTATCACCCGATTCTGGACATATCACGCCGTGTTAATAGCTTCAGCCCAGAAGAACAGAGGCAGTTTAGAGTCACACAGCATGGTCCTTGTTGTCTCGATAAGAGTCTTGTTTCTCCTTTCAGCCACACCATTCTATTGTGGTGTCCGAGCTAAGCTGTACTGACGAAGCACCCCCTTTTCTGAACAAAAATAATTCAATGAAGCATTCTTGAACTCCATACCATTGTCACAACGAATTCCTTTCAGCTTCAGATTCAGCTAATTTTCCATCAGCACCACCTAACCTCTTGATCAGCTTTGTAGTTTCACTCTTATTTGACAAGAAAAATACCCAAGTAAAACGTGAGTAATCATCAGTGATAACTAAACAATAAGAGTTGCGAGAAAGACTTAAGACATGAACTGGACCAAAAAGATCCATATGCAATAGCTGAAAAATTGATGAGATGGTATTAATCAGTTTTGGCTTGTGAGATTTTCAATGATGCTTGCCCAGAGCACAGGCCACATAATTTTCAATGGTAACAAAATCTTTAACGGGTAATCCACGTACCTAATTTTTAGCAAGACGATTCAGTTTTTTCATATTAGCATGACCTAGACGACGATGCCAAAGCATTGCATTATGTTCAGACACTTTTGAGAACAAACAGGTTATTTCATCAGGAACATTTTTGTTCATATCGATCATGTAAGCATTATCTTTTCTTTGTGATCGAACACGAATCTAGTCTTCAGGTATAATGATACCCGGTTTCAAAATCAAACACTCCCTTTTAGTAAAATGAGTTGAAAACCCTTTATCACAGATTTGTGACACGCTCAACAAACTATGCTTCAGCTCTGAAACAAAATTAACATTCTCAAATTTTAGAACACCGTTACTTATAGTACCCTTCTGTGTGATCTTCTCTTTTTCTTCACCCGCAAAGGACACATACCCACCATTAAAAGTTTGAATGTCGTGTAGCTGGGAAATGTCTCCTGTCATGTGCCTGGAACAACCACTATCAACATACCAAGGTCTAATGATATTCCTCCATAGCTGCTCCTGCACAAAATGCGGGATTAATTAGATTTTGGCACCCAGTCCATAGTGACACTAGGTACTCCCTGACTCGTCTACCCTGGTTACGGGCTGCCATGACATATCTTCTCAATTATCTAAAATGGAAGAAGAAACCTTCTTTACCGGAGACTTAGGCATCCATTTATATTTACCATTGAAAGATTTAATGTTGTTTGTATGAATGGATGGTTCAATCTCTGGTTTAGGTGTAGAGGGAACAAATGAATTTGTTCTCCTGACAAGCCGAGGCTTAGAAATCGAATTCGTTTTTGAAGTAGAAACATAGTTTCTATTCCTTTTACTATACATGTTAGGCTTGGTCTGATGAGGACTAAACCTACCAGTTTTGTTCCTGTTCCAATCACCATCAGAAGGATTTGCCTTGTGATACCAAAATTTCGTTGATAGGTATCACGAGGCATATTCCTCTGGTAAAATCCATAGTAAGGCACATATGGACGATGTGGACAGTTTCTAGCAATATGACCAGGAACCCCACAGTTAAAACAAGTTTGACGTTTTACATAAAAATCATTATGGTGAACCTTTTCCCTTGACCTATTGTGTGGGTCAGTACGTTTAGCTTGATATTTATCATTTGACACATTGTTCTGTTCGACCCCCTTTAGTTCATTTGAGCATCCCTCTTTAATGAACTTGGGTGGTGAGCAGTTTTTAGTTAAACTTTCATTTTTAGTTTTCTTATCAAAACCCACATCATCAGATTTCATAGTTTTAACATAATCAACCACACAATTGTCTTTGCCCTTAACACCAGAGCCCAGACAAACCGACGACATAACAGAATTCAAAACAGGCAGTTTTAAAGAAACATCAGAGTTAATGTCTTTATTAAACGAAACATAAGAGTCATCTTCCTCATCAGTCCAATCCTCAACAACTACTTTCTCTGCATATGAAGTAAACACGTTAGAATCGTTCACTCCTGAAGTGGATACATCTGTATGCACAAGATCAAACTTGTCATTCTTATCTTGTTTACCGTACTTCATGCCCTGTACCTTTTCTTCCTGTTCTTTGGTGACAGGAAGTTGAACATAGTTGTTATTGTAAGATGGGGGTACCTGACTATAACCTATACCCCTACCTTCGTTTTCTTTCCACCATAGCTGATTATCAATCATTGAGCTAACTATTTTACTGGAACCCTCGAATTTTTTAAAATCAAGCTCAGCTCTTTCAAATTTAGCAGTTAAATTCAAAACTTCAATTTTGGAGGCTTCCAGTTTAGCGGTTAATTCAGCAATCTCCTGCTTGCCATCTAGATGATGACAACACTTTATGCTGAATTTAGATTTAAGTTTAGAAAAATCCTTTTGATTTGCTTCAATTTTATCTAAAAAGGCTTTTTTATTTTTCTTAAGTTTAAAGTTTTTCAGATTTCACTCTCTCCATATCTCTAAGCAAGTTATCATTGTGGAGTTTGTGTAAATTAATTTTATCAACATAATCTTGAGAGCATGGTTGAAAATTTACCTCAGATGAGCTGGAAGAAGTGAAGCCCATGAACGCAAATTGAAGTTCCCTGATCTGCTCCTCAGCAGCATGTTCTTCCTCAGCATTCTCAACGTGAGCATAATTGGCAGTCTGATTGCCAATGTTGAGAGCAGCCATCTGATCATCCCAAGAAAATTATTAAGCCACCAAACCTCTTTCACCATTTCCCGAGCTCCCCCCAACTTCTCCTCTAATATTTCCCACTGGAACCAGCGCCCTTTTGGTGTTTCCTTCCTTTGTTGGGTTGGTACATTCACGAGCAAAATGACCCGGCTCGTGACAGTTGTAGCATCTCAGAGCATCCTTGTTAAAACCCACCTTCTAGTTGTTTGGCATATTCCAATTGTTCCTTCCCATTCTCTTAGTGAACTTCTTGGCCTGAAACACTGCCATGGCGATTTGCCAAGAGATATCCATTTCTTCAACATCATCTGGATGGATTTGATCAAGCTCAGCAGCAACTACAGGTTGAACCAAATCTCCAGCCAGGAATGCATTGTAGCAGTCATGAATCCCGCCATTAAAGCTATGTTCTCTTGAGTTTCCTTTGGGATAGAGGGAATCTGACTGGAATTTTGATTGGGAGCAGCACCAGATGATTGAGGTTGACCACTTTGAGCAGCTTTATTGAAGAAAACTGGAGCTGGTTGAGATTGGAAGACGGTTGGCTCTAAGTGGACTTGAACATTTGGAAGTTTCCTTGAGGTGGAAGTTGATGAGTGGCTTTAAACATAGACAAGCTGTCTTGTGAGATAAGGGTATTGTTGGAAGTGACGTTGTAACCAGCAGCACTGTAGGAGTTTGCATGTTTATTGCACGTTGCTTGTCATCCATGTCACATGCCTTAATGGTGGCCATCATCTCAGAGATAGACATCCTGTTGAGATCTTTTATCTTCTTGATAACCGCAACATTCATATCCCAGCTTTTGGGCAATGAGTTCATCAACTTGTTATTTATCTCAGAGGTTGCCAGATAGATGCTTGGGGATCTCATCTCAGTCACAAGAGATATGAATCTTTGAAGTTGTGTTTCCAACGATTCTCCCAACACATGATTAAACATATTGAATTTCTGTCGCAGCAAATCTTGGCGACTTCTCTTCATGTCTTCATTTCCTTCATACACTTCAATTAACGCCTCCACAACTCCTTAGCAGATTGAAGTTCTCTAAAACTTAAAGCAATCTCAGGTGAGAGAGCCATAGTTAAGGTTGATAGGGCCTTTTCATCCTCTTCAACTTTAGCAAGATCATCATCATCATACATTGCAACAGGCTTCACAACAACTTCAGTTGAATTATCACGTTGATACGTGATGATTTGGGGTCCCCTAACTATGCTTCTCCAGATTTTAGCATATTTCATCTTAACATACTTCTCGAATCGAAATTTCCATTCACTGAATCCCTCATGTGACAGTAGACGAGGCACACGAGTGGTCGTCCCCATTATAGAATCTAGTTCTTGATGGAGTGAAGCATTTGATGACACATTACTGTTGGTTAACTGTTCCATTTTATAAAAAAATTATTAATCAGGTCCAACTAGGTTCTCGGTTCGGTTTCTGACCGAAAACAAGCTTCAACCGAATACTACAAATCTTGACCGAAAACTGCAAGATTTGACCGATAATCACCGAGAATACTATTTCTTGACCGAAGACACTGATGTTACGCCGAAAACCCTTGTTTAGAAGCCGAGAACTGCCAAAATCACCCGAGAACTGAATATATATATATAGGCTTAAGTTCATGAGAGAAATGAAATTACTGTGAGAAATGTGATAAATGAATATGGACCACTAGTTTTATTTTATATTTTAAATATTTAAAAATAAATGAAAAAAATATAAATGTAACAATAAATGCATTCTCTATCTTCAATTAAAACAACTAATATAATCATAATACATCCCTCTCTTTTCAATTAATACAACTAATATAACCAAAATAAATCATCTCTAATTAATAAATATCAAAACATAATTCTTTTTTTTTTTCAATTGATATACTTAGAAAAATTATTGTTATAATAATAAAAAAATATCATACAAATGTGTTCATTAAATATAAACAATAAATATACAACATACTCAAAAATATATAACCTACACTTGTTTTGAGCAATAAAAACGTACAACATACAAAATAGTATACAACTTACATATGTAATTCAATATCAACAATTATATAAACTATAAAAAGATACACACATCCTATACGTGTGTAGGTTATATGCTTTTTGTGTGTAGGTAATATGTTTTCTTATTCTTAGAACAAGTGTATGTTGCATGTTTTTGTGTAGGTTGTATATTTTTATTGACATTTAATGCTAACATATGTAAGATAGTTTTTGTATTATTCATCACAATGTACCTACGTGTTGATGGATATTGATATATTGAGTTGGAATAAATTGGTTTTGGATAGAAAAAATATTTAATGTATGAATAAATTGTATTTAAATGTGTAGGATAAAATTTTCGAGTGTAGGTTATATGTTTTTTGTGTGTAGGTTATACGTTTTCGTGTGCGTGTGTAGTTTATTGACGCTGAATTTTGTGTGTCGGTTATATGTTTTTCGTATGTAGGTTATACGTTTTTCGTGTGTAGGTTATATGTTTTCTTATTCTTAGAACAAGTGTTGGTTATATGTTTTTGTGTAGGTTGTGTACTTTTTTGTTGATATTTAATGTAAACATGTGTAAGATAGTTTTTTGTACTATTCATCACAATGTAAATACGTGTTGATGGATATTAATATATTGAGTTTGAAGAAATTGGTTTTGGATAAAAAGAAATTTTAATGTATGAATAAATTGTACTTGTGTATGATAAAAATTCAAGAGAGAAAAAAATAAGTTGTAAAAATAAATGAATTCTTAATATTTTCCAATTATAATAATTTGATTAATTATATTAATTAAATAGATAACTATTATATTTATTAGTTATATTAATTGAAGAGAGAGCATTCATTAATACTTTCCTTATTTATCTTTAAGCATTTAAAACCTAAATTAAAATTAGTGGCCCATATTCATTTCTCACAGTAATTTTATTTCTCTCCTAAACCATCCCCTATATATATGTGTGTATATATATATATATATAATATCTATATAAATATATAGGCTAAGTATAAAATGAAAACCTATTTGTGTTGTGAAAACTCTAGAAACTCATTCTCAACCACATGTTTTTAATTAATGTTTAAATTTTGTGGTCCATATTTAAAGTGAATAAAAAATGTAAATATAAATATAACCTTTTCTCTCTCCTGAAAACATATTTAAAAATTAGTAAAAAAATGTTAAAAAATAGCAAAACATTTTTCACAGTAATTTATTTCTCTCATAAACCATCCCCTATATATTTGTATATATATATAATATCTATATATATATATATAGGCTAAGTATAAAATGAAAATTCACTTGAGTTGTGAATACTCTAGAAACCCATTCTCAACCACATGTTTTTAATTAATGTTTAAATCTTGTGATCCACAATTAAAGTGAATAAAAATGTAAATATAAATATAACTTTTTCTCTCTCCTGAAACATATATAAAAATTAGTAAAAAAATGTTAAAAAATAGCAAAACATATTTTTTTATGTTTCGATGTTTTGTATTAAATGTTACAACATATATTACATGTAACAGAAAAAAAAAGATGTTACATAGGGTTTTCGCGGTTTTCACAACTCAAGTGGGTTTTCATTTTAACCTTACCCTATATATATATATATATATATATATATATATATAAAGGGGTGGGTTCAAGTGAAAACTCCTCTTAAAAAGAAAATTTAAAAACTCATAAAAAACTATTTTTAACTTTTTTTTAAAATTTGTTTTGAATTTTCTGTTTTATCCATTATTCTTATATGTTGTTATTGGTTCCAAAAAAAGAAAAACAACAACTTGTCAGTGTAGTACACATGTGTAATAGTGTACATTGCATATATGCAAAAGTGTTGTATTGCATAGAATACAACACTATTGCACATATTTGATACACACTATTGTATATATGCAATATGTAAGACCCCGAATCCCAGGAATCCTACAGTTGGTATTCATACAAAATACTTACAAAAATACTTAAGCTCAAAAACAGTTCATTCTATTAAAATAACCAATTCAGAGTATAATTCAACGGAAAATCATAATTATTAAAACAAGTTCCCAAAACCCGGAAATTATTCCCAAAACCAAATTTCAATGTATTTAATAAAACTTTAAAAGAAAATATTCATTATTAAAACTTCCGACTAAGTATGCCCTCCACCGTCCAAGTAGCTTTGTGCACGTCCAAGCGGTGAGCATCCTCCTCCCAACCTGAAACTCACACTAACATACACACAAAGTCAGCTTGAGCTGAGTGAGTTCAAGTTTTAATAATTGACATTTAAATAAATCATTCCAAGAGTATTAATATAAAACGGGATACAATAGTTAGGCCATCATCATCAATAAGTAGTCATACTTATATATATATATGAACATCCATATAATTATATCCCTATAGATACCATCCAAGTATTAACATCAGGGTCGACCACACGTACAACCCAAACACGTAATATCCAAGTAATAACATCAGGGTCGAGCACACGTACAACCCAAACACGTATCATCTCATCCGATGGTGATCATGCCACACGACCTCCCCCCTTACGGGCTTTTCAGGGCCCGCCACAGGATTTAAGAACCTGAGTAGTATAGTTTGGCCCGACCAAGATCACCATCCATCCGCATGCAAACACAAAGTAGGCACACGCAAACATCCTTAGTCGATAACGACTAATTAACATCGCCAATTATTGGCCATACAATAATATATGTACAAACATACGTACAACATACAATAATATCCTCCAAAAAAAATATATCATCATGAAAGAGAACCTATGGTCTTAAAGTAACATCCTCATACACATTCATAAATATCATCTCACGACATACTACAATACGAGTAAGCCTACATCCTTGAGTCTAGACCATAGGTAATATCTATAACCTTATAAAATATGGTTATAACCATAAACGAGCCTCAAATATTCTAAGGCATAGAATAAAATTTACACATAGTTTCATTATCCCACAAATACAAATAAGGCTATGTAATGCCATCCAAATCGTTTAAACGAGTAAATTCAGGTAAAATTGTGATACGGTGTGTATGCTAGCCCAAAACGTAAAAAGATTAAAAAGGGGCATCATGAACTCACCTGACACAAGGCACGATTTCACCACAAGCTAGAGGACCCCTAAGTATCCCCAAAACTCAAACGCCTGTCGGTTTACATACAAACATTACTAATGACATCAAAAGGACTCGTTTATCCTACGAGACGTTCTAACATGGTTCGAGTTACCTAAAGCCTCGACCTCATCAAACTCAATCATAACAGCCCCCGGGGCCTTAAGTTTATCAACACGACCCATAGATACTCCCAGGAGTAAAGAATTCCCAAATTACCCCCGGAAGCACTAGGTGATACTAACACGCGCGTTTAAGAGTTGTTTAGGCCATTAACATCCAAATCAGCCTCGTGTGGACCTAATATGCTAAATTTACAGTCGACAAGTCCACATGACGCTACACGAGTTAAATGGGTCGGTGACTCGTAAGTACAACGCACCAACTATTCAATAAACGCGAATGCGCGTTGTACCGACCCGTTTGAGTAACCGACAACCAATTCAGCCCCAATATTTATAAAAATAATTTTCCAACAGCCCGTACACTAAACCGAGACTATCCAAACTTAATTGCTTATCACTTACTTCATATCTCGCGTTAAACGCAACAATCTACCATTCTAGCCAACCGAAAACAATCTTTCAAACTACAACTAGTTGACCAAACAAACTAATACCAATGGACATGATTTTTAAGTATGTTATATGGGACATACCTAGGAAGATCGTGGTGCAAAAACCTCAGCCGAAACAGCCCCGAAACTGCCCAATTGGACAGCCACCCGGTTAGCCTAAAACAAGCGGTTTAACGACGAATAAACGAGCCATAAGGATGAATTAAGGTGAAAAAGAGTTTTAGACATTTAATACTGACCTGGAATTGAACATTTGAAGGCTGGGTGATGGCTGGTTGCACGCAAATCGAGAAGGGGGAGGGGGTAGGGGCGCCGATCGGAGGTAGGGTTGGGGTTAGCGTTAGATTTTTTTTTATAAAATATATTAACAATATAATACATTCTGGCCCCTCTACTTTACTAAGGGTTGAACTTGTAAGAAAAGTTAAGTATGATAAGCTTACGAGGGTGGCAAGGAGCTCCTGGGAGAATGCCGGGTCAAGTCCGAAAGGTGCACACAACACTACAAGGTTAAACCTTTTATCGGAAATTAACGGACGTTACACAATATAAGACTAATACGCACATCGAATACACATTAGTACGTATGTGTAATACAACATTAATACACATGTGCACTACATCGACTTTTATTTTATTATTATTATTATTATTATTATTATTATTTTTTTCATATAATACAACACTACTACACATACACGATACACAAATATTGAATATATGCAATTAAACATTACTGAACTTAAAAATACATAGTAATACACATGCGTAATATAAAGGTAAGCACAGTAATACGTATGTGCATTACAGCAGGGTTTTTTAATTTTTTTATTTTTTTATATTTTTCGAGTGAAGTGTAAGAAATTATAAGAATAATGGCAAAATCAGAATTTTGAAAATATTTTTTTTTATTTTTAATTAAATAATTCTTTAGGAGTTTTTAAGTTTTCTCTCTAAATATGAGTTTTCTCTTGATTCTCTCCATATATATATATATATGTATGTATGTATGTATGTATGTATATAGGGGAAATTTCAAATGAGAACCACTTTGAGTTTTAAGAACTCGAACAACTCAATGTAATAATTTTTTTTTGAATTTTTTTTATACATGCGTAATGTATGTAGGTTACATGTACGCAAAATGTTATGGATCTCTTGAAAAAATATGAAGGCAGATCAGGAAGTTTAGAATAAAAGTGTTAATCAAAGGTTAGAGCTCAAGGAGAAAGCCAATGCTTCAAGGGACAAACAGGTGAACCAGCTTGCTGAAGATGTGGCTAGTTTGAAAAGATATCCACCAAAGCTACTGAGTGATACTTTGAAGAACCCATTCCGTTTCCTTGGGCATTGGTGAGCCCTGAAACGGAGCCCACAACAGGAGGAAATGTGGGAATCTATAAACAGGTAAAGATTAACCTACCTCTTCTTGATGCCATAAAAAAAGTCCCTGCTTACGCCAAATATTTAAAGAACTTGTGCACTGAAAAACAAACTCACAAATTACCTAAACAGGTTGATTTACCACTAGTGTGAGTTAGGTTTGACGGGTATCCTCCCACCTAAGCTCCAAGATACATGAAGGCCAATAATACCCATTCAAGTGGGTGATTTTAAAATGAAAGGTGTGTTGTTAGATCTTGGAGCCGGGCGAGTATTCTCCAGGGAAGCTTATATGACCAATATGATTGTGGTCCTAGTAGAAAAGCTGACACCACTGTGGTATTAGCCGATTTAACCCATAAGCTCCCTAGGGGAATTGTGACTGATGCTATTGAATGATTGAATATTTTTATTACCTGGTCGACCTTCTGGATCTAGATTATGTGACATTTGACCCAAAACGGCAATTGAACATGATTCTCGGTAGGCCCTTTTGGCAACTGCAAGTGCTTTAATAAATTACAGCCGAGATAGTTGACATGAAATTATGGAATAAAACCTTCGTTTAAATGTATTTTCAAACGTTTCTACCCCTTTGTTTAGTGATGAATTCTTTATGTAACACCTCGACCTCGGGCAGATTATACGCCGGGGCGGTATGTTATAGATTGCTCATAAGCTCGTAATGCTATTAAATTGACAAGATATTTATTTCATTTCATATAATCACAAGTACACATTTGCATCAATCGAGTAACAATACATTAATATAAAAATAACTACTTATTTAAATAACTCTAAAATCCAAACTACTTATCTTTGTTCCTTGCGCATCATCGTATCCTGTAGCATGCTGAAAATAATAATAATTTTATCAATAATAATGTTGGTGAGAGTTCATAAATTTTGTATATGTATATAATACGAAAGTAGAAAATTCACAAATCAAGATGTAACGTCTCAATAATAAAGTAAAAAAAAAGTAAATATACGATATTCCTGCTCGTTTGACGTAAGTCAAATCTACTAAGGAACCCCCGTTCGCTGAATTACTTGGAGTATGGATAATGAAAATGGTACCCGCCAAACGTTCCATCAAAAGTTGAAGAATAGGCAGCGCAGGTACGTCCCGTCGGACCCTCTCACTTTGGGTTTGAGTCTCTTCCACAAAAAAAAAAACAGTAAACAACTAGAAAATAATCACAAAATTTGCAAGAAATATGATACAAAACAAATGCATACAAGACACGCATAAGAATTTTGGTTTACTACATGAAACATGAAATAATAATGAAATCTGTGACGTGCTACACCCCCAAAAGGTTGTAAAAGTAATAAAAAGGGGTTATGAAAACTGAAATTGAATCAAGGAAAGCGTTAATGGGTAGACGGTAACGGGAAAACAATACGATTTAGATGATCCAATTAGTTCCACAAGGAGTCCTGAAGAAAATGAAGTAGACATGTAAGGAAGGGTTATAACGGATCTGGGAACGTTAACGCGTTAAATATATTTATATTAATTAACATTATAAAGTTGAACTATAAGCGTGAAAAGGTTAAATATTATTACAACTTGCTTTTGATTTTTAAACAATAAAACGTAAATTTAATATATATATATATATATATATATATATATATTAAACTAAAACTTGTTTTGAAATTCTAGCGGTGATTAGTTTGTTTGGACGAATAAAAACTATTTTTAATATATTAATTATAAAATTATATTAGGTTAAATCAGAAAAATATATTGTTTTATAATTTAAATTATATATTTATGTATACGGAAATGTTTAAACCAGAACAAAATTTAAGAGTTTAACGGTGCTTGTTCCGTTAAACAAGTGGAAATTGTTATTAGTTTTGATATAATTACTAAGTAAATAAAAAATATATAAAAAATAAGACAAATATTAAATAAATAAAAAAATATACAAAACTGGGTCTAGGGATTCAAACCCGTGCCCCTAGCCTGGTTCCAAGTCTTACAAAAATTGCACCAGCCACTTGGGCTTGTGTCTAACTTATGTAAACAACAAAACGGAAAATATAAGTATAGAATCCAAATTGACACTAATTTATTTATAAACCCTAAACTAAGAAATCTCACATTTAAGTCCGCTTGTCCTCTGTCAATTTCAATTGACAAAGGGCTTTTGTTAGGCACGTAATTACGAGCAAAGCCACCCCCAACAATTACCTGAATTGGTTATAGATTTAAGAAGAACGAGATATTAGGTTTTCGATCAAGAACACGAACACAAAGTGATCTGAAATGACTTTTTGTTTATTGCAATTGATAGAGGTCTTAGGTTTGGAATGTGAAGAAGAGTTTGAGTGTCGAGTTAATTAAGTTTTGATCGTGTATTTATAGGTTTAGAGGTCCTTGATGCCGCGATTTGAGATTACGATTAATCAGTATCAATTAGTTATTAATTAACATAATTTGTTTGTGATTAACGCGTAATCAATCAATTAATGATTCAGGATGGCCAATTTCGTGAATCACGGTAAGTTTTGTGGATCAAAAACAAGGGGGTGGGCGGGATGGGCACATGGCTGATGGTGGAGGGAAGATAAAAACAAAAAGAAAAAATATTAAAATACTTTGCGTTCAAGTCCCTAGAGTTTGATTGTTCGATCCCTTGTTGTAGAAACTAAGTTGGGGGGGGGGGGGGATTTCTAGTTCTAACAAATCGTTTAACGAATAAATTGTTGGATTTTATGGACCCGCTCGGCTAAGTCAACGCGGCTGACCGGGTTATGACCCGTGAGATTTACACCTTGGGTAATGAGCATAAAACCCGCTTAAGTTAGTTAACAGATAATGACTTGTAATAATGAGATGGTCATATTCAAGGACTGGGCTTTGGAGTTGGAGATCGGCTTGGTGTCCCAATTAGGATTATCTAGTTTATTAATAAACTAGTTAACCTAATCATAATATGAGATTAACATAACAAAGCCTTAGCCACCACTATCCCTCTCTATCTCGGTCTACTCCATCGCCGCCGCTGGTCAGACTCAATCCCCGGGAACAACCTCCGCCGCCGCCACCTTTGCTATCCACCGCTACTGTTTGCTGCTGTTCGTTCGTCGCGCTGCCGCGTTAGCCACTAATCATCGCCACTGCCGCTTCCTTCATGCACCAACATCGGCGGGTCTCGTCTAACGTAGTCACCTAGCTAAGCTTATTATCCCTCGGTGTCTCAACCGGTTATTCATTAACCAAGGTAAAATTAAATATTTTTGTCTTTGATTTATATTTAATTTTGGTTGTCATGTTTTGTACTCGTATTGTTTGTAACAGGATCCTGTAAGGTTCACTAAAGTGACGATTACTTGTTTAATTTATTCCTCTGCTTTGATAATAATTAAAGTGATTAATAATTATGAAAATTTTATTAAACCAATGTTTAGTTGTTAAACTGTTTATTGATCACCGCTGGAACCTAACAGTGGTATCAAAGCCTTGGTTACAATGTACGAGTCAAATTCGGTACTTTGACTGGTTCTACATCATAAACTTCAAGGTTGTTGAAGTTTTTGATCTAGGTAAAATTTTAGGGCAAAATTGGCTTGGTCAAAATTTTGTTTATATTATTTGACCGAAAGGATTGCCCAATTTTTTAATTTTTGTTGAATATGTAAATCTGGCTCGACCTTGTGTGTTTGGTTGATTATTTTTGGTTTTTGGCCATATGAATCGTTCAAAAATTGTATTTACTTTTGGTTTTTATTTTATGGTTTTTGGCCATTTCGATAGTTCAAAATTGTAATAGGTAGGGCTTAAGTTTTCATTATATATGTTAGTTAAATATTGTAATGAGGAAGACCCGATGGAAAAACTGAGGACGAGGACATGGAGTTCTTGAAGTTAGTGGGAGATACTAAAGATGACGGGATGCACCAAGAGTCCATCCTTGTGGTTGTTTTGTGTTGTGACCCCTTAACCCGATTGATCTTGCTAATAGGCTCTAGCAAGATCAATCATTAATCTTGGCCATTTAAGATTTACATATTCTTATTTGCTATTGTGGTTGCTTGCTTTATTACAATTAGCTATAACATCACCAACCTAAGACCAAATATTTTTAAAATAAATTTATTAACCAATTATGTTTTTGCAAAATTAAACTAAATTTAATTTTCCAAAACTAATAACTTAATTGTTTAACTATTAACTTAAAATTGGTTATCCATATTGCGACAAACTTAATTTTAATAGGCTATCTAAAACTAAGTTACCTGAGAAATGAAAGGGTTCATCAAGTTGTTCCGATTAGTACAGTAAAACTGGACTTTTACTCTATTAGGTAAATTACAAAATTAATCCCAATTTTAAAATCAAAAGTTTAAGCCATCCTACTATAAGACACACTTGAGGCATACTGCCAAACTTCAAGTGTTTGGAGCTATAGCACCGCACTTAGCCTATCTCTTCAAGGCGAAAGGGTTCGTTGACACATCCGCCCCTTTCACAAGTGACTATACTAGGGCGACTATTACTTTACTCTCCTGTTACATGCTATAGTTGTCTGGAGACTAAGCTGGGCATAGATGAGGCTAAACGTATCTACTTAGGAAAGTGTTGTCTTAACAGGCCTCATAACCGAGAGTTGTGCTTTATTCATAATTGGCAATCGCTGTCAGTCTTCATAACCACTTTTTACTGTTGTGTGCTACAGCTACCATCAGTAACTGGAAGCCAAATTCTCAAATTCATATTTTATTAATGTTATTGGGTCATTGATAAAAGGATTATAGCCTCAAAAATACTAATTAAATTACTTCTGCTTATTTAAGAGATGTCAACTGAAAGTAACTGCTCATTTACACTCAAGACTATTCTTGAGAAAGAAAAGCTGAACTTGTTCATATAATGTCAAAGAAGCACTATGTTCTCAATGGACCAGTTCCAACCGAGCATGAAAAACGATATTGTTGCTTCCAGAAAAGTTCTTGATAAGCATAAAGACGAATCTACTGAAGTCGTCTGCATTATGCTAGCCACCATGTCTTCCGAGCTTGCTAAAGGCTTGGAAGATGTTGGTGCCTTTGAGATGCTTGAGCAACTCAAGGGCATGTTGCAGAAACAAGATCATCAAGAACGCTTTGACACCATGATGCAGCTAATTAGCTACAGAATGTGCCACAACCATTTAACTAAATTGGGGAAGCGTAAAATGGAAATGTAACAGACACCTCTGGTATCAACCA
Organism: Bidens hawaiensis; assembly: GCF_021521415.1. Classification (NCBI taxonomy): domain Eukaryota; kingdom Viridiplantae; phylum Streptophyta; class Magnoliopsida; order Asterales; family Asteraceae; genus Bidens; species Bidens hawaiensis. The sequence goes on along the minus strand of NW_027492083.1, from coordinate 329,419 downwards.
CGTTGTTTATAAAGAACTATACAAACTAGTCTAGAATATTTTACATCGATCTAGCTTTGTTTACAACTAGGTGATACAAACTAAATCTAGCTCGTTAAGCGGCTTTAATTCTTGCTAGCACACTTGCATCAATTCACCCAGCATTGATCGCAGGTCAAACACGTAGCACATTGACTTTCTAGTCCAAGTCCAGCATACCTGAAAAACATGTTAAAATGGGTCAACTATAAATAGTTGGTGAGTTTCAAGGGTTTCAATATGTTGATACATGTTTAGTATGTCTCGGTCTTTATTTTGTCTGTTAATGTAATAGTCTTAGTTTATAGGGGGTGTCCTAAACCTCAAGTTAATGTATCTGAATCCTCAGCTGGTGTGATTGACTGTACTGAATGTGCTAAACTCAAAACTAAACTTGAATCAGCTTCAGAACACTACTCTCACAAAAGATCACTTTATGATCAATGAATGTTATCGACAGAAATCCAAATTACTGGAACAATATACATTAAAACTTCAGAATATGTCTGAAAGCAATCATGATCTCAAAGCTGAGGTTAAATGTAAGATAATTGTGGTTGAGCAACATTTCAAGGAGATTCTCCGACTCTGAACCTGTATTTCTAATCTAGAAAATGAATTTTTAGAACTAAAAAACAAACTTGGAAGATTTCGAGATTACTCGTTTCTTTTAAATGAGATCATTGAAGTAAACCATTCTCACAAGAAAAATGGGAAAGCAGGTTTAGGGTACGTCGAGATTCCTCCTCCCTTTAAAGGAGACTACTGTAGCATTCCCGATGTGAAACAATGTCCAGAAATGCATACAGTTGAATCTGATAATGTTGAACAAATTAAAACAACTAAAGAACCAATTCACATTACAAGTAAATCTGTGTTTACTAAAAGTAAAATGGATGGTTCTATTGAGGAGTTGTCTGAACCAGATGAGATTGTCAAAAACAAGAACATTCCTGCTGATCTCATATATTATGTGAACCTGAAGAGTTTGAACAAGCAGTGTATGGTTCAAAACCTTCAGGCGATTCGTCAAAAACTCCTAAGGTATCACCTAATGTACCTAAATCAGACTGTGTCTGATGAGGAGTTGATGAGGTTCATCAATCCTCAACCAAAAGCTTCAAGTGGAAAGATATTTAAGTTAAAAGGATTGTAAAAAGTGTTTTCAGATAAAGAAGTTCATTTGAATCTTCTAAATCCTGAAATGATTGACAGTGTCTTTCAAGATGACACATCAAAAGTTATTGAGCTTGAACAAAGATTTATCAAAACAAAACTTGAGAGTGTTCAAGAAAAGGCAAATGATTACAAGTTTAAACCTATAAAATTTGTAAAATCATCTGGGATGGAGAATTCTTCTAATTCTACCAGCCTAGAGTATTATCAAAATAAAAGGGGATTCAAACCCATTGTTCCAAAGAAAGTAACTTTTGAAAAATCTAAGATTGATGTTCCTCAACCTTTGCGTGAAAGTAAACCAAGTGTTTCACCTCATAAGTCATTAGACACACGTTTATGCTTTAAATGTGGTGAACCGAGTCATGTTTCAAAGAAATGTAAAGCAAAGGTTGATGATATCAAGTTGTCATCAAACCGAAAGACTGAATTGAATCAGAATATGAAGGAAAAACAAATTGATGAGTGTGTGATAATGTATTCAAATGTTCATACGAAGAAAGTAGTTCGGGTTGAATCGTTTAATGTATCAAACAAATTAGTTGATCGTGCTCAACCAATTTGTAAGAACACTGCTTCGGGAATTATACGTGATGGTTACTTAAAGAAGAAAACAAAGAAACCGGTCACCTATTCTCAAGTACCGAATGCTAGTGTTAATTTATCTTTATCTCTGAAAGTATCAAAGGGACAGCCCAAGACTGAGGCTTAGGCTGCCTTTTTGAACTAATATCTTTACCTTGTTGTGCAGAGTTCATCTAGATCCGTGTCAAGTCACAGGTGGATATTGGATAGTGGATGTTCTCGACATATCACTGGCAACCTGAATCTTCTGAATAACGTCAAAGATATTCAAGGGGGGTTATGTGGCGTTTGCTGGTAACAACGGTGGGATGATTACTAAGGAGGGAGAAGTGTCAAATGGGAAAGTGACGTTTAAAAAGGTTAATTATTGTGAAAAAGTGGGATCATAATTTGTTGAGCGTATCACAGATATGTGATAAGAAGTTTGCCATAATTATCACAAATACGGAATGTGTTATCCTTCAACCGGGATACACGATTCCTGAAGACATGGTTGTCATACGATCACCTAGATCAAATGATATTTATGTACCAGACATGAGTAGTAATGTAAATGTTTCACCCTCGGCTACATGTTTCGTGTCAAAAGCAACAGAAAAGGACTCTATCCTTTGGCATCGACGCATGGGACACATTCACATACGCAAGATGAATTTTCTCATTTCAAATGAGTTGGTTGATGGTGTATCCCTTAAGAACTTCAAGATTAATGATCATTGTGTTGCATGCAAGAAGGGGAAACAAAAGAAAAAGTCACATCCGAGCAAGTTAATTAACTCGATTGTTACACCACTAGAATGACTTCATATGGATCTCTTTGGTCCAGTGAATCGAGCTAGTATCGCTGGTGATCTATAATGCTTGGTGGTTACTGATGATTCTCAAGATACTCATGGCTTTTATTTATGGGGTCGAAAGATCAGAAGCCTATCTTAATTCAGAACCTTATCACGAAGATCGAATCACTTTACAAACTAAAAGTGAGACAAATGCGTAGTGATAATGGAACTGAATTTAAGAATAATGTATTGGATTTCTTCTACATTCAAAAAGGAGTTCATCAGGAATTCAGTGCGCCTTATGTTCCTCAACAAAATGGCATGTCTGAAAGAAAGAATCATACGTTGATTGAAGTTGCGAGAACGATGCTTGCTGATTCTAAGCTACCCGTTCAATTCTGGAACGAAGCTGTGAATACAGCGTGTTACACCCTGAATCGCGTACTAATGGTAAAGAGATTCAAGAAGAGTAGTTACGAGCTTATGAACAATCGTAAGCCGAACTTAAAGTAGTTTGGAACCTTTCGGGTGTCTGTGTACTGTATTGAAGAGAGATGCTGGAAAGTTTGATGAAAAAGCTTTTGAGGGTTAATTTTTGGGATACAATTCTCCTAAAAAGAGGATCTTCAATATCTCTTCAGGTTGTGTGGAAGAATGGTATCACTTTGATTGCCAAAGTTATACTACTCCTCCAACTGGTACGGGTCCCGATTGGATGTTTGATTACAACAGGTTATTTAATTCGTTTAGGTCAGTGGTTGAATAAGTACCTGAAGATTTCATTAGATCTTATTTGGAAGAACAATGTCTTCCTATTCCAAGGTTTTCTTCGGTTGATGTAGATGACTCTCCTAATGTATCAGAAATGTCAAATGAGGTTTCTGAATCTTTCGATGATGCTGATTTTGTTGATTCATCGTCTGTTCCATTAGATGAAGCTCCAGATAAAAACGAGCCGATTCTAATTGTTGATGATTCACCAACTGTCTCTTTAAACATAGTGGAGGAAAATGTCACCAATCTGAGTGATAACGTATCTGTACCTGCTAATCCTTCCTTAAGGATTCACTCTAATCATCCACAGGAACAGATAATTGGTGATGTGAACGACGGGGTTCGTACAAGACACCAATTAGCTAATGTATGTGATGATATAGTTGACTGTAACTTATCTCCTACTGAGGATTCGATAGTATGTGCTTATACGGATTTGCACTCTTCGGGTATCCTTAGTTGTAAGGCCCCGAACCCCGGGTACCCCACAGTTGGTAATTATTCAAACACATGTAAAATTTAGTAAACTTAAAAACCATTTCTTCCATTAAAACAAGCGTATCAGAGTGTAAATTTTGCGGAAAACATGAAAAATGAAATAAGTTCCCGAAACCTGGGAATTTTGCCCGAGAACCAAAATAAGTATAACTGTTATAAGTTTCCTTGAAATAAAATATTCATAAACAATTCTCCCTTCCAGTATGCCCTTCACCATCCAAGTAGCTCCGTGCACGTCCAAGCGATTAGGCATCCTCTTCCAAATCCTGAAACTTACACTAACATGCACACAAAGTCAGCTTAAGCTGAGAGAGTTCAAGTTTTAAATAAGTAGCAACAGTTTTAATAATCATTCCAACGGTTTTAAAACGGTAAACGGAAGTACATCGGTTAGGTCACCACATTCAAATAAATAATCATCCTTACGTATGAGCACCTCTATACGTGCATTCCTATATATATCATTATACGTATATATAACATTCAATAATAACATTCAGGGCCGAGAAAACGTACAACCCAAACACGTAACATTCAGCGCATGCAAACACAAAGTAGGCATACGCAACATTCAGTAGTCGAGACGACTACAAACATTCAGGGTCGAGCAAACGTACAACCCAAACACGTAACATTCGGCGCGTGCAAACACAAGGTAGGCATACGCAACATTCAGTAGTCGAGACGACTACAAACATTCAGGGTCGAGCAAACGTACAACCCAAACACGTAACATTCGGCGCGTGCAAACACAAGGTAGGCATACGCAACATTCAGTAGTCGAGACGACTACAAACATTCAGGGTCGAGCAAACGTACAACCCAAACACGTAACATTCGGCGCGTGCAAACACAAGGTAGGCATACGCAACATTCAGTAGTCGAGACGACTACAACATTCGCCAAATAATGGCCATTCTAAATATATATATATATATATATATATATATATATATATATATATACATACACATTCCATAACATTCCAAGGCCTACCGATACTAGCAAGCCTATGTAAAACCATTCATAACATTTCATCTAGTAAGAAAAGCACTTAGTTGTGCATGCTAGTCCAAAACTTAAAAAGATTTAAACGGGGCATCAAGAACTCACTTGAGATCGATCGAATACTTGCAACGAGCTAGGAAGTTCCTAAGGGCAAAATCACAAGCAAGGGCCTGTAAATTATACATAACGCGTTACTAAACTAGACTGTAGGAACACTCTAGCCTAATGGGCCGTACCAGCCCAACACTTTGGCCCAAGGCCCAACAACTTGGCCCAAGGCCCAATACTTGGCCCAAGGCCCAAAGATAGTCAAATCGGGTCGAATGCGCGTGAAATAATCCTTAAAACCATTTGTTAACCGAATCAACCCCGAATGGACCAAATTCCATCTTAAACCTTTTCATTCATCATAAATATGTCACCCGAGTTGATAGGGTTGACGGTTCCTTTTACAACACTTACTTTAACATTTAAACGAAAATTCGCGCATCGCCGACTCGATTGACGAAGCACTAACCCCAACAGCCCCGTGCATCAATAATATAATTTTCCCATAGCCCTTAAACTCCCCTAGGGCTGTACAAACTGATTCGGTCGGTCATCCGATCGTTTAACGCATCAAACTCAACAATTGCCAATCCTACACCCGATAAACCCTAGTTTTCGAACTAAAATCGATTGACCGACCTAAACACCTCCATTGGCCATGAAATTTTAGTATATTGTAAGTGACATACCTAAGAATATGACGGAGTACGAACTTCAATTATAACAGCCCCGAAAGATGCGAGAAAGGGCAGCCACCGGTTAAGCCTAAAACGAACTTATTGATCAATACGAATATAACATGCAGATTTTAGCATGCAAAGATGTATTTTATTACATAGGAAAACCATGGAATTAAAATTTTAAATTCTTACCAGTGTTACATAAATATCTTAAGTTTATAAAAATATTTTTATTATATTTTTCTAGTGGACACAAAAATCATAAAAATTCTTCTAACACAGAAAGATATGTGCAGCTATTTCAGCTGCGCAACAAAATGATTTTATTTTTATAAAATTCATCACCTAGCCAAATTAAACGATTCTAATTGGGTTTGGTTCCTAACTCAAAATATTAACTTCCAGAAGTGGAACCAACCAATTTAGACTTGTCGAAAAAAGGTTATGATGTCGGGAAGACGGACCAGAATCCGTCGTCCCGCATCAGGTTTGACACTCGACTTTATAAAATCATAAAAACTATTCAAATCTCGTCCAAAAATTACGTATTATACCTTTCTGGAAACTAGACTCAAAGTAGAACATCATGGAATTAAGAATCGATCAAACCAGTGGATTAACATCGCGTTACAGACTCTACAATAAACGTATACGAATCTGTCAGCAAGCTGTTATCATCAAAACTCAATCTTAACGACCAATAAGCGCGTTCATATGATCAATTAAGGTGCAAAAGACATGGGGAATCATAAAACCGACCTTGAATTGAAGTTTTCACGGCTGAACATGGCGGGGCAGAAGAAAAACGAGCAGGGGGGGGGTTCTTAGCTGCGATCGGCTGCACCTAGGGTTATGAGTTAGGGTTTTTCATTCTTTTATGATATCAAATAAGAAGTTTCATTCTAGCCCCTCAAGTATAAAGTGTGTAGCAACTTGGGTGGAAAGTTACATAACTTTAACGTACCGGGATGACGTAAAGCCTCCGAGGAAAGTCGGATAAATCCCGAGAGATGTACATACTTTACATGCTTTAAATCACTTATCTGAAATTAACGGGCGTTACATTAGTATTGCACGATACACCTGTGATATGCCTTAAATTATACATATATTAAATATATATTTCTTACACTTTCAAATTATTTTGAGTTAGTTTTTACTAAATATTACTCATTTAGTTCGTTATATTTGAATCATATTTTGTGAAAACTAAAACATAAATTCATATTATAAGAAATACATACTTTAAAATTTGTATAATGAAAATTCAGTTATTGAAATTGAATGGCATAAAAGTCACGTGGACTTAAAAATGTTGATTTCATATATGGTTTTAAAATAACTTGGATAACAAAATATGTATGTCTTGATTGTTTTTATTTAGTTCCTTCCAAGTTCTTCTAGATTCTTTTCATTTGTAAACTTATCACTTGGTCTTGGGAAGTCAAATCCCAAAGAAGTTTTTGCATAAAAACACTTACTGAAATTTACTTATATAGGTCCACCCACATCTAGCTTGTGTACCTCTTTGGCTTTACAAACTTCACTTCTTTCAAATTTAAATAGGAGCTTGTAGATCTTTCTTTCTTTACAAACATTGTCCTTCTTCTAGGTGCATATTCAACCTCTCCAACATCAAATAACTCATGATTTGAAAAGACATGGTAAATGGGTGGACATAAGTCAACTTTTGTAGAACATTCAGCTATGTTATTCTTGGGTCTTGATCTTCCACACAAGTCAAATACCTGATGTTCCTTTCTCACTCTTTCATATGCCTTTTCAACTTTGGAGTTTGTCTTTGTACCTTTGGTATTCTTTCTACAGATTTATTCCTTGCTGATTCTTTAACATTCCTATCACTTTCATGACTTCTTACTCTTGCAGCTACAGGAGCTACATTCACTTGAGGAGTCTCCCTTTTTTTTCTTCCTTTTGTTCCTTCTCAATTTTCTTTTCAACCTTCTCAACAAGATCAACTTTCTTCTTTATCTTTAAACACACTTTTGAATGGCTTCAAACATTCCTCTCTTTGTTCTTTATCCGCCTTCAGTGGATATCTATCACAAAATGGAGGTGGAACTGTCTTGTACTTATCCTCAGGCTACATTTTCTCTATATGACTGTAAGACCCCGAATCCCGGGAGTCCCACAGTTGGTACTCATACATAATACTTATCAAAATACTTAAACTTGTAAACAGTTCATTCCATTCAAACAACCAATTCAGAGTATAATTCAGCGGAAAATCATAATTAATAAAACAAGTTCCCAAAACCCGGGAATTATACCCAAAACCAATTTAAATATATTTTTGATAAAACTTTTAAAAAGAAATGTTTAATACTTAAATCTTTCATCCAAGTATGCCCTTCACCGTCCAAGTAGCTTCAAACACGTCCAAGCGATAAGGCATCCTCCTCCTAACCTGAAACTCACACTAACATTCACACAAAGTCAGCTTGAGCTGAGTGAGTTCAAGTTTTAATAAATAACATCAATAATTAATAATCATAATAATCATTCCAAGGATATTAAAAATCAAAGGGTTACATCAGTTAGGCCAACATCATCAATAAATAATCATCCTTATAAGTACATCCCTATATATATATATATAGGATCAGGATCATGTGAGAACTTGTTGGGAATTGAGAACTATTTTGGAAAACAAAAAAACTCAAAAATAAAAAAAAAATCATAAAACAAAAAAAACAAAAAAATAAAAAAAGTAAAAAAACCAAAGTTCTTATTTATTATCCCAGTTTCTAAAAAAAAAGACCGTAAAAAAAAATTTCTCGATTTTGCTAAATTATACATATATGTATAATATGTGCATATATGTACACACATGTTTTTTTTCCTATACACATACGTATAATTTAAGGTAAATGATAATGTACATATGTGTACATTAAGTAACTAGATATTAAATAAAAGTATACATATATGTATAGGTATAATACGAATTAAAAAGAAAAAAAAATCAGTTTTTTTTATTATACATATATGTATAATACGTACACACATGTTTTTTCGTATACACATATGTATAATTTAAAGTAAATGATAATGTATATATGTGTACATTACGTAACTAGAGATTAAATGAAAGTATACATATGTGTATAGGTATAACACGAATTAAAAAGAAAAAAAAAATCCTTTTTTTTAATGAAACCGCAATGAAATATAAGAATTTTTGTTTTTTTACATTTTTAAAATTTTTGTTTTTTTTTTGTTTTATAATTTTTTTAAATATTTTTTTAGAGGCTTTTTTTTGTGGTCCAAAATGATTCTCAAAGTTCTCAATTTGCCAATGGTTCTCTTATATATATATATATATATATATATATATATATATATATATATATATATATATATATATATATAAACATCCAAGTATAACATCAGGGTCGAGCAAACGTACAACCCAAACACGTAACATATCATCCAACGTATGCAAACATAAAGTAGGCATATGTAACATCCATAGTCGATAACGACTACTAACATCGCCAAATATTGTCCATACAAAAATACATACTTACATACGATAATACCATCTCAAGGCCTACCCTATACAATTAAGCCCATCCAAAATAATTTTAAACAATTCATCAAGCAAAATCGCTTAGGTGTGCATGCTAGCCCAAAATCTTAAAAGAGTAACAAGGGGCATCATGAAATCACCTGACACAAGACACGTATTCACCACGAGCTAGAGAATCCCTAAGTAATCCCAAAACTCAAACACCTGTCGGTTTACATTCAAACATTAAGAACGACACCGAAAGGACTCGTTTATCCTACGAGATGTCCTAATATACTTAAAGCCTCGACTTCATCGAACTCAATCATAACAGCCCCCGGGGCCTTACATTCACCAACACGACCCTTAGATACTCCCGGGAATAAAGAATTCCCAATTTACCCCCGGAAGCACTAGGTGACACTAACACACTCGTTTAAGAGTCGTTTAGGCCATTAACATCCAACTCAGCCCCGTGTGGACCCAATATGATAAAATCACAGCCAACAAGTCCACACGACGCTACATGAGTCAAATGGGTCGGCAACTCGCAAGTACAACGCACCAACTATTCAATAAATGAAATTGCGCGTTGTACCGAATCGTTTGAGAAACCGACAACCAATTCAGCCCCATAACTTATAAAAATGATTTTTCAACAGCCCGTACATCAAACCAAGTTCCCCCGAGCTGAATTGGTCGTTAATCACTTCAACCCTCACGTTAAATGCACCAAACTACAATTCTAGTCAACCGAATACAATCTTTCAAACTACAAGTAGTTGACCTACCTAACGAACACCAATGAACATGATTTTTAAGTATGATATACTAGACATACATAGGAGGATTTTGGTGCAAAAGCCTCAACCAAAACAGTCCCTAAAAGGTTAGAATTGACAGCCACCCGGTAAGCCTACAACACGCAATTTAACGATCAATACGCGTGATATAACGATCAATTAAAGTGTAAAAGACTTGGGGAATCGTAGAACTAACCTTCAATTGATGTTTTACGCTCACACCTTGGCTGGAAAGAAAAAAATCACAGGGGGGGGGGGGCTGGAAGCTGCCGATCAGAATAATGGGGGAGTTAGGGTTAGGTTTGTTTATGTTAGAAACATTTTTTTCACATCTAGTCCCTCAAATTATGAAAAATTAACATCTTGGCTGAAAAGTTAAATGTCCTAACATACTGGGATGACGAGAAGGTTTCTGAGAAGTGTCGGTTAAATACCGAGAATTATACATTCTCCACATGCTTTAAATCTTTAAACCGAAAATTAGCGGGCGTTACAAGTCCACCCCCTTACAATGGGATTCGTCCCCGAATCCCGATGTGATAGGAACAACTGCGGATAGAGTTTCATCATCTCGTCTTCGGACTCCCATGTAGCCTCGGAACCCCTACGGTGCCTCCACTATACCTTCACCTGCCTAACCACCTTATTCTACAAACGTCTTTCCTGACGATCAGTTATAGCAACCGGTTCTTCAACGTAGTTCAATTTACTATCAAGTTCAATGTCATCAAGAGGCACATGGGCCTCATCATCTACTAAACATTTCCTCAAATGGGACACATGGAAAGTACGATGAATCCCCGCGAGCTCTTCGGGCAATTCCAATCTATACGCTACCTCGCCAACACGGGACAATATACGAAACGGACCAATGTACCTCGGACTAATCTTCCCCCCCTTACGAAAACGAATAATACCCTTCCAAGGAAAAACTTTCAACATAACCCGATCCCCAGCCTCAAACACAATAGGTCTTCGCCTTTTATCAGCATAGTACTTTTGACGATCCTGAGCAGCCTTCATAAAAGCCTTAATCTTATCGCGCCTCTGCCTCAACCACCTCCAAACTACCCAACTGTTTCTAACCAAGGAACCCCAACAGACTGAAGTCCTACACCTCATACCATACAACATATCAAACGGTGGCATTCCAATCGTGGCGTGATAACTGTTATTATACTAGAACTCAACTAATGGTAAGTGACAATCCCAACTACCACCAAAATCGATAACACAAGCCCGCAACATATCCTCAAGAGTTTGTATGGTCCTCTCGGACTGACCATCCGTCTGCGGGTGATAAGTGGTACTGATGAGGAGTTTGGTACCCATCTCCTCATGAAACTTTTTCCAAAACCTGGAGGTAAAGTGCGTATCCCTATCTGAAACAATAGATACTGGCACCCCGTGCCTGGAAACGAACTCACGAATAAACACATCGGCCAGCTGCTCAGAATTAAATGTTTCTTGAATCAGCAAGAAATGAGCGCTCTTGGTCAATCTATCAATGATTACCCAAATGGTGTCATAACTACCCCTAGGAGTACGATGCCATTTAGTCACAAAATCCATCGTAAGATGCTCCCACTTCCACTCAGGTATTTCCAAGGGCTGAAATTTCCCGAATGACTTCTGGTGCTCGGCCTTAACTTGCAGACACGTCAAACTCTTACTCACGTACTGAGCCACCTCAAACTTCATCGCAGGCCCCCAATAATTCTTCTTCAGGTCTTGGTACATCTTAGTCGCGCCTGGATGAATGGAATAGCGCGACTTGTGTGTCTCATCCAATATTTTACCCCACAATCCCCCATACCTGGGTACCCATAAACGCCCATCCTTATACTTCACCCAATCACCGACGTTTTCCAACAACTTCTCTTGACCCCAAATACGCCCTGACATAATCCATTCCACTTATAAAGCTTCATTCTGGACGTTGGCTATCTGTCTCAAAATATCGGGTTTAAGAATAAGCTGATAAGATTTCACACGAATAGGTTTCGGTCTCTCCTTCCGGCTCAATGCGTCGGCTACCATGTTAGCCTTACCGAGATGGTATATAATCTCCAGATCATAATCTTTAATCAACTCCAACCACTGACGCTGTCGCATATTCAGTTCCTTTTTTTCGAAGAAATACTTTAAGCTCTTATGATCGGTATAGATAACGCAAGCAACACCGTACAAATAATGTCTCCACAACTTAAGCGTAAACACAACCGCCGCCAGCTCCAAATCATGGGTAGGATAATTCGCCTCATGAGGCTTTAACTGCCGTGAGGCATAAGCGATGACTCGGCCTCGCTACATCAGAACACACCCAAGCCCCTGGTAAGAGGCATCAGAATAAACCACCATATCATCAGTGCCATCGGGTAAAGCTAGAATCGGGGCATGCGTCAACCTGTTCTTCAACTCGAGAAAAGCCTCCTCCTGCTCAGTACCCCAAACAAACTTAACGCTCTTCTTAGTCAACTTGGTTAATGATGAAGCAATTTGCGAAAAGTCAGGAATGAAGCGGCGGTAATACCCCGCCAAGCCCAGAAAACTACGAATTTCGGATGGAGACTTAGGAGATTCCCACTCGTTTATGGCTTCCACCTTTGCAGGGCCAACCAAAATACCACTCGGGTTAATAACATGACCCAAGAACTGAACTTCGCGTAGCCAAAAGGAACACTTAGAAAATTTCGCATACAACTTGTTCTTTCGCAGAGCTTCCAAAACTTCCGTGAGATGACCGGCGTGATCGGATTCGCATTTAGAATACACAAGAATGTCGTCGATGAACACAATAACCGAACGATCGAGCATCGGCCTATACACCCGGTTTATAAAATCCATGAACGCAGCTTGTGCGTTGGTCAAACCGAAGGACATCACGTGGAACTCATAATGCTCATAACGAGTGCGGAAGGCAGTCTTAGGAATATCTTCCTCCTGAATTTTCAACTGATGATACCCGTACCTAAGGTTGATCTTCGAGAACCAACTAGCTCCTTGGAGCTGATCAAATAAGTCATCGATCCTTGGGAGAGGGTACCAATTTTTAACAGTGAGTTTATTCAATTCACGGTAGTCAATGCACATCCGCATGCTACCGTCCTTCTTCTTAACGAACAGGACCGGGGCACCTCAAGGTGAGATGCTCGATCGAATGAAGCCCTTGTCGAGCAAGTCTTCCAACTGAGCCATAAGTTCTTTCATTTCATTCGGTGCTAGACGGTAAGGGGCTCGAGCAACGGGTTTGGCGCCCGGCACAAGGTCTATCTGGAACTCGATCTCGCGATCCGGCGGCACATCTAACAAATTATCTGGAAATACATCCGGGAAATCTCGAACAATAGGAACATCACCGATGGTAGCCACCTTGGTATTCACATTTATAGCATACGCCAGATACGCCCCGCACCCCCGCTGCATCAACTTTCCTACCTTAAGCATGGATATGATATGTGGCGTCGCACCATTCCGATCACCGAAGACCGTAATTTGGGACCCATCCGGGGCCCTTAGACGTACAAGTTTCTGATCACAAACGAGTTGAGCATCAACACTTGCGAGCTAATCCATCCCAAGCACCACATCGAAATAGCCAAACGGCATCAAGTACAACTGTGACATTTGAGCCAAAACAAGGTACACCTCAGTACGTATTTATCGATTAAGCAAATAAACGCTTTTTGCTTAGCAAACGAACGATTAACCGAACGGGTTGGGTTATGACCCAGTTATCCTGGGGGGGCATCTATAAGTGATATACGTTTAAGATAAGCTAAAATATTAGTAATATGGCCTTAGTTCTATAGCAAACAAGTTAAACGAAAACATGCTCGTTTAACTACCCGCTATAGATTTAAACACGAAAGATAGTTACAAATCAAGCATTATATCATTCGTTAAGCCGAAAAAGACATACCAAACACTTATTTGAAATGTTTAAGTGATCTGTGAAAATATTTTCGATTTTTACAAACATGTAGTATGTTTTTATAATTTTACACAAAACTAGCCGAAAAACAGTTGTTTTCGCACTGTTTACCGCACCCGATAAGTTTTTCGCGCCAAAAACCAAACCCGAACTAAATTTGGATTGGGCTTTTCGTGTTTGGGTCTTTAGAATCAGATTAATGGGCCAAATTGCGCCCAAGGTGGCTCAATCTTTCTTCCGGTCGCAATAGGGGAAAACCACCCCCCAAGGTTTCCTATATTTATTTGTTAATTACAAGATATTTTGAAATCATTTTTATGATAAACATCTGAAACTCCAGCCTGATCTTCATAAAACCCAGCAAGAAAAAGGTAAAAAACTTCATTTTTAGTTACTTTTTAACTCGTTTAAACTCGTTTAATTACTTGTAAACATAGTTTGATCACTAAATATCATTCCTAACCATGTAAAAACCCTAAAAATGGTCCATAAACATGTTTTGATCATACACATGGTAAGGAACCTGGTTTGATAGTTTTTTTTGTCTATAAACACGGATTAGAGGGTTGAAACCCTAGCCAAAACCCTAAGTTAAAAGTCTGCTCTATTGATGAAACTTGCTTGTTTTGTGATATAGGACTTGTATCTAGCCTACATAGGAGCACAAGAGTTTGAAAAGTTGATTAGAAAGGCGGAAACGAACCAAAACCGCTAAGGTAATGTCGAAACACTCGCTTACGGGCTATTTAGGTTAAGGTTGTGATGTCCATATTGTTAGGTTTTGAAATTTTGCAGGGACATCAGGGACCATGTCATTGAGTCCCTGTTGAAATTTGGTAATTTTTCGACCATCCGAGAATATTTTGCGAATTTATTACCGAATTGGGACGTTTATTTGGGAAAAATAGTTAATATGCTTGAAAAATTATGAAATTTTGTGGGGTACTCAGATTTGGTATATTTTGATCACAAATAAAATTTGGATCATTTGGAAAAGTTTAAGGGTGTTTTGTGCATATGCGTTCGTATGAATTTTTATAGCCGAATTTAGGCCAAAAAGAATATTGAACAAGCTTATTTTATTCTGGAATTGATACAGGTTGTTTTGGGATATAATTTGAGTATTCAGGAATTTTTGGAGATCGTTTGGGGTAAATGGACGATTTTCAGGCGAAATATAGCTGATAAAATGAAATTTTATAAATTAATAAATCAGTAAATAATTCTAGAAATATTTAAATAAAATCTACATATTTTATTTGATAAGTGGCTAAATTTTCATAATTTAATGATTAATGGTTAATTAATTATGCTAATTCGAAGATTAAACAAATTCAATTTTTAATAAAACCGGCAAGTTCGCGATTAACGAACAATATCAAAACACCAAGAGTGATTAAAAATCATATTTTTGGATTAATTAAGTAAAAAAACGAACCTTTTTATGAGAAACCTGGACAACCTGGATAGATTGTGCACGTTTCTTCTCAAATCAAACTGAATAAACGGAAATGGGCCCAGTAGCTAATCCGGGACCCCAATATGTGATCTTTCTTTATAACTTAATCATTTTATCAACCAACACATTTACCCAAGCTTATTTCCACATAAATTTTTTCAGAACGCGTAAACGTATAACTTGGCCCAGCTGGGGAAACGGGAAATTGAGCCAAGTTCGGTTTTAAGTATTAGACATTGAACAACATCACAACCTAAGCCTATTGCCACTTTCTGGGCGTTCCAGCTATACCTAGATTAGTTATACAGCCTAGTCTAGTATTGAGATTATAATAATATTAAAATATTAATATTATTATAATATTGATTATAGGAACTAGTGATAGCGAACCGAACAAACCGCGAGCGGACACAGTGCTGAGTATCTACTAAACCGTGAGTTTAATGACCCCTCTCTTTAATCATTTTTACGAACTTTTGGGGTGAAAAGCATGCTTGATTACATATACATACCTGAAACATGTATTGATGTGAATTATCTAAGTGCTAACACACAAAAGTCCCCACTAAAACAGTGATTAACTTCGAGCCGGTGGCTTGTGAATAGTACTATTGGTTTGACAAACCCAAAAGGAGCCGACATGTGTTACTGAGACTTTACCCCCCATGACCATAATTACATAAACACGCTATGTAGTGTTAGACATAGCTACTTGGGGCATATTGTGGGCGGAAAGGGGAGCCACAGTGGTTGATTGAGCGTGGGAAATTGACGCACGCAGCACATACAGTCAAGGCTTCACTGTAGCTTAGCATAATTACATCATTTACATACATATATACTTATATCATAATTACAAGTGTTAACTCGTGAATATTCAAAACTGTTTTCTTGATACTCGTGAAACTCACCAACTCTAGTAGTTGACCCGTTTTAAACTGCTTTTCAGGTGTACCTAAATCGGAATGATTTGGTGATCTGTTTCTTGCCCAAGGTGTGTGGTTGATGCTATGTGAATAGAAGCAAGGGTGTTAGTAGTAAGATCGTATAGTTAACGAACTAGTTTTGTTTGTATCACCTAGACTGTAAAACAATGATAGAACAATGAAATGTAATATATTGTAAATTAGTGTGTAATGTTTCTTTATAAACAATGTGTTGATACTAGAGGTGTCTGTTACATTCCTGTTTTACGTTTCCGCATTGTGCTAGTCGGGGTGTGACAACAACCACACCGGAAATCTATACCCAGACAACTCGATGGAACAACCCTAGACACGGAAACGGACTTTCCTACGGCGACCTCAACCTCAAACGCATCGACTACGCGCTTGGGTGATTTATTCAGCGAGGAACAGAAAGTGGTAGACAAAAACTTCTACTGGCACCCGAATCAAATAAGACCGATGCCTGTAATTCATCAAGTAAAAAGGTACCTGGGATAACATTACACTACTACTAAGCTACACGATCATACATACGATCCCGAAAGAATGAGAAATTGTAACGTCAGAATATAAGAATAGATAAGGAGAAAGTACCTGAAACAGCATCCGCATCATCTTTCGCCTCTCTTTTGGAGATGTTGAAGGCCCTCTCCTTGGCCTTCGGCTTCTCTTCCACCTTCCCCTTCGAGGAAGTCCCCTGACCGGACCCCCCCGCCTTGGTAGTAGGACAGTTCGACGCTAAGTGGCCGACACCCTTACAGCGGAAACAAGTCAAAGTCGGACACTCGAAATGGGGGTGTCCAACCTTATCACATCGGAAACAAGAACCAGATACACTCTTACATTCCCCCTTGTACGGTCTCCTGCACTTCTTGCAATTTCCAAACGCCGCATCCCTCTTAGCATCCGAAGTCCCAGTCTTTACCCTCTTCTCAAACGAATTAAAATTGCTTCCCCCGGGCCGCTTACCGTACGAATTTGTGTTCCACGTCTTCCTAGTCTCGGTCGGCGGTAACTTCTCCCCCTGATCATATAATGTACATGCTAGGGTAACCACCGAGTGAAAAGAGTTCATGTCGGTGGTCACCACACCCCTACGAATATCTGCCGGAAGCCCCTTCACATACTTTTTATCCTCTTGGCTTCGGGAGTAACCAAATCGGGACATAAACGGGCCATCTGGTTAAACTTTGTGGTATACTCCCGATGCGTCAAACTACCCGGCTCCAAGGTCAAGAATTCCTATTCCATCTTATCCAATTCATGCGGAGGACAAAACTGATCAAGAGCTAATTTCTTCAGCTCATCCCATGTCATCCTCCTAATCGAACGATCACCCATGGCCTGCGCCAGATTATCCCACCAACGTAGTGCCTCGGAATGAAACGAGGCAGTAGCATAGGTCACCATGTCATCCCCCTTGCACTTACTAACTCTAAGAACGGCCTCCATCTCCCTCACCCACTGATGTGCTGCCAACTCGTCCATAGTACCATCGAAAGAAAGAGGGTCACACTTCTTAAAGTCTCCATAAGAGCAACCCCGGGTAGATACACGGATGGTCCGCACATCATCTTCATCCCCACTCGGCACATACACCTCCTCTTCCTCTTCGACCTGCACCTCCTTACTCTTCCTTCCCTTATCCGAACAATTACCAATCAATGACTCCTCCATGGCCCTAATGGCCTCAGCAACAATCTCGGGAATGGCGCTATGAAGCACCTGGTAAACCTCATCCGCTATTGCCGCGTGCATAGCAGGATCTAAGGCGGGGTTATCCCCCTCCTCATGAATCGGGGTTTCTTGCTGGGGAGTAGGGATTTCACGCTAGGCTTCGGCACGTGGCTTACGACCACGACCACGAACACTAGGACGGCCTCTCTTAGCTGCTCGAGTATTAACCATGACTTATCCCTACAAAGACAGAATTTTAACACGGTCAAGTACAAGTGGTATTTAGAACATGTAAGGTAAGGGTAAACTGCTAATGACGTTGATCAAGTGTAATTAGTCGTTTAGTTTACCCACCCGTCCTACTCACCCCCTGCCCCTAACCCCATTAGCATTCTATCTAACACTTAAACAATTAATCACATACTGCAAACTTTAAAATTCAAAGGAATGACTAAACAATTTAAAGTTACCTCTTGCCGTGCAGCTACTCGCAGTGGGCATACTAGTTTTTTTCTTACAGTTCGAGTCCAAGCATTCGGGGATGCTCGGATCCCTCAAACCATGGCTCTGATACCAACTTGTAAGACCCCGAATCCCGGGAGTCCCACAGTTGGTACTCATACATAATACTTATAAAAATACTTAAACTTGTAAACAGTTCATTCCATTCAAACAACCAATTCAGAGTATAATTCAGCGGAAAATCATAATTAGTAAAACAAGTTCCCAAAACCCGAGAATTATGCCCAAAACCAATTTAAATATATATTTGATAAAACTTTTAAAAAGAAATGTTTAATACTTAAATCTTTCATCCAAGTATGCCCTTCACCATCCAAGTAACTTCAAACACGTCCAAGCGATACGGCATCCTCCTCCTAACCTGAAACTCACACTAACATGCACACAAAGTCAGCTTGAGCTGAGTGAGTTCAAGTTTTAATAAATAACATCAATAATTAATAATCATAATAGTCATTCCAAGGATATTAAAAATCAAAGGGTTAATTCAGTTAGGCCAACATCATCAATAAATAATCATCCTTATATATATATACCTATATATATCTAAACATCCTTATAAGTACATCTCTCTCTCTCTTTCTCTCTCTCTCTCTCTCTCTCTATATATATATATATATATATATATATATATATATATATAAACATCCAAGTATAACATCAGGGTCGAGCAAACGTACAACCCAAACACGTAACATCTCATCCAACGTATGCAAACATGAAGTAGGCATATGTAACATCTGTAGTCGATAACGACTACTAACATCGCCAAATAATGGCCATACAATAATACATACATACATATAATAATACCATCTCAAGGCCTACCCTATACAATTAAGCCCATCCAAAATAATTTTAAACAATTCATCAAGCAAAATCGCTAAGGTGTGCATGCTAGCCCAAAATATTAAGAGAGTAAAAAGGGGCATCATGAACTCACCTGACACAAGACACGTATTCACCACGAGCTAGAGAATCCTTAAGTAATCCCAAAACTCAAACACCTGTCGGTTTACATTCAAACATTACTAACGACACCGAAAGGACTCGTTTATCCTACGAGATGTCCTAACATGGTTCGAGTTACCCAAAGCCTCGACTTCATCGAACTCAATCATAACAGCCCCCGGGGCCTTACATTCACCAACACGACCCTTAGATACTCCCGGGAATAAAGAATTCCTAATTTACCCCCGGAAGCACTAGGTGACACTAACACGCGCGTTTAAGAGTCGTTTAAGCCATTAACATCCAACTCAGACCCGTGTGGACCCAATATGATAAAATCACAGCCAACAAGTCCACACGACGCTACACGAGTCAAATGGGTTGGTAACTCGCAAGTATAACGCACCAACTATTCAATAAACGAAATTGTGCGTTGTACCGACCCGTTTGAGAAACCGACAACCAATTCAGCCCCATAACTTATAAAAATGATTTTTCAACAGCCCGTACATCAAACCAAGTTCCCCCGAGCTGAATTGGTCGTTAATCACTTCAACCCTCGCGTTAAACGCACCAAACTACAATTCTAGTCAACCGAATACAATCTTTCAAACTACAACTAGTTTACCAACCTAACGAACACCAATGAACATGATTTTTAAGTATGATATACTAGACATACCTAGGAGGATTTTGGTGTAAAAGCCTCAACCAAAATAGTCCCAAAAAGGTTAGAATTGACAGCCACCCGGTAAGCCTACAACACGCAACTTAACGATCAATACGCATGATATAACGATCAATTAAGGTGTAAAAGACTTGGGGAATCGTAGAACTAACCTTCAATTGATGTTTTACACTCACAAATTGGCTGGAAAGAAGAAAATCATGGGGGGGGGGGGGTTGGAAGCTGCCGATCGGAATAATGGGGGAGTTAGGGTTAGGTTTGTTTATGTTATAAACATTTTTTTCACATCTAGTCCCTCAAATTATGAAAAATTAACATCTTGGCTGAAAAGTTAAATGTTCTAACGTACCAGGATGACGTGAAGGTTTCCGAGAAGTGTCAGTTAAATCCCGAGAATTATACATACTCTATATGCTTTAAATCTTTAAACCGAAAATTAGCGGGAGTTACAATGACCCAAAATGTTTCCTGTGGATAAAAGATTTTTCAGAAAATCCACCTGAATCTGCAATTCAGTATTCTTCACCTTTTCTTTAGTATACATCTTCTTTAAACCATCAATTTCTAGATTCAACTTGGACTGAACCCTGTAAGCCTGCATACAGTCTTCCTCTAAACTTTTGATTTGGTTGTCATAAGTTGTTTCACTAGAGCTATAAACATTTAGAAGTATATCCTTTCTACTACATTCACTCTTCCACTTTCCAATGTCCCTGTTCAGATCATCAATAATAAGCAATAGATCAGAAATGGATAGTTCAGTAGGTACCTGAGAGTTTGAAGATTGCCCAACTTCAATAATCTTAGCCATATAGGCAACATTTGCCTTCTCAATTTCAGTAGCGTGGTTACTCCAATCAAAGTCCCAATCTTGAGGAATCATTGTCACAACAACATTACCTTGATCCTTGTTCTGATTATTAGTACCAACAGTTCCCCTGTTTTGATTTGCCTATTCTGTTGGTAGGGATTTTGATTCAAAGGCTGGTTCCTCTGCTGATAGTTCTGCTGATTTTGATTTTGGTAGAACTAGGCCTGATTCACTTGGTTTCCAAACTGCCTAGGAAGATTGCATTCCATGGCAAAGTGTCCTGGCTATTGGCAGTTGTAGCAGATGGCTTTTGACTTGTTAAATCGAATTCTTTCATTAGGTCCAGAGAAGGTTGATCTTCCTGTCTTATTTTATAGCCTATTACTCCTTACAACCAACATAGCAGCCTACCATTTGAGATCCATGTCTTCCAAGTCATCTACAAAAATCTGTTCTAAGTATTCTTGGACAACACTTGTATGAATAAGATTCTTTGCCACAAAAGCATTGTAAGAGTTTGTGAACATTGAGAACTGATGTGCTAGAAGAAGTCTAATAATTATTAACTAAATTACGCTAATCTAGACACTAAGTAATACTCTAGACTCTCTAAAACTCGACTAAACAACTAACCGGTAAGTGAACCGATCTACTCTAGTAACGCTAAGTAAGTCCGGATATCGAATCCACGAGACTCTTTAAACTACGTTTATTAGCTAATTAGACTCAACTACAAACACGATTTATTTATTTATTATTTGTTTAAGGGGGGGGGGCGAGTTTAATTAAAGTACTAATTTAAGATTATTATTAAAAACTAATTAAGAAAACAAGTGAATTAAACGAAACCACAAGTTTGACTAAATCAGATGATGATGAGAAAACTACCTAGGCTATAATCCCCTAAATTTCAGTTGTTCATTAACTGGGAAAATATTTAGTTATGGATTAGGATCGTAAAATAGACACTTAAGAGAAAACCCGAACATGACCCCTGACCCTTCTCAAGAAGACACCTATGGATTTCTAATAAGTTTTAACGCACACCAGTATTAAAAGTCAAGTTTCCTTGCGGTCACCTAATTAATTATGACTTAGTTCCTTTATACGAAATCCTACCTTACAGCAGGTAAATCAAAGGCAATTTAATATATTTAATTGATTCAATAGACAATAATATAGAATTAAACCTAGACGGACTCCTTACGAAGAACTAAATCTAGCAAGATCTTACTATTCTAATAATTACTCCTATGTGCCACTTGTCAACCTCTTATCAACTCTCACAATTTATAACCCATTTTCAAAAAATTGTATCTCTTTCGGGTCAACCCGCCCCAATAATACTAACTGGATCCTTTTTTATTATTCTTTCTTTGTTTTCATTCAACACCAAAAGAGATAACAAACCCTAATTTCCGTTCATCCCAACCGCCGTTCCTCTCTTCCATTGTCACATTCGTCATCGCCACCTACGACACCGCTATTGCCATTGCCACCTACGATACCGCCGTCGCCACCTCCGTCTCCTACTTTCAGTTGTTGAATCCATGTATTTTTTCCAACTACGAGACTTTCATCGCCATCGCCGACTCCTACCATCATCGCCACCGCCATCGCCTATCGTCATCGCCACCGTCGTCGCCTACCGTCATCGCCACTGTCGTCTCCTACCGTCATCGCCACCGCCATCAATTTGCAGGTTTGATTAGAGTAGTAACATTATTTTGATTGTTGAAGAATTTTACATTGTTCCTTATTTATTATTATTAGTATTTTGAATTTACTTTAGAATGTTTAAGAGTTGCCTACTATTTTTTATTATAATACATAATTATAATACATTAATTCATGTTTTCAGGTTGCTTCATCTATGAAAAAGGATGTGGATGGTCAAGTTCCAAGCTATCCAAATCTCCAGTCAAAATTGTTGTGCATCCTTAACAATGTCACCTTGCATGTACGCCGCGCCACTTATTAATCGTTTTTTGTTGTTTTAAACAGTGTTGTAAAACTCGCTTATTAATCGGATTGGAATTCTTATATGTAACTTTTCAAAATTATATATAAAATTTTGATAACTTATCATAAAAGTTCACATAAATACTTCAGTGTTCACATGAAAAATTAAACGTAAATATTACAAACCAATGAGAAAGCCGGTAACTGGGCTTAACCGGTTAAAACCAAGGTCCAATTGTCTTTAAAAAAAAATCCTATTTGGGCCAACTAGCGATTACTCTATTAGTTGCACCGACTAGCTGAAAGTTAATCAATAACCCACCAATTAGCGATTAATCACAGACCAATCCTGATTTTTACAACACTGGTTTTAAATACGAGTTAGTTTTAGAACTTGGTTACAAAAATATATTTTTTTTCCAGGCTGATACAGAAACAGATGAAGTGTATGCTCAAATGACACTCCAACCAGTTCCTTTGGTGTTTTTTTTAGCTTTTTAAGCTTATGCTTATAAGCTTATATAAGCTAATTTGAAGAAGCTTATTTGAAGATGGTTTTTTAGCTTATATGAAGAAGTTTAGTTGTGTAAGTGTGAAAGTTACTCATTTGTCCTTAAATGATGGTGGACTAATAATTATTGAAGCAACTTATTTATGTAACAAATTAAAGAATTGTGGATTTAGCAACTTATTATCAACTTGTAGAATATAAGCTAATCCAAACACTTAAAAAGAGCTTATCAAATAATATAAAATAAGATATAAACTACTTTAAAACATAAGCATAAGCCAAAAAATAAAGCTAGGCCAAACACCCCTTGAGTCTAAGTTATGCGAGTTTTGTTAAGATGTGATCTTTAAATCTTAGTGTGTGTAGGTTGGTTTGGGCTTAAACTGAACCAAAAATTGAAAATCTGGTTTTTGGGTTTTCTTATTTGTAGACTACTTGCGTAATGTTTGTTTTGTAATTCCTGTAATTTTAATAAAAGTTGTAATTGTATTAACAATATATGATAATTGTGTTATTGATTGTATTTTGTTTAATGTTTAAATATTGTAATTTTCATTAATTTCCCATGTAATACACGGGTCTCAAACTAGTTAAATAATAAAGATTTATCAATAACCTAGCACCTTACAGCTATTTAGGTTAGCAACACACTTAGGTTTATTTAATTAATAATTATTATTCCTATGATCTTATTGCAAATCAATCATAAAATAATCAAGAACACAAAGTAATTGACCTAATAGCAATCTATCATAAGGCAAACAATAATAAAGGCAACTATGGAATAATTACAATCAATCAACAATCCTAAGTATCCATATGCATCAATTTAGTATAATTAAACCTTTTACTAAATCATAAAACCATAACGATAAATAAATTCCAAATCAAATCACAACGTCAAAACAGGTTCATCATAAGCCTAGGCAGTCTATAATGTTTAGCCTCGCATCATAAAATAAAACAAAACAATGATAAAGGAATTCATGGTGAAAATAAAGAGAAACGAAAGATTAAAGGCGATAAAACCCGTGGTCTTCATTCTTGAATGATATGCACGTCACCGTATGATTCCAAGCCTCAAAAATCTCCAAAATATCACCTCCTGAGCTCCCAAATTCATCCAAGTCGGCTGGTGGCTTCAGGTTATTTTATAGGTTGAGTTTAGAGGTGTTTAAATAGGTTTCCAAGGCCCCAAAATAAATAAAATCGAAATTCTGTAAAAAATAACTCACCGCTCCGCGTGGCGGGCCTGGTCCCTCCCCGTCGTGCGGCGCTAATGGGAGGGGGGACCGGTCTGGTCCGGTTCGTTTCCTGATGCGGTCCAGTTCAATTCTGATGCGGTCCGGTTCTCTGTCTTAGCTCAGTTTTCGCTTTTTTAACCATGATAAACCTCCAGAACCTACATTATTCAAATATGTTAGTAATATACAAATTCTAATAAAAACCAAACAAAAACTAATAAAATTTTTAAAATATACAAGGGAATTATATATATTTAGCATTATATCAAATATCACCACACTTATCTCTTTTTCATCCCTAAAAATGTCTAATTGCAATGGGATCAGAATCGGAGAAATGCGATCTTAAAAACATATTTAGGTTATCTTAAAATTTTGAACAACAAAAAAACTGCGATCACCGATATTGTTGTCCACTTAAACCCATGCCTTTGTCTTTACTAGGACAAATAAGATCCAACTATTTATTATTATTATTTTTATATAATCTAGTGGAACACACAGTCAAAACCCGTTTTATTTTAGATTTTACCAGATCAAACCACCCTAACTTGACTTAAACCTCATAAAAAGCAGATTTAAAACTTTGTTGTACATTTTTCATGAATAGCTAAGACGATCAAGGATATTGTTTATCCACCTAAGTTTAAGCATTAAAGTCTACCACGTAGCCATAAGATACGATTAAGGTTCCATTATTCGACTAACTAGCTAGTATTTCGCGCTACATGACATACCCCCGTTATCAAGCAACACCCCAAAGTCCATCTCCATAGGTGAGTATGCATGAATTTGTCAGGACCGTCCGTCGGGTGAAACCTTAACAAAGGTTTGACAAGAACACACTGACACAAATACTCAAAAGACTGATTGAATATCCCGGCAGAATCAGGATATTCAATGATTGAGAATGAGGAATTGTGAACAGATATCAAACACAAAACAGTAAATGATAATCAGTGAAAGCTTATTCAGAGACAAAGATTCACTATATTTAATGATACGTCAAAGGTACAGTGAATGGAATGTGTAGAGTTTTGTGTGACGGTGGCTGTTTTTCGTAATCAGTGAGTGCCTGCAATTCCGTCTCGAAAATCTTTGTCCTAAAGGTACCCTAGGACGTCTATTTATAGACTCTGACTTTCCTTCTATAAGTCCTAGTCCTTACATAATGAAAGATAAATCTAATACAAGTGTTTTAGTCCTCGCGCAAGGTACATACCTTGCTCGAGCAAACTTCCTATACTAGGTGTGCTCGATGAGTGTCCTCGAGCAGAATTTACTTAGAATATATTCTCTTTCGAAGAATACATATTCCCTTCGAGTAAGCTTCATTCCTCTTGACTTGTCCAAACTTTGCTCGAATAAGTCCATCGAGCAAGCTCATTCTTCTTGATGTCTTCAGCTTTTCTTATTCAGCAATCTTTAGCATGCTCGGATGTAAATCTTGCTCGGTAATTGAACTGTGCTCGAAGTCTTTGCTTAGATTCACGTGACATCCTCTTATTGCATCCATGCTCGTTCCCATGTGATCGATCATCATGTGCTCGTAACACTTGGCTGGAACTTGTATGATCAAGCTGTTTGCTTGATTGGCAATCCATGCTCGATAGAAGAATACTCTTGCTCGTTGAAGTGTAGCTTGCTCGAAGCCTTCAACACTTAGAAGAATCAACCATTTAAGGTTCAGAACCTTGCTCGAAGTAGTAAAAACCACCCTCGATCGTCTGGGCTTGCTCGAATTCCATACTTAGCCGTTTTCTGAGGAGGTTGAAAAGTGTTGGTACATGATGTCAGTAGTTCAGTGTCTAGTGTCCCGTGTAGATCCGGCTGGGAACCTACAAGAAGATTCCAATCTTCCTTATCAAAAATCCGACCCAATAGAATTCATCTCTAGGGCTTACATATGACGTGTCCCGTGTGGTCCGTTTCTTAATGGTACTGAGACGCGAGCATGGGAACCTCGTATGACTAACAGCATGTATGATCAAGTCAATAGTGAATTTGTACTTTTAAAGCACATAGTGATCATGTTTAATAACTTATAATTTGGCAGATAAACTGCGGGTTTGCTCTTTTTAGGCTTTTTTAAATATCCATAAATCCACTTAGGAAATATGAATACCAGATGATAAACCGCATATAGACCCATGGTCTCCGAACCCCGGAGCATCCCATCAATACAAAATTTAGGGTTATAAAACCATACGCCTATGAAGTGTTAACCACTAAAACAAGAAGTGCAAGATTTCAGTTTATATCACTGGCTACATGGCATACTTTAACGTTAAACCTACCCAAGCATCGTATGATAACGAATTCAGATTTCTATAACTTCATAACTTTCTACAATCAAACTAAAAATGAGGCTTGAGTATGGTCCGACCTTTCATCTCGTATTTTATACAGACTTAACATGTATCCCACTAAAAATCATATTTTATCGTTTAAACCAACTATCAAACTGCCATTTCATTCTCAAGGTTGAGCCTACCGACACATCCCAAGTTAAGTGCGTTTTCTTTAATTATATCTTATTATTAGTAGTTTGAAAAACCGATTCCCGATAAGTATCATCATCTCCCATTAAAATGCAAAAAGAAACAATTTCAAAGGACATTTTTCAAAACCTTTTTTTTTTATTTTTTTCTTTTTTTTAAAAATCTAAAAGCACACAATTAACTATGACTCACGTATCCTATCCCCACAATTAAATTTTGTATTGTCCTTAATGCAAGGATAAGGACGAAAATAAAAATAAAATCCGAATACAAAAAACTAAAAACCAAAAACAAAAGTAAACAAACAAGCAAGATAGATAATGGAAAAGACTTAGCTGGTAATATACGCATGAAAATTGATGCTAAAGTCTTCTTCCATAGTTTCCCTCCAACTCCGAACGTACTCAGCAAGCGGTATCTTC
This sequence comes from Bidens hawaiensis, assembly GCF_021521415.1. Lineage (NCBI taxonomy): Eukaryota > Viridiplantae > Streptophyta > Magnoliopsida > Asterales > Asteraceae > Bidens > Bidens hawaiensis. Next base: position 301,889 of record NW_027492083.1, on the reverse strand, counting down.
TTCTCTCACACACGAACGGAAGCGACAAAAACAACAAACAATATCTAAAACATATCTTATCAACTTAATAGACGTTAAGCACTTAAATAATTTACTAGACCATCTGAAATGACCTGGAATGATGATGCATATAACTCTCAGGATCTCTAGATGTTACAGCTTGAAACTCAATGTGCGGAATCCATCGAGAATGAACAAAACAAGTAAACGTTAAGCATGTATTTCATTGATAACTTCAAAGATACAAGATATGACACTTTGACTACTTTCTCTCTCTACTCTCTCACACTAACATCTACCAAAAGTCTACACAATAACGCATAAGTCCACTATTTATAGGACTCAACATTAAAGACCACAAACCTCGTATATGTTATACGGCGTATAAGATATACGCCGTATAACTTATGCGGTGTTTGTGACTTATGCGCTATCAACATACACTTTATACATTTGATACTTTTAGCCCTTTACATTCATATCTAATTCATCTGAGACCTAGCAATAGACATTATGCTCTAACAAACTCCCCCTTGGATGTTGCTAAGTCTTCGATCTTCATGTTTCAGTCTTTTATACCAAAAACCTCATGGAAACCCGGTGTAGTCTTAGCAGCACCTCATCCACCAGAATATTCAGTAAAGATATGATCAGACTATTACTTGTATCTGATCCGTGATGGTTTTTTGTAAGGCCCCGAACCCGGTAGCCCTACTTTAGCGTCGGATTTACTCATAAACACAGTCCTTCAAAATCAGAGTTTATTAAAACTTTTCGCGGAATATAAAACATCAATCATTTGTTACAAAACATTAAATCCTTTCTTTGATACCATAACACAAAACTTATATTCAAAACATCTTTACTTCTTTCTTCAGATGCCAGCCGTTCAATCCATGCCGTGTGTCATCCTCATGCTAACTCTATAATCAGCTCACCTGCGTGCATACTAAAATTCAGCTACGCTGAGTGAGTTCTAGTTAATCAGGCAGCATACAATCTATTCCCATATATTACTTCCCGTATCCGAAGACACATATTACTACCTTAACCTTGTATAAATATCCATAGGAGTATCGTCACGTAATATCTATTAAGAGAACCATTACCATTACCCTACCATATATAATATTTCCATAGGAGGAACACTCTGTATACTTTCCATAGAAGGAACACTTTACTATCCATAGAAGGAACCCTATACTTTCCATAGAAGGAACCCTATACTTTCCATAGAAGGAACACTATACTTTCCATAAAAGGAACATTATACTATCCATGTAAGGAACTCTATATATATCCATATAAGGAACACTATCTATAAGTTATTATTTAATATCCATGTAAGGAGCTAATCACTTCCCTTGACGATACGTGCAATATCCGAAGATCGTTCACGTACCGACAAGCTTTCATTCATAATGTTTATACATCATCCTCACATTACATACAATATTAATATCTTTACTTACATCCTGACAGTACGTGCAATATCCGAAGATCGTTCATGTACCGTCATGCAATCAATCATATCTATCACATATATCATACACGGCATACACTTACCATTTAAGGTAAGTGTATTAACTATCACATTGAGTATGCACACAGCCCCGAAAACGTAACACATAAATGGGGCTAGAAACTCACCTGAACTCTGCATCTTTTTCTGATAGCTGTAAATCCCTTCTTTATCTGAGCTCGGCTGACTGTACAAGTTACACGTATCATTACTCGTCTGATCTAATCTGGTGGCCTAGTATTAGCTTACTTTAACTTATCGCTTTATAATTTATTTTCTAATCAAACATGGCTTTAGGCGAAGTTAACCCTCGGGCGAACTTAGCTCTAGGCGAAGTTAACCTTAGGCGAACTTAGCTGTAGGCGAAGTTACCAGCTAGGCGAACTTAGCTTTACGGCGAAGTTGCCATCAGGCGAACTTGGCTTTAGGCGAAGTTAAACCTCAGGCGAACTTATCATCAGACGAACTTAAACCTCAGGCGAACTTGTCATCAGGCGAACTTAAACCTCAGGCGAACTTGTCATCAGGCGAACTTAGCTTGCAGGCGAAGTTCATCAGGCGAACTTAGCTTGCAGGCGAAGTTCATCGCTTGAAGGCGAAGTTGCCCAGATGAAGGCGAAGTTACCCAGATGAAGGCGAAGTTGCCCAGATGTCCGCTGTTTCGGTTTCTGATCAACATTTCGGGCGATTTTAACACCCTTGCTAAGGTTCAATACCACCCACTACACTTCCCGACCATATTCGGTCGTTTATACACTAAAAGCTCGGATCTTTAAACTTCCAAGATCAAGAATCATACCTTTTGAGCTTGCTTGGATCTCGTTTATCTTGGTATCACCACTAATCTTTCTCTCTTACCCGGACCTCGCTCGATCCTTCCTTCTTTCTCGGCCCGGCCGGCGGCGGTTTGGGTGCTTGGTGTGTGTGTATGTGTGTGTGGATAAAGATAGAGTGAAGATATTTTGGGGTGTTAGGGTATTTATATCCCTGAGATCCCATGGACCTAAGGCCCATTCTCATTTAACCCATCCTAATTAATCCAAGTCCATAACCCACATCCATTACCCAACGCTAGCCCGACCCATACCAACTCCTATTTTTTTATTTATTTCCTGATAACCCAAGTAAACTTTCCCTCTATTATTAAGTAATATAATTAATATTATCTTGAAATTTCGGGATGTTACAAGTCTTCCCTCCTTAAAGAGGTTTCGTCCCCGAAACCTAGCTTATTCCCTATAAAAGGAAAACTTCTTATATTTACACGCTTTATTGAATCGCCTTCGCTTTCTGAGTTATCCTTCTTACTTCCGACTTTGCAGTCATCGAATGGTGGTCATGTGTTTTAGCTATTTAAGGTAGCTTGTCCATGAGACCCTCGATGTACCACAACTCATCTCATACCTCCAAGGGCTTCGATTAGTACTTTTAACACTATTGTCTAAAACAACGTTTCATCATAACATAATAATCATTCATAACCAAACTCAATATATTACACGTCACTGATAAACATAAGTTTTAAACCTTAACACAAAACAAGTCCTTAAGCAAAAGTAACTTAATAAAACCATTGCATGAGCAATTATTCCTTCATCAAGCGTTCCTCTCTGCAGTTTCCCCAAGTCTTCATCCTTTCGCACCTACCGCCCCTGATTCCTTGCAATCCCTAGCCATGTGGTCAGCTTTTCCGCATTTGTAGCACTTTGGACGATCAGGGCAGTCTCGAGAGTAATGCCCACCCTTTCCGCACCGATAGCACCTGTCTGTCCCAATCCTGCATTCCCCCGGGTACACTCGTCCACACGTCTTACACGCATCCTTGTTCCCAACCTTGGCCTTCCTCTCATCAGTTGTTGTCACCATCTCGCCAGACCGCTTAGCAGAGGTAGCCCATTTCTTTTCCTTCTTTTCCCCCACCGTTCTTGCTCCCCCACAATCCCTAGCTAAGTGACCCGACTTACCACACTTATAACATTTCTGGTCCTCGGTGCAATCACGAGTTATGTGTCCCTTCTTCCCACATCGGTAGCACTGATTTGGACCAGCCTTGCATTCTCCCTGGTGCATCTTCCCGCACACTTTGCATGTTTCCCTTCCCGCGACCTTTGGTATCTTTTTCCCCGCATACTCCACGACATCTACAGATCCATTGGTTCCTTTCGCTCCTCCCTTAACATCATCACCCTTCTTACCGTCTTCTCCTACCTTCTCAGTGGCCCTTGCATGGTTTTCGGCAGACTTGTCAGTACGAAATTCCTTCTCTGCAGCAGCTACAGCGTAAGAAATGGCAAATTGAGTAACAGGATCCAGCTGATACCCTTCATTGCTGCTTGGTCCTTGCAAAGTTTCACTTTTATCCTTTTTCGTGGTAGTAACTAGTTCTTCAGAAGGTTCCCGGACAACGCGCATTCCAAGAGGGCGTCCAGTGTAACCTCCCTTACCCACAAACCTTCTTGCTCCAGCCATTAGTATTCTAAAAGGGAAAACACAAACATCATCACTCAAGGAACTATTTAGTACAAGGATAGCAAGGCTCATAGGTAATAACAGTGGCCAGCTGTGACTAGCTGATCACGTTGCTTTCCGTGTCCTATACACTTCCCTTTATGAGTCTATTTGTGCTGGTTCTACTTAAGCAGTTAGTCAAATCAAACAATCAATTATTCCTATCCCTGTCGTTCACATATCTTTTCTTTCTCATTAACATATATCATCTAATCATACAATTTACCTTTACTGATCTTGCTTGAGCGACACATGGCATTCTTGGACTGGCATCTTCTTTCTCTCTCATTTTAAATCTCATTCTCTGTTCGAGTCTAAGCATGTAGGATGCTTAAATCTCTCGAACTTATGCTCTGATACCAACTTGTAAGGCCCCGAACCCGGTAGCCCTACTTTAGCGTCGGATTTACTCATAAACACAGTCCTTCAAAATCAGAGTTTATTAAAACTTTTCGCGGAATATAAAACATCAATCATTTGTTACAAAACATTAAATCCTTTCTTTGATACCATAACACAAAACTTATATTCAAAACATCTTTACTTCTTTCTTCAGATGCCAGCCGTTCAATCCATGCCGTGTGTCATCCTCATGCTAACTCTATAATCAGCTCACCTTCATGCATACTAAAAGTCAGCTACGCTGAGTGAGTTCTAGTTAATCAGGCAGCATACAATCTATTCCCATATATTACTTCCCGTATCCGAAGACACATATTACTACCTTAACCTTGTATAAATATCCATAGGAGGATCGTCACGTAATATCTATTAAGAGAACCATTACCATTACCCTACCATATATTATATTTCCATAGGAGGAACACTCTGTATACTTTCCATAGAAGGAACACTTTACTATCCATAGAAGGAACCCTATACTTTCCATAGAAGGAACCCTATACTTTCCATAGAAGGAACACTATACTTTCCATAAAAGGAACATTATACTATCCATGTAAGGAACTCTATATATATCCATATAAGGAACACTATCTATAGGTTATTATTTAACATCCATGTAAGGAGCTAATCACTTCCCTTGACGATACGTGCAATATCCGAAGATCGTTCACGTACCGACAAGCTTTCATTCATAATGTTTATACATCATCCTCACATTACATACAATATTAATATCTTTACTTACATCCTGACAGTACGTGCAATATCCGAAGATCGTTCACGTACCGTCATGCAATCAATCATATCTATCACATATATCATACACGGCATACACTTACCATTTAAGGTAAGTGTATTAACTATCACATTGAGTATGCACACAGCCCCGAAAACGTAACACATAAATGGGGCTAGAAACTCACTTGAACTCTGCTTCTTTTTCTGATAGCTGTAAATCCCTTCTTTATCTGAGCTCGGCTGACTGTACAAGTTACACGTATCATTACTCGTCTGATCTAATCTGGTGGCCTAGTATTAGCTTACTTTAACTTATCGCTTTATAATTTATTTTCTAATCAAACTTGGCTTTAGGCGAAGTTAACCCTCGGGCGAACTTAGCTCTAGGCGAAGTTAACCTTAGGCGAACTTAGTTGTAGGCGAAGTTACCAGCTAGGCGAACTTAGCTTTACAGCGAAGTTGCCATCAGGCGAACTTGGCTTTAGGCGAAGTTAAACCTCAGGCGAACTTATCATCAGGCGAACTTAAACCTCAGGCGAACTTGTCATCAGGCGAACTTAAACCTCAGGCGAACTTGTCATCAGGCGAACTTAGCTTGCAGGCGAAGTTCATCAGGCGAACTTAGCTTGCAGGCGAAGTTCATCGCTTGAAGGCGAAGTTGCCCAGATGAAGGCGAAGTTACCCAGATGAAGGCGAAGTTGCCCAGATGTTCGCTGTTTCGGTTTCTGATCAACATTTCGGGTGATTTTAACACCCTTGCTAAGGTTCAATACCACCCACTACACTTCCCGACCATATTCGGTCGTTTATACACTAAAAGCTCGGATCTTTAAACTTCCAAGATCAAGAATCATACCTTTTGAGCTTGCTTGGATCTCGTTTATCTTGGTATCACCACTAATCTTTCTCTCTTACCCGGACCTCGCTCGATCCTTCCTTCTTTCTCGGCCCGGCCGGCGGCGGTTTGGGTGCTTGGTGTGTGTGTATGTGTGTGTGGATAAAGATAGAGTGAAGATATTTTGGGGTGTTAGGGTATTTATATCCCTGAGATCCCATGGACCTAAGGCCCATTCTCATTTAACCCATCCTAATTAATCCAAGTCCATAACCCACATCCATTACCCAACGCTAGCCCGACCCATACCAACTCCTATTTTTTTATTTATTTCCTGATAACCCGAGTAAACTTTCCCTCTATTATTAAGTAATATAATTAATATTATCTTGAAATTTCGGGATGTTACATTTTTCTCCTTAAATGCTATCGAAAAACATGATATTTGAAAATAACGACTTATGAAAATTTGATATTTGAAAGTAATGACTTTGACTTATGATCATTTTCAACAGACTATCATCTTCTTCCTTTCCATCTTCTTCATTCGTCATCATTTTTGTAACCTGCAAACCAAAATAAATCAGTTTGTGTAAGTAATATGATGTTTTAGATAAGTTTAACCAAGTACTGAACCAATTTCTTCAACCCACTCAAATAAACTTCAAATCACATTACCAGATGTATATCAACACGTTAATATGAAAAATAGTATCAAATGATTATTGTTGATATGTTTTATGATTTTCCGAATGTACATATCTATAACCAAAAATAGAAAGATTATCTTTCCACTGTGCAGCACTATTCCTCTCGTGACCAGTCTGTCACAATTGTCTAAACAGTTATGACACCTTTGTCCTTATGCAGAACGGATAAGCATTGGATCAGACAGCGGATAAGTACTCACTAAAGCTGATGTATAAGTAGATACATATGCGGCACATAACACTCATATATATACTTAAGAACATATGCGGCGTATAAGTTTCAATACTTATACATTGCATAAGTATGTCTAATAAAACTCTGATTTCATGTCCTGTTCACACCAATATAATGTCCCAAGTACAAATTAATGTCCTTGTACATTATAAGAATAACTTAAATAAGCTGAGTTGAAAAATCACACTTTTACCAAGTCCAAATTAATGACCTTGAGTAAAACAGATAAACGTTTTGATCTTATGATTTGATAAAACTTAGCAAGATTTATTGTTCAATGAAAAAACCCCAGAGATATAGCTCACCCGCACATCAAGAGTCGAAAACTAAATCTGAAAGAAAATCTTTTTGTTTATCAATAGAAACAAATATCAAATGATGATTAACAAATCAATATAGAAATCACATATTTTTGTGAGTTTGAGTAGGGAATCATATTGACCAAATTGCCATTCCATCATAGTTTTATTTTTAGCGTTTATTATGACCTGGTGTTAAGTCAGTCATTGATATTGCTGTCCACTTAAACCTTACAAACAAATGATTCAGGAATTTCAGTGATACATTTAAATGGTTCAATTAGGCACAAAATATCAGTAATTATAAGTTCTAACCTTGATTCAAGCGTAATTTGATTTTTTACTTAGTCACCCCAACTTGTCTTAGACCTTAGAATCAGAAGATAAAAACACTTTCATTTTAAGCATATCAGCAAATAATCCCCACTACATGATATACCCTCGTTATCAAGCAATACCCTAAGGTCCTTTACCATGGATGAATATGCACGATTTCATCTGTCGGCTTGCAAACGTTGTGTCCTTTGTGGTCTGTTTCTTAATGGTAATAAGACGCGAGCAAGGGGACAATGTGTGTCTAACAGCAGATTTTGATTAAGTCAGTAATGAGTGTAGTACATAAGTACTTGTGCGATCAAGTTTAATGACTTATTAAGCAGCTTAATCTGCGGGTTTGCTTTTTAAAGCTTGTTTAAATAATCATCAAAATGAATACCCAGATGATAAACCTCATAAAGACCCGATGGATCCAGGAACCTTAAAGCATCCCATTAATACAGGATTTAAGACCACAAAACCATACATCATCTGATAGCTATGTTTAATCAAATTTAAACAATCATTCTGATTAAAAGGCTTGAGTATGACCAGCTATTACATTTCTGCCATCATTATCAAGAATTTTGTTAGAAACTAACACCCCATCAATTTGGCAATTTTAAGTTTATATCACTTAATTTTCCCTAGTTGTTTGTTTTAAAGGCCTACCAATGCACTAATACAATTAAGCACACAACCTTTTTATGCATACTTTTTACTGGATTTGGGACCAGATGATCAATGTACTATCATCTTCCCTTTTTTTTTTACAAAAACTCATTTTCAGTAGCAACATTTTTTAATGTTTTTGACATTTTTGAATTTTTACTGTTTTTGGATTTTTCAAAATTTTCAATGTTTTTGGTTTTTCTTGAAATTTTCTCCCCCCTAAAACCAAAAACTGTATATAAAAAAAAAAACTATTTACAAAAGAAAATTTGACTCTAATGTTTAGGATCACAAAGTATCATTGACTATCTCGGAAACCCTCTTTTCAACACCGCCCAAAACTTTTAGTCCATTAAGTTTTAATAAGTATTGAAATCGTGACTTATCAAAAGCTTTGGTGAAAAGATCTGCTTTTTTTTTATCGGTGTAAATTTTATCTATGGTAATCCTAACTTCTTTTCATAGCAATCACGAATGAAGTGATACCGTATTTCTATTTGTTTGGGTTTAGAGTGGTTTGCCGGATTTTTAGTTATAGAAATAGCTGCATTATTATCTACGAAGATAGGGGTAGTAAGAAAATTCAAACCATAGTCCCGCATCTATTGTTGTATCCAAAGAACCTGAGAGCAGCAACTGGAGGCAGCTACGTACTCAGCTTCACAGGTAGACAACAAAACCGTGGTCTGTTTCTTGCATTGCCAGGTGACAAACTGCTTGCCGAAGAACTGACACCCTGCCGTTGTAGATTTGGCATTCAGCTTACAGCTTCCATAATCCGAATCTGAGTATGCCCTCAACACAAACTCATCGTCCTTTGGATACCAGAGACCGGTCCCCTAGACATCCCTTGAGATAGCGTAGAATCCTATTGACGATCATGAGATGTGAAACCTTCGGATTCGATTGATATCGGGCGCACAAACATGTGGCATACATGATGTCTGGTCGAGATGGAGTAAGATACAACAATGTCACACCCCAACCTAAGGCGGAAATGTCGGGGCATGATCTGATTGCTCACAGCTCGAAGATACTATCATATACAAAATGTGACAATATCTAATTAATTATTTTATTCAAATAATAGACACCTTTCCAATTATAATAAGCAATTTACAAATATGAAAATATGCTCAAATAATGTTTATCTTGTTTATATCCTAAGGTTTTGTCTATGTGTCCAAACTTTAATCTTCAATACAAGCAACCTGCATATGCGTAGAAAATGGAGTTTTGTCAACATAAAGTTGAGTGAGAATATCACCAGTTTTGACACAACAATATAAATAGGCATAATGTGATAAGTGCGGTAAATATAATCAAACCATAAACAAGTATGTAGACCGTTGCCAAGCGAATCGGGCATTGGTCACTAGTAGGAACACCCACTATACGAATGAATGAATGAATAGTAATACAAGTAATCAAGTAGCACGTATGTTTGATTAATTCACTCACAATTACACGTATGCATTTGTTTGATATATATATATATATATATATATATATATATATGAAATACGGATAGATACACATATGTCCCCAAAATGTTTAGAATAGTTGGTAAAATAGGGGAATGATAAACTCACCTTAGATTAATGACAAAAGAATGTAAATACGAATAAGCGAGTTATTAAATAAGCGAGTCATCCATTACAAGTCAAACGATATAGACAATTCAGAATCTGAGACTTTAGCATATGATAATATAAATAAAAACAAACTCCTTGCCACTGGAATCAATCCAAACGGACGTTTAGAACTCAAGTTATGCTTGTTTTAAGATTTAAGCGAGCTGGTACTGACCATAATCCAAACATCAAATCGGAAGTCGGGTTTTGATCAGTAGCCTCAAAATTTCATTACAAAACTAAAAGTCGTCTGGACCGAACCTTGAACCTGACCAAAAGTATAAGAAAACGTTAAGTCAAACTAGTTGACTATTTTGTCCTTTAACGAGTTTTAAACGATTTGACCAGTCAGCACCCTTCAACTATCGAAATTGATTGAAGGTTATTAACTAGGAAATATATATGAATGATTTCTTAGTTTACAACTAACCCAGAAAGTGAAAGTATCAACATATACGATGAGTCAAAGTTCGGTGCATAAGCAAAGTCAACTGAATAAGCGTGTATCTTCAACAATAATGCAAAAACCGAAGGATTTATGAGGAGCAGAGGCAAGTGATGACTGGGTTTAGTATATTAGGGTATGAAGAATGTTTATGATAGATATTATGAGGATTGTTTATATAGAAAACACTAAAACGAACCATATTTAGTAAATTCACTCGTTTAGGAAACCGAATATGTATTTAATGACTAAATCAATTAAATAAGGTGTAGATTTCATGCATGATCAGTATTTTATGAATATAGACTTGTATTTTAGTTTTAATCCTTTTCTTGGACCTTAATTTACTCTATTTATGCCAAAAATAAGCGATTTGGATGCTAAAAACAAATTAGGAAATAAAATAAGCTATTTAATGAGAAATCTAGTACAATAACCAACAAAATTTGGCTTGGACACCAAGAAAACGAAATTAGACCAGCTATAACATTTCTTGGAGTTTAAGTTTCGTTAATTTAATCGAAAATTGGAAAATTGACAAAATTAGTCCATGTAGTTCCTGAAAATGCAAATTTTAGCCGTTTTAAGCGATTTTAAAGGTTTTTAAGGATTAATTTGCATGATTGAAAGTTATGAAATTATAAAATAAGTTAAAACAAGTTAAATACAAGTTTGAATAAGTTCAAAAGATCCGAATTACATTCTCGAATCGGTTTAAACAAATACAAAAAATCGGAGATGTTACAGTCTCCCCTACTTTAGGGAATTTCGTCCCGAAATTAAGGAAAACTAGAACACTATCATTTTTGAAAATAATTAAATTTTTAAGGAAAATATCATTACATAGACTTCTAATAATCGAAGCAACGCTTCAAATGACAATCCGATAAGGACATTTATATATAGGATATACCAGCGACGTATCTACCATGTCCTTATCATCTCAACATTCGTATCGTTACCCAAGCTACCTTGGTTCTAAATCATGACACACAATTGTACGCTTTATGATTTCCATGCGAGGACTTGAATAATTATGTTCCGGACCATAATTACTCTTATCGTCGGATGATCCGCATTACTCGTTCCATCATGTGGGTTTACAAAACATTAAAAACAAAATTTTGAGAGAAAGCAATTGTTTTGATAATTTTAAATATAAATTCAAGAGAGACTTATTAAATGTTCGGATTTGATTAATAAAACCAGGTGATTTCTATTATATCTTTTGATTAGGAAAGTTACAAATTTTGGAGATTGAAATGGATTTCTTGAAGCAGACATTTGAAATGAATTATGATGATCGAGAATAAGCTAAGAGTAGAGTATGAATTTAACCGTGATAGATAAGGGAACTTGATTCATGAGTCGATATGCACAAAAGTTTAATTCATAACAATTCCTAAGTTCGAGAGTATAAATTTAAACGAGGATTTTGGTGAGTCGAGTTTAGTTAGTTGAGAACTTATGAGATTTAAAGAGATTATAGCCTTTTTTTTAAGTTTGTTATTTTGGGATGAGATTAATTTGATTAAGATATCCTAAAATATTAAAATAGTTAGTAATTTATAATTTAAATACTAAGGATAATGCGAAAATATACGTATTTGAATTAAATTGTTAATTGTCAGGACCGTGAGTCGGGTGAAACCTTAGAAAGGTTGACAAGAACACACTGACTCAGTTACTCAAAGGCCTATTGAATATCCTGGCGGAATCAGGATGTCCAACAAGTGGGAACGAATGTGTGATATAACAAACACGAAACAATAACAGATAGTCAATAAGAACACAAACAAAGACTAAGATTCACTGTATTTAATATATCATTTAATGAAACAGTGAAAGGAATGTCTAGGGTTTTGTGACGGTGGCGGCGGTACGAGAAAGCAAATAAAATATTCTTTGGAATGTTTCTCGTATTGTGTGCGACGTTATCCGTGCCCTAAATGGAAACCTAGGACCCTATTTATAGACCCTGACATTTCTTCTAGAAGTTCCTAATCATTACATAATGAAAGACAAAGTAAATACAAGTGTAGCAGTCTTCGAGCAAGGTTTGTCTCTTGCTCGAGCAGACTCAGTATGCTAGGTATGGTCGATGAATGTCATCGAGCATACTTTACTTAGAATATCTTCAGTGAAGATATTCTCATCCAGCAAGCTTCATTCCTCTTGACCAATCCTTGCTTTTCTCGAACTAGTCCATCGAGCAAGCTCATTCTTCTTGATGTCTTTAGTCTTGTCCTTAGACTTATTGAACAATCTTTAGTATGCTCGGATGTAAATCTTGCTCGGGGAACTGAACTGTGCTCAAAGTCCTTGCTTTGATCACATGACATCTTCTTATTTCATCCATGCTTGTCCCCATGTGCTCGACCATCTTGTGCTCGTAACACTTGGTTGAAACTTGTATGATCAAGCTGTTTGCTCGATTGGCAATCCATGCTCAATAGAAGAATACTCTTGCTTGTTGAAGTGTAGCTTGCTCGAAGCCTTAACACTAAGAAGAATTAACCACAAATGGTTCCGAAGACCTTGCTCGAGGTAGTAAAACCATGCTCGATAGTCTAGGCTTGCTCGAAGACCATACTTAGCCGTTTCCTGAGGAGGTTAGAAGATTTCAATCTTCCTTATCAAAAATCCGACACAACATTAATAAATTAGATTAGGAATTCATGGATTTTTCCGTTTTCACAAAATCGTGATAAATATTAGGAAGTACGTGAATTTAACTATTGATAATGGAAATTCAAGTAAATAACAAGTTTTTAAATTAATTGTGATACCAAAAATAAGATGTGAATTAACATAATAAAATAAGATAAACTCGAGGCTAGAAATGCATGAACCACCATGACTGTTCTAACACTACGAATTTATCATTAAAATGTTCAAAATTTTCAAGGTGTATCGAAAATTAAAGTAGGGAGTTGAAATATTTACTATCCAATGTTTAGTTTCAAATAACGACTTAATTAGTAAATAAAGTGAGTGATGGGTTTTAATGGGGATTTATCAAAAAGTCAATTTTAATGGTAAAAATTTAATTAATGGAAGATTTAATTTAATAATGAAAATTAAATTTAGAGGATGAAAAATTTAGTTTAATAAAATTTACATTAATTGAATTTTAATAGTAAAGATTTATAAAATGGAAAGTAAGTTGTGAAAACTAACATGAGGTAGAGGAAAGACAAGTAGTAATAAAATATTTTTTAGTTACATTGAGGGTATGGATTGAAGTGCACTTGGTAGTTTATAGTTTGAGAAAATAAATGAGAGTAGATAATTTAATTAACATTATAACAAATATAAGTTATTATAAGATTTATTGTTTGAGGTATTTTAGTTTTGTCGAGGTTGGTGGTTGTTTGGTTAACGGAATACAACAGCAAACTCCTTGGTGATTTTGGTAGTCAAATGGCGATCATGAGAATCAGATGAACGATAGTGATTACGACGATGAGATTGAGAAGACATTCTACGAGGATCAACAATGAAAATGTGTAAGATGACAGGTGAGTTGTGGGAATGAGTTGATGTAAAATAATAGGGATGCGTATGTATATGTATGTATATGAATTAGTGCTAGTGAAGACTCGAGGGCGAGTCGGGATTTAAAATAATATGTATAAGTTTGAAGCATTTAAGTAAATGAACAATGTTTATACAATTTTCCAAGAATAAAGTAACTAAACATATTAAATGAGTTGACCTCCCATAAGCTTTCCATGGCAATTTGAATGACCCAACTAAATAAAACAACATAAAGTTTGTGAATTGGCCTCCCATGAGCGTTCCATGGCAATATGTTGGCCCAATTCAAATAACGAGAAATAAACAATTGAGTTGCTCAACCCATGAGCGTGTACATGGGGTTTAACTAACCCAACTAATTAACTAATTATCGAATCAATGGAGTTGTTCGGACCATGAGCGATACATGGCATTTAACCGACCCAACTATTATCGAATCAACGAATCAAATAAATTTAAAATAAATAAAAACACAATTTGGAAGTATATCCGTTTAGCCGGTTATGTTTACCACATAACCGTTTAGCCGATTACGGGTACCACCTAAAGTTATGGTTGTATGACATTTGTCATACCCACATGCTTCAAGTTGAAGGAGCAAAACAAAACACATGAATTCTTAAGGAATTTCCCACAATAAAAGATAATCTACCAAAATAAAAGATTTACAAAAATATTTTGAATGTGAGGCATAGCCTCGGAATTTGTGTGTGTGTGTGCAATAAATAAATAAGATAAATACAATTAAATAATTAATCTAAGCAAACTGTAAACAATTTATTAAATAACACATAAGGCAGTTCAGATAAGCATGTATAGGGTTCCTATCATATGTCTAGGACCATTTCTAACGACCTATCTTATAACCTTCGGCTCTGATACAAATCTGTCACACCCCAACCTAAGGCGGAAATGTCGGGTCGTGATCTGATTGCTCACAGCTCGAAGATACTATCATATATAAAATGTGACAATATCTAATTAATTATTTAATTCAAATAATACACACATTATCCAATTATAATAAGCTCAAATAATGTTTATCTTGATTATATCCTAAGGTCTTGTCTACGTGTCCAAACTTCAATCTTCAATACAAGCAACCTGCATATGCGTAGAAAATGGAGTTTTGTCAACATAAATTTGAGTGAGAATATCAACAGTTTTGACACAACAATATAAATAGGCATAACGTGATAAGTGCGGTAAATATAATCAAACCATAAACAAGTATGTAGACCGTTGCTAAGCGAATCGGGCGTTGGTCACTAGCAGGAACACCCACTATATGAATGAATTAATAGTAATACAAGTAGCATGTATGTTTGACTAAGTCACTCACAATTACACATATGCATTTGTTTGAATATATATATATATACACACATATATAGTATGAAATACGGATAGATAAGCATATGTCCCCAAAACATTTAGAAAAGTTGGTAAAGTAGGGGAATGATAAACTCACCTTAGATTAATGACAAAAGAATATAAATGCAAATAAGCAAGTTAATAAATAAGAGAGTCGTCCACTACACGTCAGACGATATAAAAAATTTAAAATCTAAGACTTTAGGATATGATAATATAAATAAAAACGAACTCATTGCCGCTGGAATCAATTCAAAAGAATGTTTAGAACTCAAGTTATGTTTGTTTTAAGATTTAAGCGAGCTGATTCTAACCAGAATCCGAACAGCGAGTCGGAAGTCGGGTTTTGGTCAGTATTCTCAAAATTTCATTACGAGAATAAATTCTTCTGAACGAAACGTTGAATCCGACCAGAAGTATGAGAAAACATTAAGTCAAACTAGTTGACTATTTTGTCCTTTAACAAGTTTTAAACGATTTGACCAGTCAACACCCTTCAACCACCGAAATTGATTGAAGGTTATTGACTAGGGAATATATATGAATGATTTCTTAGTTTACAACTTACCCGGAAAGTGAAAGGATCAACATATACGATGAGTCAAAGGTCGGTGCATAAGCAAAGTCAACGGAATAAGCGTGTATCTTCAACAATAATGCAAAAACCGTAGGATTTATGAGGAGAAGAGGCAAGTGACGACTGGGTTTAGTATATTAGGGTATGAGGAATGTTTATGATAGATATTATGAGGATTTTTTATATAGAAAAAACTAAAACGAATCATATTTAGTAAATTCACTTGCTTAGGAAACCGAATATGTATTTAATGACTAAATCAATGAAATAAGGTGTAGAATTCATGCATGATCAATATTTTATGAATATCGACTTGTATTTGAGTTATAATCCTTTTCTTGGACCATAATATACTTGATTTATGCCAAAAATAAGCAATTTGGATGCTAAAAACAAATTAGGAAAAAAAATAAGCTATTTAATGAGAAAATGTAGTATAATAACTAAAAAATTTGACTTGGACACCAAGAAAATGAAATTAGACTAGCTATAACATTTCTTGGAGTTTAAGTTTCGTTAATTTAATCAAAAATTGGAAAATTGACAAAATTAGTCCCTGTAGTTCCCGAAAATGCGATTTTTAGCCGTTTTAAGCGATTTTAAAGGTTTCTAAGGATTATTTGGCTTGATTGAAAGTTATGGAATTATAAAATAAGTTAAACCAAGTTAAATACAAGTTTGAATCACTTCAAAGGATCCGAATTACATTCTCGAATCAGTTTTAACAAATACGAAAAATCGGAGATGTTACAATCAATGAGCCTGTCATGGATCGGTATAGCGTTTGATCACCCTTCTCCCCGTTGGGATCAAGACCGATTCTATGATTCAATGGTAGAGGAGTGCTGATTGCGGATGCGTCAGACATGTTGAACTTCGCCAATACATCATTGACGTATTTTGTCTGATGGATGAAGATACCATCTGACATCTGTTCTACTTAAAGTCCAAGAAAACATTTCATCTCCCTCATTGCACTCATTTCAAACTTTTTCTTCATTACTTCTTCAAACTACTTGCACAGAACATAGTTTGTTAACCCAAAAATGATATCATTGACATATATCTACACGATCAGTAGATGTCCATCAACAGATTTGGTGAAAAGTGTACAATCAACGGTTCCTCTGATAAACCTGTTTTCCAAAAGATGCTGGGACAACGTCTCATACCAAGCTTTCGGGGCTTGATGGAGACCGTAAAGGGCTTTATCAAGGAGATACACTTTGTCTTTGTGGATCAGATCAACACACCCTGGTGGCTGTCCCACGTAGACTTCTTCACTAATCTTCCCATTAAGGAATGCTGACTTCACATTCAACTGATAAACTTTGAAACCCTTCCAAGAAGCAAATGCTAGAAATATCCAAATAGCCTCTAGCCTTGCAACTAGTGCATAAACCTCGTTGTAGTCGATACCATATCTCTGGTTAAATCCCGACAAAACAAGTCTTGCCTTGTTTCTTACAATAATCCCATTTTCATCCCTTTTGCACTTGAACACCCACTTGGTGTTAATATGCTTTTTATCTTCAGGTAAGTCAACTAATTTCCAGAGCCCGAGCTTTTCAAACTGCATAAGCTCCTCTTGCATAGCATTCACCCAGCTTTCTTCTGTTAGGGCCTCCTTATACGTTTTCGGCTCAACCTGAGAAATAAAACATTTAAATGAGAATTGATTTTGCAAAGGAGAAACACGAGAGTAGAAACATTGGAGGTTCTGATTGAGTTGACGTCTCTTTTGTACCCCAACATTTAGATCTCCTATTATATTATCCTCGGGATGGTAGGATAATGTTCTCGACACAACCTCGGTAGGTACTGTCACTTCAGGTTGGAGATTGTTCTCACACACTTTAGTAGCAACAGTAGATGGAGAAATAGCTTCAATAATCTCCTCATCAGATTCACCATCGTCGTCAAAAACTGGATTAGATTCTAGAACATCATCAGATTGAACATGGTCAGGTAAGTTTTGAGGAACAAACGCAGGTTCATCAGGCATAGTCACTTGATTTTCAGATAATTGTTGATTGTAAATCATCGTCAAAGTTACTTCAGAAAAATCTTCCTCGGGGAGTTTGAAACTCTCCCAAAGACTCTCATAATCAAATAGCCTTGAATCCCCCAGTCGTTAAACAGTAGGAGTATGTCTTTGACAATCAACATTTTGGACTTGGACAATCTTGTGGAGGCTAGGAATGTAAACTTGTCTGAGTGGACTATCATACCCCACGAAGAAACCTTCGACATATTTGGGACCAAATTTTCCATTTGGGTTAAGAACGGTACACGTTGATCCAAACGGTTCAAGCCACTTCAAGTTTGGTTTTCGACGATTAAGTATCTCAAAACACGTCTTGCCTAATTTCCTTACTGTAAACACTCGGTTCAGTGTATAACATGCTGCAGCTACTGCTTCTGACCAAAAAATCACTGGTAACTTTGAATCAGATAGCATAGTTCGAGTCGTTTCAATCAAGGTTCGATTCTTTCGTTCAGCAGCCCCATTTTGTTGTGGTGTATACGGTGCAATGAATTCATGAAGAATTCCCCAGTCATTACAGTACTCAAGCATCCTGTTGTTCTTGAACTCCGTCCCATTATCGCTTCTTATTCATCGGATTGGTAGATTGTACAAATTCTCCAGCTTCTTGAATAAGATCATTAGGGAATCTTATGTCTCATCCTTTGATTCTAAAAACATCACCCCTGAAAATATTGAGTAATCATCAGTAACAACAAGGCAATAAAGTTCTCCTGTGATACTTTTGACATTCACTAGACTAAATAGATCCATATGGAGACATTCGAATGGTAAGTTAATGGTGTTGGCAATTTTCTTTGGATGAGGTTTCTTTATCTGCTTTCACTTTTTACAGCCCAAACAATCTTCACTTAATTGAAAATTCCTCGAATTAACTCCCTCTACCAGATTCTTGTGAACCAGATGGTTCATCTTTCTTAAACTTATATGTCCCATCCTCCAATGCCATAAAACGGATTCCCGTTCAGATGCTCTTAAGATGAAACATTGAGCAGACCCCGAAGATGTTGATGCAGTGCTCATGTTCATGACATAAAGATCATTCGCATAATGATCCACTCTTCAGGTATCTAGAAACCCGGTTTCAAAATCAAACACACTTGGTCTGTGAAGTGTGTAGAGAAGTGTTTATCACAAATCTGTGATATTCTGAGCAAATTATTCTCTAATTCTAAAATGTAGTTGACGTTCTCAAACATTACTTTCCTATTTGTTAATGTGCCCTCACTAGAAAAACCGACATACCCTCCTCTTATTGATTTGACATCATTTAGCAAGTAGAGAGTACCTGTCATGTGCCTAAAGGGTCCACTATCCATTATCCACCGAGAGTCGTGGGATCTTGGAAGCCCCTGCACATACAGTTAACAGTTTAGTGAAACAAGGAAACCCAAGCCTTCATGGTCTTGGGTTGTTTGAAGTTCATGTATAACAACCTAATATCATCAAAATCTGAATCACACAAGAATGAATCTTCACTTGTTACATGTGACTCAGATTCACTTATTACTTTCTCAACAACCTCTGGTGGTTTTACAATAGTTTTTACCAACCAGTTTTGACATGCGGCTTGTCTTTTGTTATAAAACGATGTTTGAATTGATTTTGAAACTTTTGATTTTGGAACCTCCATTTTAACAACGTTTTCAACATCAATTTTAACTGACTCATATCTTTGTAAGATTTTAACATTGTTAGGAACACTCATTGGTTTCTTCTCACACACATAACCTAGGCCAGGTTTCTTGTTAACAGTCTTTTGAGGCAGAATGTGATCATGTTTATATCGATTGGGACAAGCGTAAAATACGTGCCCAACTTCATTGCAATTAAAACAACGTCTCCTATCAATGAACCTATTGATTTGAGATGTCATTTCAACCTGATCACGTTCTCCTTCAACTGATAAAACTCTTTATTCATTTGATTTCTAAACACAACTTCTTTCTCATATTCAGATGTCTTACCATGCACAAACATAATATTTTTCTCTTGAAGTGGTTTAAATCGATGAGATTGTTTGTTATAAAAACTTGTTTTTGCAAATTTTTTTGATTCCACAACTTCTTTTTCCTTACCCAACTCATGATTCTTAACAGCTTCCTCATTCAACACTGATTCAGCCATTTTCACTCCAGTTGACATATCACATCCAGAACTTTCAGTTTCATTCTTTTCAGACTTAACACGAACCTCATTAGCAGACTTTAAGTTATCATGATGTGGAGTGTTGAGTTCCACATTCAGTGCCTTTTTGAAACCTTTTGGTTTCTTGGGAATATAAGCATTCCACATAGGTGGAGTCACTGCATGATAATCCTCTTTTATGTTCTCAGTCTCATTATCCTTATGTTTTATTGATTGTTTTGGAATGATGTGATCAAGAACATATGACAATGCATCATAGCTTACTAATTTCAAATTAACCCTTTCAGTCTCAATCTTGAGTGTTTGATGCTCAAGTTTGTGTGCTGCATTTTCGTCTATGTGTCTGTTGATAGCAATTTGTTTGTCTTCAACCGTGTGTTTTAACATTGAAATGGTTTTCTGGTCTTGTAAAATCCTTTCCATAAATTCTTTTTACACGATTGAAGTTTCAAATACGCCTCATTAACAACATTCAGATCAAACAATGACTTGTCATAGTGTCTTTTTAACTCTTTAATTTCAAGAGTCTTTTTAACTCTTTAATTTCATTTGCCATGAATGCTTGATCGGTTGGTTCATCACTTGAAATTTCTGAATCTTCATCAGTGATGTCTTCCACCACACTTTCAACGAACTTTTCCTCAATAGTAGCTTATTCCTCCTTATCATCGGATTTGTTGACTTCTGGAATTTCTTCATCCTCTTCCACTCCAAAGTCAATCTTACCTTGAGGTACATCTTCTTTGTAAAACCATCCTGCAAAACTCTATAATATCTGGTGGAAATAATGAAATAAGATAGTTAGAAGGAACCTCATGAATCTTATCATATGTTCGAGGAAGTTCATCATCGGAAGTATTATTATCAACTTCTTGCACCACCTTGTCACTTTCTTCATTCACATCCTTCAACACCTTGTCCAAGCCCTCATCATTAACCACTTCATCTTCAACCAAACCATCTACCTTCTCATAAGACTCTTTAATTACAGTCTCAATCTCATTCTCAACCTTATCCTCAACCATATTCTCATCTATATTCTTTTGTTTATCTTCGTCAACCACTTGAGCCACATTAGCTTGGAACACCGAGTTCCAATTGAAACCTTCATCGACTTGAGCAATAGCTGCCTTTTGCTGTGAAGTTGATGCTTCAGTAGGCTTCTTTCCCTTTGATGATTCTCTCTCTGGATGGTGATATATTGCTTGCTTGTAGTAATCCCATCCAAAAGAATTTGCAGAATTATCCTCCACATTTTTGCTAGTGCATTCCCTCTTGAAATGTCCTTTCTCTTTGCAACAAAAACATCTCACTTTAGACTTATCAAAGCCTAACTTTGATGTTATACCATCTAGCACATTCCTTCCAGTGATTTCTTTGAACCTTTGTGCTCTTCTTATCACACTTGCCATGCACCAACGGATGTCAATCATCTCCATCTCTTCTGGGTTGATCTGATCATAATCTTCTTTTGTCATATTGTAGTTGCTAATTCGTCCGGCAACCAAACATTCATAAGATTCCAGAACTGAACCTAGAAATTTCATATGTTCCTTGATAGTTTTAGTGGTTAGGCACCCAGTTTTCTTCAAATTTACAGCTATGTTGCACTGTAATACAGCAGGGTCTTGTGTGTTAGAAGTTTGAGACACCGGAATGGTCCCTGAGTAACTACTACTATATTGTTGAGTATAAAAAGTAACGGGTACACTAGTTGCAAAGTCTTGACCAGTTTTTCAGCCCAAAATGCAGTGGGAATCTTGGGATTTGAAGAACTTGATTGTGAACCCTTGTAGTATAATTCCATATCTTGTGATATTGCGGGTGATTTCATATTTTGCTTCTTTCTGAGCTTCAGGTCATGAGCTTCAAGCTTCTCGATAAAACTTGCAAGATTTAGACGAGCATAAGCAATGGGATTTGATTGCTGAATTATGATAAAAGTACCCCATTCTTCTAGTAATACGTCAGCAAGCTTATTAATGTATTCATACTCAGGTTTTCATTTCATTCACCAGGTATCAGTATCTCTCAATCAACTGTACGAAAGATTCACCCTTAACCTGAGTAAATATATCGAATTCTTTCTTGAGCATGCTATTTTACTCTTCCTCATATCAGGGTTTCCACGATCTTTGTTCAACAATGCATGCCATATTGAATAACAAAAACCATTATGCTGCAATAGCTGAAAGATCTCGGCTTTGATGGCTTGTTGAAAGAGATTTAACATTTTCTTATCTTTTAAGAGCAAAGATTATTCCACATCAGCAATTTGAGACAATCGGTAATTTTCCCCATTTTCATTCTTAGGGATAATATACTCTTCCTCCATAGCGGTCCATGTTTCGTAGTTCAAGGCTTGAACAGACGCCTCAAACTTGTTAGCCCACGATGGATAATCTTCCATTTTGAGTAGCTTAGGAGGCTTGTTGGTTGTCCCCATTTCATTTTCCAAGTTAATGTTTTGAAGTAGGATAGACGGCTGTGACACAAATGCACTTAGGTTTTCCATTTTGGTCAAACACAGTCAACGTATATCTTTTCTTGTCCAACGGATGTGTATGAAAAACAAGGTCAACGTAAATGTATGTGGTCAAGGAAAGTCAACATATAAGTTGTGACAATCGTCAATTTCAGGTTAACTCCGTTAACTCAACTCCGTCAATTCAAACTTTAAGATCGTTGAATCTATAACGTACACTTCATTACATTTAAACTAGGGTTTAAATGACGCGTAACACTTACTACATGTGTAGTCTTTCGGGATTTGCACCGAAACGCAAACGAGTTGACGCAAACGATTGATAAATAAACGATAAACGTAAAAACAATAATTATGTGATTATTATGTGTTAGGATTATGTGCTATGTGATAAAACTATGGTCATGTTAACTTATTGGGCAAGTATGATGGAATGTTCTAGAAAAACAACACTTGGAAAGAAGAGGGACTAGAGTGTAACTTGTATTATTATAAATACATCACTAATAAACAAACCCTAACTTATTATTAACCTACAACCCTAAATCGGCTCTCTCTCCCTCTCTTGATCCACGGCTGCCGTCCACCTTCATCACACACACACACATCAATCAAGAGATTAATCCAAGAACTAGGTGCTAGGAAGGTATACTTGATCATCTCTTACCTCCTTGTTGTGTAATTTTGATGTTTAATGGGTTGTATGTAAACCCTAACTCAGCCGATTATATGTATGTATGTGATCAATATGATAGTTGTTAGTTGGATAATAGATTGATAACTAGATTGATGTTGTTGCATGATTGATTGTTGTTCTTGATTTGAATTAAAACACAAACCCTAATCTTGTATGTATGGTGTGATTTATATGCATGGATAGTAGTTATGGTGTCTAGAGGGTTATATGGATGCATGATAGTTCATAGATTGTTATGATGTTGAGTTTTGATGTGAACAGATTCTGGACAGAATATATATACGATGTTTAACTGACTGTAACGAAGTGTAAACGTGAAAATTGATTGAGATTGTGAGTACTGCAGTAAACTAGGTTGAGTCTAGTTTCTATAAAGTATAAATTCGTAATTTTTGGATAAGTGGAAGTATACTTTTATGATTTTACAAAAACGTGATGCAACGCTGAGCTGTTAGACCTGCTGTTAGGTTATATTGTAAATTCTATATCTCATGAACTACGAGGCCAATTGGGTTGGTTCCACTTCTGGAAGTTGACTCACTGAGTTAGGAACCAAACCCAAGTGGTCTTGCATTTATTGGATTTTTCGTTTACCGGGAATTGCAAATAACATTCTGTTGTGCATGAATCTGACTGATATGAGTTTACTGTAGTGTTTTGATCATTATGAGAAATCTATATGGAATAAAAATAATATAAAATATGTTCTGGAAACCTAAGACATGTATGTTTCAGTGGTGATTTTTGGTGAATTAATTGAGATGATATGATCGGTGAAATAGTACAATCTTTCAAGTAGAAATTCTGTCACAATGAAACTAGCTGCTGAGTTGTGTAGGAATGCATGAAATATGATAGTTTTTATATAATTGTTGTATTTTGACCAAAATACCCTTGCGGGGAATAGTTGCTAGTTTGATTGCCATGAATTGACCAAATTGCCCTTATGGGGAATAATGGTTAGTTAGTCTTTGTTTGTTGACCAAAATGCCCTTACGGGAATAATTGCTTGTAAGTATGTTATTAATACATGACACGAAAGTAATTGCTCACTCGTGTATCGTATCACAATTGTACTTGTTTAAATCACACACGGTTCACAAACGAAACACGAAACATGATACGTGCATAGGTATTATGTGCCGAGTCTAGAGACTCGTTAAACGTTCCGATACTTAGAAAATCTCTTTGTTATTTTAGAACGCTAGAGAGTTTTCTACGACGCGCATCACTCGGTGATCTAATTTGGAATATTCTTCGCAAACAGTGAGTTCACTTACCCCGCTCTTTGAACTGTTTTCAAACGTTTTTCACTTGGGGGAGATAACATACTCCGATAAACGCATTTTTGAGATAAACACATATTTAAGATTTTGTTATAAATTATATATATCACTTGTAGAGGCTAAGCGGCACGTAACCCTTGAAGTCCCACGCATCGAACCGGTTAATATTTGGAGTAGCGAGTCACTGTTGAGTAGTACTACTGGGTTTGACAAACCCCACCCGACGCTAAGCTCAACTGGAGGTTGAGTGGGTGTAATTTTTGGCTAACACTTACCATGGTCTGGGTTGACCTGGTGACGGGCACTTGATAAACAGTCAGCTTCGGTCTCGAACCACTTAGTAATACTTGTTGTATAGATTAGCTACCTATCGATATATAATTTGACATAACATTATCTGGTAACACTTAAACGCTGTAACGTGGTTACACACTTAAACGCTGTAACGTGGTTACACACTTAAACGCTGTAACGTGGTTACACACTTAAACGCTGTAACGTGGTTACACACTTAAACGCCGTAACGTGGTTACGCAAAACTTTTAAACGCCGTAACGTGGTTACGCAAAACACTTAACGAAAACGCTGAACTCAAACGCTAAACGATTTATCTTATATAACTTGTGAACTCACCAACCTCGTGTTGACCCCTTTTAGTATGTTATTCTCAGGTAGCCGAGGCGGGCGCGCGGTTTAGGAGCATGCATTAATGAAAACACTTTTATTCTGCAAACTTAATTTTAACAGTTACATTTGGTTTTAAGTCGTCCTGCGTGACGCAACTTTTGAATTAAGGTTTTACGCTTCCGCATTTACTTTCATTTAAACGTTTTTCTTTAGTTTGGTTATAACTAATGAATCCGATCCTGCCAGTTCACACCCTCTGACGGTAAAACTCCGTTAGTGGATTTTGAGGGTGTGACAGATTGGTATCAGAGCCATTGGTTATAGCGAACTAGAAACTGCATGCATACTAGACTATAACCGCGACGACCCATTAGTTATAATAATACGCACTGCATAGGTTTGTGTAGTCTTGTAATCTTATCTCTTACCTCTTTCGCTCATACGCGCGCATATACACGGCTTACCTGTAGAAATGTCGACGCCACCCTCATCATCATCCGATTCGATGACGCATGCTCACGGGAAGGAACCGCAGTTACCTACTGCCTCGCCACCCCACGTAGTCCCGGAACTCGAAGCTCCTGCACCGAAGAGGTACCGCCTATCCGGAGGCTTGTATGACAACGACGTTAGCTGGGAGTGGTACCCCAACATGATCAGACGTATGGTCTACCGTGAACAAGTTCCCCCATTGCCTCACCCGAACCACCCTGCTTACCCTAACACTCTACCACCTATACCCGAACCTGTAGAGCGAGTTCTCGCAGCTGTCGTTTCTTGTTTGGAGCGTGATGTGGGTTACATGCGCTACACTAGAGAAAATGTTGCCAGACTGTTTAAAGATGGAACCGAGACTCAGGAGGAGATCGCCCGCATGGCAGCGGCAACGAAAGAAATGCAAGAGACTAGTGAGCAACAAACGAAGGTTATGATGAAGATGCAAGCCGAAATGATAGACTTGAAAGCGCAACTCCAAGAAGCAAGGACCCGAACCGAAATAGCATTAGAACGTTGCGATATCCTACAAATGCAACTTGCCCAGAACGCAGCAGAACCCGAGGCAGAGCCTGAAGAGGAACCTGAAGAAGATCCCGAAGAGGAGCCTGAGGAGGATCCCGAGGAAGATCCCGAAGAGGAGCCGGAGGAGGAACCGGCTGAGGAGGAGGCACATTCAGAGGTGTCCTCCGATGACGACATCTAGTGATGATGACACTTAGATGGAGGGGAAATGGCCGGAAGAAACGCTGGACGAGGACGTGGTAACATCAGCATGACTGCAGCTGAACTCCAAACCCTGCTGAATGACCATGTTGCTGCCGCTTTAGCTGCACACGTTCAAAATCAAACAGGAGGTCCGAATGGAACATGTACCTTCAAGAACTACCTTGACTGCAAGCCCAGTACGTTTAAGGGCACTGAGGGAGCTATAGGCTTCCTGCGTTGGGCTGAGAAGGCCGAGTCGGCCTTTGAGATGTGTAACTGTCCCCCTGCCAGTAGGGTCAAATTCGCTGCTGGGACACTTGAGGATTCCGCCCTCACTTGGTGGAATTCGAACGTCCAGATCCTTGGATTGGAACTGGCTAACGCGATGAACTGGGAGGAGTTCAAAAACATGATGCGAGAGGAGTACTGTCCGAGGGAAGAAATTTCGAAGTTAGAGTCGGAGTTTTGGTCGTTGAAAATGGTGGGTTCAGAGATTGAAGCCTACACTACTCGTTCGCACGAGTTGGCAGTGATGTGTCCGCGGATGGTGGATCCGCCGAGCAAGAGAATAGAGATGTACATTGATGGGTTAGCACCACAGATTCAGGGTATGGTGACGTCTTCCAGACCAGCCACGATCCAACAAGCGATCCGTTTGGCTCACAAACTGACGGATCAGGCTGTGACCCAGGGTGCGTTACCACCGAGGGGTTCGACTGTTAAAGCCCGTGACAACCCGAGTAATGACCACGCCAGCAACAGTAACAACAACAGCAACCCGAACAGCGGGAAGAGAAAGTTCGACAACACCAGATCTTCATCCTCGAACCTCCCACCGCAACAACACTACCGTAAACCCGAGTTCACCCGGAGCTTTAACACTCAGAATCACAACAACAACAACTCCAACAACAACGGTAGCGGGCAGGTTTCGAGCGGATATGCTGGGAAGTATCCAAAGTGCAACAGGTGCAACTATCATCATGTTGGCCAGTGTGACCGTGTCAAGTGTCAAAGATGCGGAAAGATAGGTCACCAAGCGAAAGAATGTAGAGGAGACCTTGCGGCAAAGGGTGCTCCTAAGCAACCGATGACGACTAAGGGATGTTTTGAATGTGGACAGGAAGGTCATTTCCGGAAGGATTGCCCCAAGCTGAAACATAATGACAACAATGGGGGCAATGGAAGTGGCACTAACGGTGGAGGAAATGGCAAAGGAAGAGCGTTTGTGATTGGATCGGGTCAAGCCCGCAATGATCCGCATGTGGTGTCCGGTAAGTTCCCTGTAAACGATTATTTTGCTTCCATTTTGTTTGACACTGGAGCTGATAGGAGTTTTGTGTCGAAAGCCTTTAGCCAACTTTTAGACCTTACTCCAACCCCATTAGACGCTAAGTTTCCTGTTGAATTAGCTAATGGTAAAACTGTAGTAACAACTCATATACTTGCGGGATGTAAGTTGAAACTGTCAGGTCATGTTTTTGACATCGACCTTATTCCTTTTACGCTTAGTAGTTTCGATGTCGTTGTCGGCATGGACTGGTTATCCGAGAACCGAGCGGAGATTATATGCCATGATAAAATAGTCCATATTACCACCCCTTCCGGCGAGATCATTTCGGTCCGAGGCGAGAGAAGCGGCATGACCAACAGCATCATCACCCTTATGAAAGCACAGAAGTATCTACGAAAGGGTCATCCGGCAATTTTGGCGCAGATTGTTGAGAAACCCGCGGAGGAGAAACGAATTGAAGACATACCGGTTGTGCGAGACTTTCCGGAAGTTTTCCCGGAGGATTTGCCCGGACTCCCTCCTATTCGTCAAGTCGAATTCCAAATCGAGTTGACACCCGGTGCAGCACCCATAGCACGAGCCCCGTATCCACTCGCACCGGCGGAACTTCAGGAGTTGTCCACTCAGTTGCAAGATTTGTTGGATAAGGGTTTTATCCGACCTAGCTCATCGCCATGGGGAGCCCCTGTCTTGTTTGTTCGAAAGAAAGACGGGACTTTCCGAATGTGCATCGACTACCGGGAATTGAACAAGGTGACGGTCAAGAACCGTTATCCTTTACCCCGAATTGATGATTTATTTGACCAGCTTCAGGGATCGAGTTACTACTCGAAGATCGATCTACGATCCGGTTACCACCAGTTGAGAGTGCGCGAAGAAGATATTTCAAAGACGGCTTTCAGAACACGGTATGGTCACTACGAGTTCTCGGTTATGCCTTTTGGCCTAACCAACGCGCCAGCCGTATTTATGGATCTCATGAATCGAGTATGCAAGGCGTACCTCGACAAGTTCGTGATTGTTTTCATCGATGATATTCTTGTCTACTCCAAGAACGAGACTGACCACGAAGAGCACTTAAGGATAATTCTGGAACTACTGAAGAAGGAACAACTGTATGCTAAAGTCTCGAAATGTGAATTTTGGCTTCGCGAGGTTCACTTTTTAGGACATGTGATCAACGAGAATGGTATCCATGTCGATCCCGGTAAGGTAGAGGCCATCAAAAACTGGGAAGCACCTAAGACTCCGACTGAAGTGCGACAATTCCTAGGACTGGCCGGCTACTATCGGCGTTTCATCGAGGGATTTTCAAAGATTGCTCAACCCCTCACCGCTTTGACTCACAAGGGCACTAAGTGCAACTGGGGTGACGCGCAAGAATCCGCTTTCCAACTGTTGAAAACCAAGCTTTGTAGCGCCCCTATTTTAGCCCTCCCCGAGGGAACAGAAAATTTTGAGGTACACTGTGACGCATCTATACAAGGTCTCGGTTGTGTGCTGATGCAACTCGAGAAGGTTATAGCCTACGCCTCTAGACAACTACGGGTTCACGAGAAGAACTACACGACCCATGATTTGGAACTCGGAGCTGTGGTGTTTGCTCTTAAGATATGGAGGCATTACTTGTACGGTACCAAGTTTACCATTTACACCGACCACAAGAGTCTCCAACATATCTACGATCAGAAGGAGCTGAACATGCGACAGCGTCGTTGGGTCGAGCTGCTCAAAGATTATGATTGTGCCATCAAGTACCACCCGGGCAAGGCCAATGTGGTGGCCGACGCCCTCAGCAGAAAAGAAACAGAAAAACCCAGACGAGTAAGAGCATTGCAACTTACGATTCATGCCAGCTTACCCGATCAGATTCGCGATGCGCAACTGGAAGCTTTGAAAGATGAAAATCTTCCATCGGAACTCATGCGGGGCATGAACAAGCAACTTGAAACCAGATCGGACGGGGTCCGATATTTTGAGAACCGGATTTGGGTTCCACGATACGGAGAGTTGAGAACTCTAGTGATGGACGAAGCTCACAAGTCCCGATATTCTATCCACCCTGGCTCAGATAAAATGTATCATGATTTAAAGGCACTTTACTGGTGGCCGAACATGAAAGCCGACATTGCCACCTACGTGAGCAAATGCTTGACTTGTGCCAGAGTCAAGATTGAATACCAGAAACCATCTGGTCTACTGCAACAACCGGAACTCCCAATGTGGAAATGGGAGCACATCTCAATGGATTTTATTACGGGTTTGCCTAAGACACCGACGGGATGCGATACCATCTGGGTGATCGTTGACCGGTTGACTAAATCGGCACATTTCCTAGCGATTAAGGAAACGGACAAAATGGAAAGACTGACTCGAGTATACATGAAAGAAGTGGTGTCTAGACACGGAGTGCCTGTCTCGATCATTTCCGATCGAGATTCTCGTTTTACCTCACACTTTTGGAAGTCGCTGCAAAGCGCACTGGGCACACGTCTCGATATGAGTACAGCATACCATCCTCAGACGGATGGGCAAAGTGAACGGACTATTCAGACCCTGGAGGATATGTTGCGTGCATGCGTTTTAGATTTCGGAAAAAGTTGGGAACCCCACTTACCCTTGGTAGAGTTTTCGTATAATAACAGCTACCACGCAAGTATTAAGGCAGCGCCGTTTGAAGCGCTGTACGGACGGAAGTGTCGATCACCACTCTGCTGGGCAGAGGTGGGTGACAGCCAAATCACTGGTCCAGAACTGGTACTCGAAACCTCGGAAAAGATTGTTCAAATCCGAAATCGCATGGCAGCAGCACGGGATCGCCAAAAGAGTTACGCCGACAAGCGCCGAAAACCTCTCGAATTTAAAGTGAACGATCGGGTGTTACTCAAAGTCTCACCTTGGAAAGGTGTAGTTCGCTTTGGTAAGCGAAACAAACTCAACCCACGGTATGTTGGTCCGTACCGGATAACTGAGCGCATTGGTCCGGTGGCGTACCGACTGGACCTACCAACAGAACTCAGTGGCGTACACGATGTATTCCACGTATCAAATTTAAAGAAATGCCTATCTGATGAAACCCAAGTAGTCCCTTTGGAGGAACTGCAAGTTGATGAACAGTTACGGTTCATTGAGGAACCAGTCGAAGTTTTGGATTGGGAAACCAAAACACTCAAACACAGCAAAATTCCAATCGTTAAGGTTCGTTGGAACTCGAGACGTGGACCGGAGTTCACGTGGGAACGCGAGGATCAAATGATGAAAAAGTATCCTCACCTTTTTGAAGGGCTAACCAAACACCGAAAACCGCGAAACCCGGCAAACCGTCAAACATCACCGAAGGTATGAATTAAATTTCGGGACGAAATTTCTTTTTACTAGGGGATGATATGACAAACTGAAAATTTTTCTTCTTACTCTTTCAGACTCTCATCACGACTTGACTCAAATTTTCGGGACGAAAATTCTTTAACATGGGAATGATGTGACAATCGTCAATTTCAGGTTAACTCCGTTAACTCAACTCCGTCAATTCAAACTTTAAGATCGTTGAATCTATAACGTACACTTCATTACATTTAAACTAGGGTTTAAATGACGCGTAACACTTACTACATGTGTAGTCTTTCGGGATTTGCACCGAAACGCAAACGAGTTGACGCAAACGATTGATAAATAAACGATAAACGTAAAAACAATAATTATGTGATTATTATGTGTTAGGATTATGTGCTATGTGATAAAACTATGGTCATGTTAACTTATTGGGCAAGTATGATGGAATGTTCTAGAAAAACAACACTTGGAAAGAAGAGGGACTAGAGTGTAACTTGTATTATTATAAATACATCACTAATAAACAAACCCTAACTTATTATTAACCTACAACCCTAAATCGGCTCTCTCTCCCTCTCTTGATCCACGGCTGCCGTCCACCTTCATCACACACACACACATCAATCAAGAGATTAATCCAAGAACTAGGTGCTAGGAAGGTATACTTGATCATCTCTTACCTCCTTGTTGTGTAATTTTGATGTTTAATGGGTTGTATGTAAACCCTAACTCAGCCGATTATATGTATGTATGTGATCAATATGATAGTTGTTAGTTGGATAATAGATTGATAACTAGATTGATGTTGTTGCATGATTGATTGTTGTTCTTGATTTGAATTAAAACACAAACCCTAATCTTGTATGTATGGTGTGATTTATATGCATGGATAGTAGTTATGGTGTCTAGAGGGTTATATGGATGCATGATAGTTCATAGATTGTTATGATGTTGAGTTTTGATGTGAACAGATTCTGGACAGAATATATATACGATGTTTAACTGACTGTAACGAAGTGTAAACGTGAAAATTGATTGAGATTGTGAGTACTGCAGTAAACTAGGTTGAGTCTAGTTTCTATAAAGTATAAATTCGTAATTTTTGGATAAGTGGAAGTATACTTTTATGATTTTACAAAAACGTGATGCAAAGCTGAGCTGTTAGACCTGCTGTTAGGTTATATTGTAAATTCTATATCTCATGAACTACGAGGCCAATTGGGTTGGTTCCACTTCTGGAAGTTGACTCACTGAGTTAGGAACCAAACCCAAGTGGTCTTGCATTTATTGGATTTTTCGTTTACCGGGAATTGCAAATAACATTCTGTTGTGCATGAATCTGACTGATATGAGTTTACTGTAGTGTTTTGATCATTATGAGAAATCTATATGGAATAAAAATAATATAAAATATGTTCTGGAAACCTAAGACATGTATGTTTCAGTGGTGATTTTTGGTGAATTAATTGAGATGATATGATCGGTGAAATAGTACAATCTTTCAAGTAGAAATTCTGTTACAATGAAACTAGCTGCTGAGTTGTGTAGGAATGCATGAAATATGATAGTTTTTATATAATTGTTGTATTTTGACCAAAATACCCTTGCGGGGAATAGTTGCTAGTTTGATTGCCATGAATTGACCAAATTGCCCTTATGGGGAATAATGGTTAGTTAGTCTTTGTTTGTTGACCAAAATGCCCTTACGGGAATAATTGCTTGTAAGTATGTTATTAATACATGACACGAAAGTAATTGCTCACTCGTGTATCGTATCACAATTGTACTTGTTTAAATCACACACGGTTCACAAACGAAACACGAAACATGATACGTGCATAGGTATTATGTGCCGAGTCTAGAGACTCGTTAAACGTTCCGATACTTAGAAAATCTCTTTGTTATTTTAGAACGCTAGAGAGTTTTCTACGACGCGCATCACTCGGTGATCTAATTTGGAATATTCTTCGCAAACAGTGAGTTCACTTACCCCGCTCTTTGAACTGTTTTCAAACGTTTTTCACTTGGGGGAGATAACATACTCCGATAAACGCATTTTTGAGATAAACACATATTTAAGATTTTGTTATAAATTATATATATCACTTGTAGAGGCTAAGCGGCACGTAACCCTTGAAGTCCCACGCATCGAACCGGTTAATATTTGGAGTAGCGAGTCACTGTTGAGTAGTACTATTGGGTTTGACAAACCCCACCCGACGCTAAGCTCAACTGGAGGTTGAGTGGGTGTAATTTTTGGCTAACACTTACCATGGTCTGGGTTGACCTGGTGACGGGCACTTGATAAACAGTCAGCTTCGGTCTCGAACCACTTAGTAATACTTGTTGTATAGATTAGCTACCTATCGATATATAATTTGACATAACATTATCTGGTAACACTTAAACGCTGTAACGTGGTTACACACTTAAACGCTGTAACGTGGTTACACACTTAAACGCTGTAACGTGGTTACACACTTAAACGCTGTAACGTGGTTACACACTTAAACGCTGTAACGTGGTTACACACTTAAACGCCGTAACGTGGTTACGCAAAACTTTTAAACGCCGTAACGTGGTTACGCAAAACACTTAACGAAAACGCTGAACTCAAACGCTAAACGATTTATCTTATATAACTTGTGAACTCACCAACCTCGTGTTGACCCCTTTTAGTATGTTATTCTCAGGTAGCCGAGGCGGGCGCGCGGTTTAGGAGCATGCATTAATGAAAACACTTTTATTCTGCAAACTTAATTTTAACAGTTACATTTGGTTTTAAGTCGTCCTGCGTGACGCAACTTTTGAATTAAGGTTTTACGCTTCCGCATTTACTTTCATTTAAACGTTTTTCTTTGGTTTGGTTATAACTAATGAATCCGATCCTGCCAGTTCACACCCTCTGACGGTAAAACTCCGTTAGTGGATTTTGAGGGTGTGACATAAGTCCACTGGTCAACGTATATGTGTTCACCTTATAACATATGCGGCGTATATGTTATACGTGATTAACTTATATGGTGCCATGACATATACGGGGGAAATCATCATTTTGGTATTCTGAGAATTTGAAGTTTCAAATGATGATGAATTTGAATGAATTTTAGTAGGGTTTGTCACGGATAGGTAATGAATAACTTGTGAAAGTTTGGTGAACTTTTGATGGTTGAATTGGTAGATAGAGACAAAACCTTAGAAAACTTGAAATGTTCAAGCTAGTAACGAGCCATAAATCTCTGATACCACTTGAAATGACCTGGAATGATGATGCATATAACTCTCAGGATCTCTAGATGTTACAGCTTGAAACTCAATGTGCGGAATCCATCGAGAATGAACAAAACAATTAAACGTTAAGCATGTATTTCATTTATAACTTCAAAGATACAAGATATGACACTTTGACTAATTTCTCTCTCTACTCTCTCACACTAACATCTACCAAATGTCTACACAATAACGCATAAGTCCAGTATTTATAGGACTCAACATGAAAGACCACAAACCCCGTATATGTTATACATCGTATAAGATATACGCTGCATAACTTATGCGGTACTTGTGACTTATGAACGCAAACCCCGTATATGTCTAAGACCATCCAACTCACCCAATGAATAAAACATGAATAAATAGCAGCAATAATAAAAAGTATACAGTTCGGCTGCTCCATCCCCACACTTGAATTTTGCATTATACTTTCATGGGGATCCATCTTTCTAGTTCACTCAATCCTGCAAAACTTAAAAAAAAAAACAAAGAAGAACTACAAAAATCTACGTTAGTGACTTGACAAGACTAAAAAATGAAAATGGGATAACTATACAAACTCTACACTTGAGTTTTCACTCAAGACACTCTCCTATGTGAACTACTCGGCTGTCCAAGTAGAGATTCCTCCAGCTCGGTAAAACTCCACAGCCCTCCAAGAAACTGCATCATGATATGACCATCCATCAATCTTGGTTCTCTTATCTCCAACCTCTCCAAACTCCACAAACTGCCACTTACCACCACCATTCTCTCTATCACACTCCATTAACTCTCGAGAACGCGCAACCTCTCACTCATCCTCCAAACAAACTCGAACGGAACAGGGGCGATCAAGACGTGGATCCATGCCCAGAATAAAAGACTCAATAGAATAAACGGGATGACATGGATCAATGAGACCGTCTTGACCACTCGCGTGTCTCATGGATTTAGCAACATAAGTGATGCTATCTTCGCCGGCTCTAAGATTGATCTTACCTTCAAACACATCAACGGGTGCCCTAGCAGTACGCAAGAATGGACCACCTAAAATAATAGGAACTCTCTCATCGGCCTCCATATATAGAACTACAAATTCTGTGGGGAAAACTAAATTATCAACTTTGACGAGCAAGTTTTCTATGATCCCCCTAGGGTACTTCACAGAACGGTCAGCTAAAGACAATGACATACAGGTCGGGGAGAATTCACCTAGGCCTAGCTTCTCATACAACGAATATGGCATTAAGTTTATGCTAGCTCCTAGGTCCGCTAACGCTTGGCACGAGGTATCCCTACCGAATAAATATGGAATAGTGAAAATACCGGGATCAGGTAATTTTTCAGGTACCTTATTGAGAACTACTGTCGAACACTCTCCGTTCAGTGGAACGGTCGAAAGCTCCTCCAGACTTTCCTTTCGTTTAAGAAGATCTTTCAAAAACTTGACATATTTCGGCATATGCTGGAGGGCCTCGATAAACGGAAGATTAATTCTAAGTGCCTAAACATATCTAAGAAGTTCCCATACTCTCTAGTAAATTTCTGATTCTTAAGACGGGCTGGATACGGGACACAAGCATGATCTATAAGCGGTGACGGCCTAACCTCTCTCGGTTTCTTCTCCTCACTCCTTCTAACTATGCGCTCCCTGGTTGGTGCGATACTTGCTGGGTCTAGCCTAGGTTGCACCCTCCCAGGAGTCTCCATCACTATCTCCTCATTTATCAACTCATCTCTCTCCTCTACCTCAGAATCTCTCCCCGGACCTAAAACCCTACCACTACGAATGGAGATGGCATTTAACTGAGCAGCCGGATTTTTCTGAGTGAAACCCAAAAACTAACATGGGAGTCTCTCATCTAAACTTCGGGCTACATCACCTATGGTTCTATGAAGATCTAAGAGTGAGGACTGGTGGTTCTTTAATAGCAAATCATGATCGGTAATTTTCTTCTGAGTTTCCTGATCTCTAACAAGTATTTGCTTCATCATCTCCTCTAGCCTACCAATACCACCACTCAAGTCCTGCCCATTACTCCCACCTTGACTACTTTTTCCCCCACTAAACGACTGATCCTGTCCCCGGTTAAGATTTGAATTTGATTGGAAACTAGGGGGTGCATCGGAGGGACGCCGATTCGAATTATAGTTATTATTTTTATAGTTGTTCCAATTTGAATTATTATTTCCATTATATATATTAGGAACCCTATAATGCCCTCCTATGAACTCTACCTACTCCTAACTCATCAACGGACACTCTAAAGTCCCATGCCGCACTCTACACAACTCACACTTATCTACCTTAGCCTTAAGTTCTTTCATCTCACGGGCTATACTCTCTAAGGTAGTTGCCACACTAGTTTCCAGATTAACCTGGTGCACACCTCGGACAGATGAGGGTACACTAGTAACGGGATTTTAATTCCCGTTACGTGGCTTTTTAGCAAACTCGGATTGGGCAAAACTCTCAAACAATTCATGACACTCAACCACATTTTTCTTATCCATTAAATTACCTCCAACAGCAATGTCAAATCATGCCTGAGTCTCATAAGTCGGCCCATTGTAAAACTTCTTAACAAGGGCCCAAGGAGTAAGACCATGCTATGAACAACGGGACAATATGTTCTGGAAACGCTCCCAAGCTTGATAGTAAGGCTCATGTTGGTACATGATGTCAGTAGTTCAGTATCTAGTGTCTGTAATCGAGTTTGTATGTTTTGTATTTATGATTAAGCGAAGTTGTCTCACAAGTTCGCTTGATATAGGCGAACTTGTGGAACAAGCGAAGTTAGTGACAACTTCGCCAAAACATGTTAGGCGAAGTTGTCGAATGTTATATAGGTTTAGGTTACGGCTTGTTTGAAGAAGTTGTTCAATACGTGTAATTGTGATCGGTGATTCACGTGTTACTAGTTGCAATACAACGTGTCTTTTGAGTATTGTAACGTGTGTTTGCTTGTGTTTAACGTGTATCGTTTTCTACGCTCGTATCGTCATACGTAGGGATTCCGCACCTACGTAGAATGAGATATTCCGTGTAGATCCGGCTGGGAACCTACAATTGGTATCAGAGTGTTTGCTCGTGATTGTGTGGTTCGGGATTATCACACGGGTGTAGAAATCGTTCCGTTCGACTATTCACGGGACGAGTTTACGTTAATATACCGAGTTTTTGTGTCCTACTCACCTCCCACCATCAAAAACAACTCATTACACCTTCGCATACCTCGCAAAACGTCAAAATCAAACCTGCAAAAACGTTGTGTTCATCAGGCGAAGTTGCCGTCACTGTTTGTAGGGTTTAGGCGAAGATATAAGGTTAAGCGAAGTTATTAACAACTTCGCCTACCTCACAAGTTCGCTTCACTTAAGCGAAGTTATCCACAACTTCGCCTAATCAGGCGAAGTTGAGAAGAAAGCGAAGTTGAAAAATCAAGCGAAGTTAAGACTTAAGCGAAGTTAAGTTTAACTTCGCCTACAGTACTGTTCAAAATAAAATTTTATTTTTGGTTTCTTTGAGTGCTCGTTTGTATTTCTTCCAAAGATGACTTCTATAAATATTACGGAACTGGTGAAAATGGAGGTGGAAGCAGGTTCAGCTACTAAGGCACCGAAAATGCTTAAGGGAACCGATTTCGTGGCTTGGAAAGATCGGTTTGAGCAGTATGTTAAATATCAAGATACTAAGATGTGGGTGTGCATTCAAGATGGATACATTCCACCAACGGCTTTGTATGAGGGTCGTGAAGAAATTAAGAAATACAATAAGATGGAAGAGGAAGAAAAGAAGATGTATGAGGCTGAAAGCAAAGCTCATGCTGCGATAACAATGGCTCTTCCACAAGAAATTCTTCACACCTTCAGGAAATATAAAACCGCCAGAGAGCTATGGGAAGCGCTTGAAAACCGATATGAAGGTAATGTGGGGATACGTGCATCCAAGATTAAGCTACTCAAAACCCAATTCTCGGTGTTCAAGCATTTGAAGAATGAGTCACTTGATGATATCATCACAAGGTATTACCACTTGATGACCGAACTCAGGAACTTTTCAATTGACTATAAAGAAGAAGAGATCGTGGAAAAACTCCTTGATGCTCTCCCACCGAAATGGGAGATGTACACTGTCTTGATGAGAGAAGATAAAGAGTTTGCCAACATTGACTTGGAAACAGCAGTTAACAAACTACGAACTTTTGAACTTAACATGGTTCGAAAAGAGACACCAACTGATCAGGTTCAGGATCCGGGAATGTATGGTGCGAAAGTTAATTCAAGTTCAAGTTCGAAGTCAGAATCATCTGCTTACTACTCAAAGGGAGACTCGAGCGCTAACTCAACTCATGAAGGTCATGTAACTCTCAACATGGATGGTGATGTGTGTTTCGTAGCTGGTGGAACAAACACTTCTAAACCTCAAACAACAAAGGGTAGTTTTTCTTCAAGTGTTCCGAACAACAACTACTCTCAGATGCCCATGAGTGTTAAATCTGCTGAACAGCAGTTTGCTCTCTATGCATCTTTCATTGCTTCTTACGAAAATTACATTAAAGGTAAAATCGTTGATCCTGCAACTTTAGACGAAGACTATGATCAGATCGATGCTGATGATCTGGAGGAAATGGATCTGCAGTGGCAGATGGCAATGATAGTAAGAAGAGTTAAAAGGTTTATGAAGAAGACTGGTAGAAAATTCGTTGGTGAAAGACCAGGTTTTGTTAAGTCAAAGGTTCGGTGTTATAACTGTCAACAGAATGGACACTTTGCTAAAGAATGCACAAATGAACGTGTAGAACGTAGTCAGAAAAGGCCAACACAACCGAATGGGGGAAGTAACGAGAATAGGGCAATGATATCCAGACAGAACGGGGAATACAATTGGAATCTGCAAGTTGAGGAAGTGTTCGAACAGGCCAACTTGGTTAACATCGAAACTGAAGGAAAAAACAGAGAGACAAGAGAAGATCAAGCTTATATGGCAGAGGTGACAGATCAGCTCTCTGAGGTAAGTTCTAAACTCCCTTGTACGAAATGTGAAAATCTGTCTGAACAGTTGAAAACAATAACTGATCAGTTTGTTAGTTTGGATGCTCAATTTAGAACATTAAAAGAAGATCATTATTACACTAAAACTAGAGAAAAAAATTACACGGTAAAAATAAAAGCTAGTGAGAAAGATATCAGAAGTCTTAAAGCCAGTCTAGCTGAAAAAATACAAGTAATTGATCTTAGCTATGAAGTGTTAGAAGAGAAAACCAAACTAATTGCTGAAAGGGATAAACAGATAGCTGATTACCAGGTGAAAGTGGTGGAACTAAACAGAAAGCTTGAGCAATTTAGAAATTCCTTCGCAATACTTGATCACCTCGTAAGTGATCAACGTTCCCCAGTTAAAAGGGGAGGAATTGGATATTCTGAAGTTCCACCACCTTATAATCATAACTATACTTATGATCCTAGTAATCAGAAATCTGTTGATGTTGAAATTGGTCAGACAGTTCCTGTTAAAGTTACGATTAAAAATCCAGAAGTTAGTAAAAGCGAAACGAGTAAGCCTGTTTCGAATGTTAAGATTTCTGTTCCTAGTTCTGTCTCATCAAATTCGGACAAGACATCCGAGTCCAGTGAGACAAAAGAAGAGGCTGTGTTACTAAAACGTGGAGAGGAACATAAACCAACTGAAAAGAATTCTCCACTAAACCCGTATGTCCCACCATATGTTAGACAAACGGGCAGTAATGCAACCTCAACATCTAAAACAACTGTTGAGACGAAAGTTGAACACAGGAGCTGTTTCAGATGCAATCAAACAGGACACCTGATTGCTGATTGTCCTCTGAATTAGAGATTCAAAGGTATGAGGCCTTCGAAAACTGAGAATAGAACTAACAGTAATTACTATAATGGTAAAAATGAAAACTCATCAAAGTTCAGATATTGGACTAATCCAGGTTTTCAAAGAAGTCGATCTCAGTTTTTCCCTGTTAACAACCAAATCATTAGTAATAATTCATTAAATTCACGAAGGTTTGGATGGCCTCATAGTCAATCTACTAGAAGGTATCCTTTTAGGACTTACAGAAATCATTCTAATACTAACTTTGGATAGCCAAAGTACGGGATGCCTTTTAACAGATTT
The DNA here is from genome assembly GCF_021521415.1 of Bidens hawaiensis. Classification (NCBI taxonomy): domain Eukaryota; kingdom Viridiplantae; phylum Streptophyta; class Magnoliopsida; order Asterales; family Asteraceae; genus Bidens; species Bidens hawaiensis. The sequence goes on along the minus strand of NW_027492083.1, from coordinate 261,557 downwards.
AATCGACCCAAGACCAATAGGTCTTGGGTCCCCAGATTTTAATCCTTTGCTTTAATCGTGCAGGAACAGTTGAACAAGGCTGCAAACAATCTATGGGTTGTGGATAGCGGCTGTTCCCGGCACATGACGGGTAACAAGAATTTGTTACACGAATGGAAACCTGTTCAGGGAGGTAGAGTAAGTTTTGCTGGAGAGAGTGGTGGTAGAATTACTGGAATTGGAACGGTGACTAATGGTAAAATGAAGTTAGAAAAGGTGAATTTTGTTGAAGAGCTGAAGCATAATCTGCTGAGTGTATCTCAGATCTGTGACAAAGATTACACTGTGCACTTTACCAAAAATGAAGCAATCGTACTGTATCCTGGTTTCAAGATACCAGAGGAATGGATAGTAATGAAGGCTCCAAGGGAAAAGAATACATATGTTATGGACATGAGGTCGACTGAGATGGCAACAGAAGAATCATGTCTTCTGTCAAAAGCAACTGAATCGGAGTCCGAGTTATGGCATCGAAGAATGGGGCATATTCATCTTCGAAAAATAAACTACATTGTCAAGAATGGGCTGGTGCTGGGTGTTCCATTGAAAAATTTCAACTTTGAAGACCAATGCTTATCGTGCAAAAAGGGAAAGCAACACAAGAAATCTCATCACACCAAGAATGTTAATTCAATAGTCAGTACCCTAGATCTACTTCACATGGATCTCTTCGGTCCCGTGAATGTAAAAAGCCTAGGTGGAACATCATACTGCTTGGTGATAACTGATGATTTCTCTCGATATTCTTGGGTATATTTCCTGAAGACAAAGGATGAAACGGTTCAGTTGGTAATGAATTTGATTACCAAGGTTGAGAATATTATGGGGAAAAAGGTTAAATACATCAGGACTGACAATGGGACAGAGTTCAAAAACTATCAGATGGAGATATTCTGCTTACAGAAAGGGATAGACCACCAGTACAGCGCTCCGTATACTCCGCAACAAAATGGGGTGGCTGAGAGGAAGAACAGAACGCTAATTGAAGGAGCCAGAACCATGCTGGCTGATTCTAAACTTCCTGTGGTGTTCTGGGCTGAAGCTGTTGCAACAGCCTGTTATATCCTTAATAGAGTTTTAACTGTTAAAAGATTGAATAAAACATGTTATGAACTTATGCATGGTAGAAAGCCTAACTTGAGTGGTCTCGAACCATTCGGGTCCCCGTGTTCGATATTAAAGACGAACTCAAAATTTGGTGATATAGCCGACGAAGGTATTTTAGTCGGATATGTTGTTGGGACACCCAACAGACGCGTCTTTAATCTATCGACCAGCAAGGTTGAGGTGGTGTGTAACACTGATATCACAAGTTACAAATCACCAAAACCAAGCACGGGACCCGCTGGGGCTTTCGACTATGATAGGCTTTTTAAATCTTTTAATTTGCCTTACTTGGATTGTGCAGAAGTTGATGAGAGAATAGCTTTGAAGATGCTTTATGATGAGGAAGAAAATTTTGTGCAACGACCGCAGTACGATGAATGTCAACCTTCCTCGTCAAATGCTGTTGATACCCCTGCTACTTCTACATAAGAGGAATTCTTCAATCCTTTTCATTCTCAACAACAATCACCCATTGATGAACTATCTTCGAACCTGGAAGACAATCTGCAAGTCAGTTCGGTTCTGACTACGAGTGTTCACAAAAATCACCCTTTGGAGAACGTGATAGGTGATCTGTCCGACGGTGTACAAACAAGACGAAGCTTGAATGAGCACACTTGTGTTTACACAAGCATTAAAGATACAGGCATCATTAACGAATGCTTGTACACCTGCTTCATTAGCCAGATTGAACCAAAGAACTATCAAATGGCTCTCAAGGACAGCTCGTGGGTCGAAGCCATGCAAGAAGAGTTAGCCCAATTCAAGAAGATGGAGGTATGGATTTTGGTTGCAAAACCGAAAAATGTGCATGCGATTGGCACAAAATGGGTTTTCAAATGCAAGAGAGATGAAAAAGGGATAATTATCAGGAACAAGGCAAGGCTGGTTGTAAAAGGTTTTAATCAGCAAGAAGGGATCGACTACAATGAAGTGTTTGCTCCTGTGGCGAGATTGGAAGCGATTCGATTGTTTTTGGCATTTGCTGCACACAAGGAGATGAAGGTGTTCCAGTTAGACGTGAAAAGTGCGTTTCTTAACGGTAAAGTCGATGAGGTTGTGTACGTTGAGCAACCTCCGGGTTTTCCTGACCCAGACTTTCCTGATCACGTGTACAAGCTAAGTAAAGTGATATATGGGCTACATCAGGCCCCTCGTGCCTGGTACGCAACTCTATCCGATTACTTGCTTGAGAATGAATTTGAAAGGGGAAAGATCGATAGCACACTGTTCGTTAAGAGAAAAGGAAGCGACTTTCTTCTGGTTCAAGTCTACGTGGACGACATCATCTTTGCTGCATCAAAAGTCGCCATGTGTCAGGAATTTGAAGCCGTCATGAAAAAGAGGTTTGAAATGAGTGCTATGGGTGAACTAACTTTCTTTTTAGGACTGCAGGTTGATCAGAAGAAAGATGGGATGTTCATTCATCAGACTAAATATGTCCAAGACGTTCTCAAACGCTTCAAGATGGAGGACAGCACTCCATTTGATACTCCAATTTGCGTCAACCATAAACTGGGTGCTAATTCAGACAGTGATGCAGACGTGGACCCCACCCAATATCGGGCAATCATAGGTTCTTTAATGTACTTAACTGCATCTAGACCTGATATTATGTTTGCAGTTTGTCTTTGTGCTCGCTTTCAGGCAAACCCAAAGGAATCTCACATGAAGGGTGTGAAGAGGATATTGCGATATCTCAAAGGCAAGCCTAAGCTAGGGTTGTGGTACACGAAAGGAGGAGACTTGGAGTTAGTCGCCTACACGGATTCTGATTATGGAGGATGCAATCAGAATCGGAAGTCAACAACAGGTGGATGTCAGTTTTTTGGAGGCAGATTAGTGTCATGGCAGTGCAAGAAGCAGACCTCAGTCGCCATTTCTACCTGTGAAGCAGAATACATGGCAGCATCGAACTGCTGCTCCCAGGTTCTTTGGATACAACAGCAATTGCGCGATTACGGTCTGAATTTTACTCATACTCCTATTTGCATAGATAACACTGCTGCTATCTCAGTAACTAAAAATCCCGTAAAGCATAGCAAAACTAAACACATTGATATCCGTCATCATTTTATACGGGATTGTGCTGAGAAGAAATTGATTGTGCTCGAAAAGGTTGATTCATTAGATAATTTCGCTGATTTGTTTACTAAAGCGTTTGACAAAACTCGTTTTCAAAACCTTGTTGAGCTAAATGGGATGATCAATCCCGAGTAACCGTGTTTTTCATTTTTATTTTGTTAAAAAAAAAAAAAACGTCACTATCGCTTAGAATTATGTCGGTTGCTTCAGTTTGAAGGACATATCTTCGGATATGTTTGGTCCTCATTTCTACCTGTAGAGTATGAGGATAGCTATTAACCAGATGACTGAAAGTGACCGGGCCGGTTTATGATGTGTTTTTATTCTTTCGCTGAAAATTAGTCGTTCATAATTAGTTAGAAGGACACATACTCGTATGTGGTCGGTCCAGCTGATCCATTGGATTTTCAGGATAGCCGTTTACCTGAAGACTTCGACTTGATCGGGGCGATAGAAGTTAAAATTTTTTAAAAGGGAGATGAAATAATTTTTCAAGTCTACTACTTCGTAAGAAGTTTCTTTACTATGTTTAAAAGAAAATTGATCCAACCTTGGAAAGTGATCGACAAACTGATTCTGTGTGCTTAACTAGTGAAGTTATTAGGCCTAAAAGACTTTAGAACAGTCATTGTATGTTATGGTAGCTTTTTATGGTGCGTAAAAGTAGAAGTGATACTAACTAAATCTCCTCGATCTTAAGTGGAAACTCATTAAGAGTTGTGTATGTCTCCGCATATATCTTTCCGAATGATAGGCAGAAAAGCGATTACCCAGTCATACACGAGCTCGTGAGTGTTCTGATTCCCGTGAAGATAACGTGTCAAGAAACTGCAGTGATCCAGATTCGGGACTTGCAGTTGTTTACTACTCTGAAACTGTGTAAAAAAAATATATATATATGTGTTATTGAGACATTCTAGAGCTAATAATGTTAATACTTCTCAATCAAGATGTTAGAAAGAGAATGGGAAGAAGACTCTACAGATCGACGTGTACTTACTATTTAATCAGACACTACGGGTCGAGGTCAACTCGGGGTGACTTGGGGAAAGCCAAATAAGCTTTGAGAATAGATAGGAGGCATCAAAATCTCTGATGTGTTGCGCATTTAAGTTTTGAGCTTAATTGAACCTAACCTGTATCACAGAAGCAATGAAAACCATTTTAAGTTATTTACCTGCTTACAACCTGTTTCTTTATGTCATAATACAGCTGAACATGGATCTATGTGACAGTCACTTAATTAGTATGATTCCTGTTCGGATCTTTTCTAAAACATGTTGGTCCCCGACTAGACTGAAATTTGATCCCGTGTACTTTATTTTTAAATTTTATTCTACTTATGTAGTTGTATGATTTTATACCTGGTTACTTGGTTCTTGATCGGATCAGTTAACTCTTTAAAGAAAGTTTTAAAAGTTAATGGCATAATGTTCAACTTATAAGGGTCTGTTTGGTAAAGTTCCATATTGAGCGAAGTTGAGGAAAGAGGCGAAGTTGTTTAAACAGGCGAAGTTATGGGACAGGCGAAGTTAACCCTAACTTCGCTTGTATAACCTTGACCCTATATAAAGAAATTTTTGGTCAAAGCTCAGTATTATTTTTCAAAACCCGACGAACTTATTCTCAGTTAACCCTAAGCGAAGTTACTCTTTGAATCAATCTGTGTTATTTTTCTCGATTTCAACTCGTGTTAAAGGTGTGTAGGGTTGTTGTATCTTATAATCTATGTCAATGGCGTTAATCAAAGGTCGTTTCGACCCGATTCGTGACCCTGTTCTTTCAAACATCCAACACCCGCTTTTCAAAATTGTTTTAACGTAGTCGTATTCAACTTGATAGTGTTGATCTCCGTCAAAACATGTTTGGTTGAGTCCGCAATCTCCAAATTGACCAAAATCACTTCGTTATGATCGTCTAAACTGTTGCCGCTTCAGATTCAGGCGAAGTTACAGTTTAGGTGAAGTTATCCTTAACTTCGCCTAAGGTTTAACTTCACCTGATATTTAATTATTTAACACTATATGAGGCGAAGTTGTGGTTAGGCGAAGTTATCATTAACTTCGTCTGGCCCTTTTAATTTTTTTATTAACTGTTATCAGGCGAAGTTAAAGTTAAGGCGAAGTTGTTCCCAACTTCGCCCCAACCCCTAACTTCGCCTATGAGGACAAAAAAGAGCAACGATCGAGACGATGATCCCAATGCATCGAAAGGTGCAGGTGGAGAGTTGCCAAGAACTGAACAAGCTCTTGGGACTTCCACATCTCAGGGGGAGTCAACGAGTGCAGCTGGCGGTTCAGGGGGTGATGATGTGGTGGTTGTGGATGCTGAGGAGGTGTTAGATGGTGATGATGATGTGCTACCATTGGAAGAGATTGAGAAGATAGGGGCTGAGATCGTGATTGATAGTGAAGTCAAAGAGGGAGAGATTGTGGAGGAGAATGTTGAGCATGAAATTCCAGCAGTTGAAAAGTCAGATTTGGGTCAAGATACGGGATGTGATGAGACAGAATGGGAGGAGCAGCCAAGATGGAAAGAAGGCTACGCTCAGTGGTTCATAAAGACTAAGAAACCGGCGGTCCCTACTATGTTCAAGAAAAGTTACAACATCAGGGGTTATGTTGAATCAAAAAAGGGGATTATATGCTGGTTATATGATGAGCAGTTGAGGCTTTTTGTGATTAAATGGTATGATGGGGTTCAGTATTTCAAGAGGTTGTTGAGATCGTTGAATACGTTGCCTGAATGTGAAGTGAAGGACTTAGCCAGGTTGGGGTTGATAAACAGGAGTGATGATAACATGGCTAGGATCATTAGGAAGATAGTCTGGAAGGAAAGCATAAAGGAGAAAAAGTTCGAGCTGTTGAAACCACAGAAAGGAAAGCTCGTTGAAGACAAAGACAGAGGAATGAGAGCAGATGGCAAGCCTTGGATGATAATGAAGTATAAGCCGATCCGGTGTCTAAAAGAAGTGCCGATGAAACAAATGCCCAAGGATGTGCTCAAAGATCTGAAATGGTGGTACGTTGATTGTGAAACAGCTGAATCAGTAATGGAGGATGAAAATGAACAAGAGCTGATGAGAGTATATGATCCTATGCATTTAGTGAATTTGTCTCAAACTGATCTGCAGGTGCTGAACGAGAAAAAGATATTTTACATTCCTGCTTGGAAAGAAGAAGCAAAGAAATATCAAAGAGTAGTTTCAGTTTGTGTATGAGAAGGCGTACATGCTTGAAGATAGAAGATACAAGATTTTTGGGATTACGAGACACGTGTTTGAAGATAGAGATATGAAGCTACTGCTAAGGGGGAGTCTGTTGGTACATGATGTCAGTTGTTCAGTATCTAGTGCCTGTAATCGAGTTTGTATGTTTTGTATTTATGATTAAGCGAAGTTGTCTCACAAGTTTGCTTGATATAGGCGAACTTGTGGAACAAGCGAAGTTAGTGACAACTTCGCCTAAACATGTTAGGCGAAGTTGTCGAATGTTATATAGGTTTAGGTTACGGCTTGTTTGAAGAAGTTGTTCAATACGTGTAATTGTGATCGGTGATTCACGTGTTACTAGTTGCAATACAACGTGTCTTTTGAGTATTGTAACATGTGTTTGCTTGTGTTTAACGTGTATCGTTTTCTACGCTCGTATCGTCTTACGTAGGGATTCCGCACCTACGTAGAACGAGATATTCCGTGTAGATCCGGCTGGGAACCTACAGCTCATTCGGCTCCATGTGGAAAGAGTGGATTTGATCACGAAGACGAGATGCTTTGGCCGGCAGGAAGTATTTCTTAATGAATGCGGTACGCAGCGCCTCCCAAGTAGTGAATGCTCCAGCAGGTTGCGAATCAAGCTAAGTGGCGGCACGACCCGTGAGTAAAAACGGGAACAAGAGAAGCAAAATCGCATCTTCATTGGCACCTTGCACGTTGAATATTCTGAGCACACGGGTAAGACGGTTGATGTGCGAGGGTGTGTCTTCATCTTCTCGGCCATGGAAAAGATTTTGCTGGGTGAGATTGGCCATGACGTAAGAGGGAATTTGCCATGAGTTAGGGTTATCTATTGCGGGGGTGAAACCCTCGAAGTCTTGTTGATAAACGGTTCGGTTGTCGGCCACTTGAATATCGGGAATGGTTATGGGACTCGACAGCGATGATGTGTGGTGATGACTTCGGTGGAGAATCTATGGTGATTGGTGATGAGGAACTGGCCTCAGACTTTAACGGAAATGGTCCTTGTTAACGAAGATCTGGCATAAACCTGAAAAACACGCAAGACCAATTGAGTAGACTCTGTGAAAACACTAAAATAAAACTAAAAATAAATAAAATAAACTAAACTAAACTTAAAATTAGACTAAAATTAATTAGACTCCTACGACTCATAGACAAAACAAAAGAAGTAGCACCTATGTAGCAAATAAATCTAATAAAAACTAATAACGCAATCGCCAAGAGTTCCCCAACAACGGCGACAAAAACTTGATGTGCTAAAAGTAGTCTAATAATTATTAACAAAATTACGCTAATCTAGATACTAAGTAATTCTCTAGACTGTCTAAAACTCGACTAAACTATTAACCGGCAAGTGAACCTATCGACTCTAGTAAAGCTAAGTAAGTCCGGATATATTTAGCTACGTTTATTAGCTAATTAGACTCTTTAAACTACGTCTATTAGCTAATTAGACTCAACTACAGACACGATTTATTTATTATTTGTTTAGGGGGGGGGGGGTGGGCGAGTTTAATTAAAGTACTAATTTAAGATTATTATTAAAAACTAATTAAGAAAACACGTGAATTAAACGAAAACACAAGTTTGACTAAATCAGATGATGATGAGAAAACTACCTAGGCTATAATCCCCTAAATTTCAGTTGTTCATTAACCGGGAAAATATTTCGTTATGGACTGGGATCATAAAACAGACACTTAAGAGAAAACCCAAACAGGACCCCTGACCCTTCTCAAGAAGACACCTATGGGTTTCTAATAAGTTTTAACGCACACCAGTATTAAAAGTCAAGTTTCTTTGCGGTCACCTAATTAGTTATGACTTAGTTCCTTTATATGAAATCCTACGTTACAGCAGGGAAATCAAAGGTAATTTAATATATTTAATTGATTCAATAGACAATAATAAATAATTAAACCTGGACGGACTCCTTACGAAGAACAAAATCTAGCAAGATTAAATAATAATGATCTCTCAATAACCTAGCACCTTACAGCTATTTAGGTTAGCAGCACACTTAGGTTTATTTAATTAATAGTTATTATTCCTATCATCTTATTGCAAATCAATCATAAAATAATCAAGAACACAAAGTAATTGACCTAATAGCAACCTATCATAATGGAAAACAATAATAAAGGCAACTATGGAATAATAACAATCAATCAAACAATCCTAAGTATCCATATGCATCAATTTAGTATAATTAAACCTTTTACTAAATCATAAAACCATAACGATAAATAAATTCCAAATCAAATCACAACGTCAAAACAGGTTCATCATAAGCCTAGGCAATCTATAATGTTTATCCTAGCATATAAAATAAAACAAAACAATGAAAAAGGAATTCATGGTGAAATATAGAGAAACGAAAGATTAAAGGCGATAAAACCCGTGGTCATCGTTCTTGAATGATAAGCACGTCACCGTACGATTCCAAGCCTCCAAAACCTCCAAAATATCACCTCTTGAGCTCCGAAATTCGTCCAAGTCGGCTGGTGGCTTTAGGTTATGTTATAGGTTGAGTTTAGAGGTGTTTAAATAGGTTTCCAAGGCCCAAAATAAATAAAAATCAAAATTCTGTAACAAATGGCCCACCGCGTCGGCGTGGCGGGCCTGGTCCCTCCCCGTCGCGTGGCGTTCCGGAAAATGGGAGGGGGACCGGTCTGGTCTGGTCCGGTTCGTTTCCTGAAATTGGTCCAGTTCAATTTTGATGCTCCGGTTCTCTGTTTTAGCTCATTTTTTGCTCTTTTTAACCACGATAAACCTCCGGAACCTACATTATTCAAATATGTTAATAATATACAAATTCTAATAAAAACAAAAAAAAAACTAATAAAATATTATATAAAATATACAAGGGAATTATATATATATTTAGCATTATATCAAGAACAAAGCCTGATAGTCAGTTTCTTGGCCTGAATTCTGAACATATGGAGGGTGTCCACTTGCTGTTGATGCATTGTCGTTGTCTTCAATCATTTGAGCATTGAATCTCTGTTGACCAGCAACATACACTCTGGGAGTCTCTGAAGTTACCGAATTTGTGTTTGATGGCTCTTCAATGATTGGATACAATTGTTGCGACCTTGTGGATGGATTTCCATAGGAGCCACTAATGCATTTGTCAATGGAAAACTAGATCTTTCCTCTTTTATCAAGTGATTCTCAATCATCTCATGATCTGCAGCTTGCTGAAATGAGATCACATCATCCAACTTAAAGTTGGGAAAGTTTGCTTTCTCTCTGATGAATTTACTTGCAGTATACCATTCTCCTTATAGAAATGTGAGTAGCTTCTTGTTCATGTTAAAATCAGAGATTTGTAAATCTATTGTACTGATTTCATTCACAATGGCCATAAACCTCTGTAGCACGGATTTCAGTCTCTCACAATCTTTAAACTTGAATCTGTTAAGCTGCTGTTTCAGTCTGTCCTTTTTGATGTCACACAGCTCAACATTACCTTCAAACATTTCGACTACAACATCATACATGGATTTGGCATTAGTGTGATGATTCACACTAGTTACAATCTCCCAAGATAATTCCAGCTTTAATATAAATAGGGCTTTATCATCTCTTTTCTTCATTTGCCTCTCAAGTACTTGATTATTTCATGTTGTATCATTTGAAACATAAGGACCATCTCTGATAGAGTTCCATAGCTCTGTATCATTATAGTTTACAACAGCTTCAATCAAAACCTTCCATTTGATATAGTTTTCTTATCCCAAAAGCATTGGGATCTTATTCGTAGATACCTCTTCTTCATCCATGACTTCAATCTCTTCAGATCTAGAAGCAAACACCTTTTAAACCCTAAAGCTTCAACCTTTAACACTCAAACTTCAAACCCGTGGTCTTCAGAGACCATACAAAGCTCTTATACCACTTGTCAGGACTAGATCTAGTGCAGAACTAATGATAGTCAACAAGAACACAAGATCTAATAAACTGAAGACCTTCTGATTATACCGACTGAATCAGTATAAACAGAGGCTAGGAATGAAGAATAGAATGATATAGCAAACACGAGAAATAAACAAAAGATTCACTATATCTAATAAATCATTAATGAACACTGAAACAGTTGGTGAGGTTTGCATGGCATGTCTAGGGTTTCGTGACGGCGGTACAAGGTAGCAATAATGAGGAATAATCGCTCTGTTTGATATGCTCTCGTATTCTATATTTTCTCGTCATCTTGTGCGTAAAACATAGGTTTCTATTTATAGGCCCATAGGCATTCCTTCTAGAAACCCTAATGATTACATAATGAATGAAAAAATAATTACAAGTGTAAAACTGGTCTTCAAGTATGATGAATCCTTGTCAAGAAGACCTTGTAATGCATAGTATGTTCGAAACATGTCTTCGAGCAGACTTTACTTAGAATATTTTCACAAGAAAATATTCTACTCAAGTAGACTTCAATCTTCAAAACTTATTCAAACTTTGCTCGAACAGGTTCTATGAGCAAACATGTTCTCCTTGATTTGTTCAATATTTCCTTAGGATTTATTATAAACAACTCCAGCATGCTTGGGTATTGAAACTTGCTCAGGATTGAACCATGCTCGAAGGTTATACTTTGAACATTTGAGATCTTCTTATATTGTATCCATGTTTGATCCACCAAGATGCTCGAAGGATTTGGTTTAAGATGGACAGATCAAGTTGCTTGCTCGAATAGCAAACAATACTCGACGGAGAACAACCTTGCTTGACGAAGTGTAGCTTGCTCGAAACTTTAAGCACTTAGAAGAAATTCCAGAAGATAATTTTACTCACATAAGATATCATTCTCGAGGTAGTAACACCATGCTCGAAGGTCCAAGCTTGTTCGAAGTCCGTACTTCACCATTTTTTGAGGAGGTTGAGAAGATTCCAATCTTCCTTTGCAAATATCCGACTCAACAGTTAACAACAATTTTAACCAAAGGAATGGTTAGAACAAGAATAGAAAAGGTAAAGAATGAGGCAACCAAGAAAGTGGATGACTCTGACATTTGAGACAAAACCAGGTACACCTTAATACACAATTACTGATTTAACGATTAACGACTTATTACGTAACAATCGAACGAATAACCGAACGGGTCTGGTTATGACCTAGATATCCTGGGAAGGCCATCTATAAGTGATACACGTTTAATATAAGCAAACATATTAGTATTATGGCCTTAGTTTGATAGCAAACCAGTTAAACGAAAACATGCTCGTTTAACTACCCGCTATGGACTTAAACGCGAAATAAAGTTACAAAACAAGCATTGTATCATCTGTTAAGCCGAAAAAGATTTATAAAGCACTTAGTGTGAATGTTTTAAATGATCCGTGAAAATATTTTTTATTTTTATAAACAAATAGTATGTTTTTATAAATTTACACAAAATAGCGAAAAAAACACGCATTTTCGCATTGTTTGTCGTGCCCGATAATTTTTTCGCGCCAAAAACCAAACCCAAATAAATTTGGACTTGGAATTTTAGGTTTGGGTAGGTAAATCAAGTTAAATGGGCCAAAATGGGCCAAAGGGATGCCCATCACATTTCCGGCCGCCACCCCCCTAAAAATCTATTATTCCTATGAAACTTCATATTTAAGAAACCAAGATATTTTGAAACCTCATTTCTAGAAACCAAACAAAAACTCAGCTGCTCTTTCATCTCTCAATCAAAAACTAAGGTATTAGCATCATTTTTAATCAATTTTATACATGTTTAATCTTGTTTAATATCATACAAACATGGTTTAATTACCAAAAATCATTCCTAACCATGCAAAAACCTTAAAAATGGTCCAAAAACATGTCTTGATCATACACATGGTTAGGAATAAGAATCATACTCTTTTTTTGTCCATAAACACGGATTATAGGGTTTAAACAACGTTTTTAAGGTTCAAAAGTTCGGTTTAATACCCTAGCCGAAACCCTAAGTTCCAAGGCTGCCATATCAATGAAAATTTCTTGGTTTGTGATATAGGACCTTTACTTAGCTTAGATAGGAGCACGAGAACCCGGAAATTGGATTAGGAGGGCAAAACCGGGCGAAAACCGCAAAGGTAATGTCGAAATGCTCAATTACGGGCTGTTTAGAAATTCGATTGTGATGTGCATATTTTTAGGTTATAAAATTTTTCAAGGAAATCAGGGACAATATTATTGAGTCTTTGTCCAAATTTGGTAATTTTTTGACCATCCGAGATATTTGGTGAATATATTACCTATTTGGGGCATTTATTTGGAAAAAATAGTTAAAATGCTTGAAAAATTATGAAATTTTGTGGGGAACTAATATTTGGTATATTATGATCACATGTGAAATTTGAGGTCATTTGGAAAAGTCTAAATATGTTTTGTGCATTCGTGCTTATTTGAGTTTTCGTAGTCATTTTTGGCACGAAAAGGATATTTGGCACGGTTGTTAGATTCTGCAATTTTTCTAGATTATTTTGGAATGTATTCTGGTCACTCATAAATTTTGGGGGAGTTTTCAAAGATCGTTTGGTATAAACGGGCGATTTTTGGGCTAAATATAGCAAATAAAATGATTTTTTATAAATTAATAAATCAGTAAATAATTTTAGAAATATTTTTATAAAAACCTAAATATTTTAATTGAGTAGTGGCTAAATTGTTATAATTTAATGATTAACAGAGAATTAATTATGCTAATTTGAAAATTAAACAAATTCAATTCTAATAAAAACCGACAAGTTCGTGATTAACGAACCTATTGGAATATCAGAACATCAAGAGTGATAAGAAATTATATTTTTGGATTAATTAAGTAAAAACAAACTTTTTGTGAGAAATCCAGACAATTTGGATAGACTGTGCACATTTTTTCTCAAATCAAACTGAATAAATGGAAACGAGCCCCGTAGCAAATCCAGACCCCCAATGTGTGATCTTTCTTTATAACTTAATCATTTTATTGACCAACACGTTTACCCCAAGCTTACATCCCCATTACTGTTTTCTAAATGCATAAACGAACAACTTGGCCCAGCTGGTTAAACGGGAAAACTAAGCCAAGTTCGGTTTTAAGTATTAAACATTGAACAACATCACAATCTAAGCCTACTGACACTTTCTGGGTATAACAGCTATACCCAGACTAGCTATACAGCCTAGTTTAGTATAATGATTATAATAATAATAATAAAATATTAATATTATTATAATATTCATTATAGGGACTAGTGTTACAAGTCAAACGAACTACAAGCCGACGTTGTACTGAATCCCGATTAAACCGTGAGTTTTGTGACCCCACTTTTAAATTGTTTTACGAACTTTTGGGGTGAAAAACATGTTGATACATATCGATATACTTGGGATTGTTTGATGATGGGAATTATCTAAGTGCTAACACACAAAAGTCCCCACGAGCACAGTGATTAACGTCGAGCCGGTGGCTTGTGAATAGTACTATTGGTTTGACGAACCCAAACGAAATCGGCCTAGTTGCCGTGTTACACTTAACGCCGTTTACACATGACCATAATGATACAAACATGCTATGTAGTGTTAGACACAGATACTCGGGGCATGTTGTGGGCGGAAGGGGGGCCAAAGTGGTTGATTGGGCGTGGGAATGGAGGCACACATCACAAACAGTCAAGGCTTCACTATAGCTTAGCATAATTATATCATAAACATACAAAAAAATGTACTTGTGAACGTACATACATACATACTTGCGTATTTACAAACTATGGTTGTTATACGCACAACTGATTACTTGAAACTTGTGAAACTCACCAACTAGTCGTAGTTGACTCATTTTAACATGTTTTCAGGTATACTGGACTTGGGCTAGAAAGTCAATGTGCTATGTGTTTGACTTGAGATCAATGCTGGGTGAATTGATGCAAGTGTGCTAGTAAGAAGTAAAGCCGCTTACGGGCTGGATTTAATTTGTATCACCTAGTTGTAAACGAAGTTAGATCAATGTAAAATATTGTAAATTAGTTTGTATTGTTCTTTATAAACAATGCGGTTGATAACAGAGGTGTCTGTTACATTTCCGTTTTACGCTTCCGTAATTTGCTAAATGGGGTGTGACAGAAGTTGGTATCAAAGTCATTGGTTATCTCTTAGGGTACCAAAAAATAACCGTAAGCTCGATTAATTCTGGAAAAATAAATAATAATATAATGTTATATACTGATGGATATCGGGATGAACTCGAAGGGCAAGTGAGTTATTATGGTCTGGAACATAATAACAGACTTGTTTGTACATGGGAATTCAGGGAGAAGTCGCGGGACATACCAATAGGTAAAAGTGGCAACATATGTGTATAAAAGGTAATGTTAAGTGTGTGTATATATATATAGGGTTAGGTTAGAATAAAAACCCACTTGAGTTGTGAAAACTCTAGAAACTTATTCTCAACCACATGCTTTTAATTAAAGATAATAATCTTGTGGTCCACAATTAAAGTTAATAAAAAAATGTAAAGGTTTATTTATATTTTATCTCTCCTAAAAACATATATAAAAATTACTAAAAAAATGTAAAAAACTAGCAAAACATTTTTTTTATGTTTTCGATGTTTGTATTAAATGTAACAACATATATTACATGTAACAAAAAAAAACGATGTTACATAGGGTTTTCGCGGGTTTTCTCAACTCAAGAGGGTTTTCAAACTATACTTCTTATATATATATATATATATATATATATATATATATATATATATATATATATATATATATATATATATATATATATATAACATGCATATGTGCTTATCTGGAACAAGGTGTATGAATATGTGTATGTCCTGTACTGTTGATACTAGTATATCTTATTGTAATTAATATTTTATTCGTGTATAATCAACGTTAATTTTTATTGTAATTAAAATTATGTTTTATTAAAACTAATATTATATTTTATCATAATTAATATTGTATTTATTATAATAAATAAAATATTTTATTTACCCTAAGTAATAATATCCCTTACTTTGATTCTTATTATCTGAAAATATTATTTTTATAATTTAACAGTTGCACCGGAAGATATCGAGATCCGGTAGCTTTACGTCGGATGAATAAACTGGTGTTGTCTGTAAACGAGAATACAAGAACGTTCGATCGAGTCTAAACTGGACCTTATTATATGATAAAACCACAAATTGAGTTTGATATTCAAGGCCCAGGAAAGAGTCATAGGAGGTGTGTTCTACATACGTCCATCTCATGGAAGTACAACCCTTCTCAGTTCGGGCCTAATCTTATTGTATATCTGTTTTCTGATAGTAAACTAAACTATTTTCTAGTCTTCCTTCAACTTCAGTCATTCAAGAAAAAACACTATTCCTAGGAATTACCTAGCGACGAGCCTAATTTATGAAATTTTATATATATAAAGAAAATTACTTTAATTTTCGATATATAATAGACCGTAGTCACCCGTATATATCATTTAACAGTTGTCGTTCAAAATTTTTCATACCATTAGTACGACCAACCCTGTCAAACCCACCTAATCAGCAAACTTGTAGGAACGTGTTCGTGTCGTGAACAAGACATAGATCGATACCTATAATCAACGTGAAGGTGCGGAATTCCTTAATGTGATCGAAAACAACAAGGTTTCTCATTATCTTCTCTCTATTTCTCATATATATCAAGGTTTACAATAAGATATAGCAAATATCAGTACATAGATGTTCTGGACCAAAGAGCTATGAAAACATGTCAAAATCACTATTTATACGGTGATAAGATGAATTTTGGCGCATAGATTTTCCCCCAGCGCATAAGTTCTCAATGGATATGTCTTTAGTGTATATGTTATACTCTAGAAAAATAGAAAACTGTTTTGGGCATAACTTCTTCGTTATAGCTCCGTTTTACGTGCCGTTTTCGCCACGTGCTCGTATTCAAATTCTATATCACTTCATATAATAATATCTTCATTTTAAATTCATCTAAAATGATCAAACTTTTAGCTCCTTTTAAGCTCCGCGAATCTTCATTTGATAAAGACGAAAGCAATAGACGTATGCACTAACAGACTCCCCCTCGGATATTACTGAGTCTTTCCATTCAAATTAAGTGCTTTAACATTTTAGCTCTGGGCATCACTTGTCTTCTCAACACATCTCTTTCAAATTATCAATTCCTTCCTTAAGTGCAAAGAACATTTGACGTCAAGCTTCAAACAATTGTTTAAACATTATCGTCTCTGTTTGTATAGTCTTTGACACTTTCCATAACTGAACTTCAATGATTCTCCCCCTCAATTCTTGATATTCTAACAGAATCCACCTCAAGCTTCATGTCTTGATGGGACCTGTTACTCATGATGATTGTAAGTTGAAATCTTAATTCACAATATAAGCATACTCAAATACTTGTAAAGATTTTTCAACCGTTTGACAATTTACCTGTAAGTCCCGAATCTGGATCACTACAATATGATATCAAGTATCTTGATGTTAGTGCGGAATCCTAACACAAGATGATTCAAGACAATAAGCAAGAACACGTAAAACACACGATGGAATGCTTAAAAACACAAGTTATTATTAACGTCGGGTACTTAAGCACTATGCTTAAAATACTCGTTCTACCAACAACACAGTGAACAACTAATCTCTCTCTCTCAAAACGCCAACACTAAAACCCTATACAATATGATCTATATATAGGTTAACAAAACAACTATCCCAATAAAGCGCAAACCCACCGAGATCCTATTAGGTGATCTCGGTTTACATCTACAAGCACACTAACACGACATACAATAATATAACTAAGTACAAACCACATAATATAGACCCAACAATCTCCCCCTTGGTTTGTAGCTTTGTCCTTTAGTCGTACTCCATAATATCAACATCGGCATCCTTTAGACCACCTGCCCAATAACCAGTTCTGATAATGGAAGCTGCCATTCTAGTGTATTCCTTTGCAGCCGTTTCAAAAATTGGATCAGCAATAATTTGAAATCCGCTGAGGGTCTTGATATCACGTTCTCCAAGCTTGAGCAAATCCTTTGGATCAACAAATCTGTATTGCCCCTTACCCTTCTGTAAACGTATGAAGACGGTAGCAGTCATACTGTCGAACATCCAGAATCTCATATTCTCTAAAGTTCCATCAGGTATTGCATCAGGTACAGGAATATGAGTAGCCTTCTTTGTTGCAAGCCACATCACGTTTACCATGGTTTTTCCTGTCTTTGGATCCTTTACACCTTTAGCTTTATTCAAGAATGATTCGGCAGTTGTCATCTTCAGAAAGCCTCTATCCACTTGGTTCCTGAGGAAGTTCCAGAAATCAATTCCTCTTTTATCATTAGTTGGATTGTGGAATGGTGCATTGATGAGGTCACTAAGATCCACCTTTGTCCAAGATCCAAAATCTTTCATCTTCTTGTCGTACTCGGTGTTCCCAGACCTTCATTTAACCCATCACATATTTCTTTCAGCATCAAATCCCCAAGACATTACCCCAGAACGATCACCATATTTATCTGAAAAACCCTTTTCAAAAGTAACAACAAATCTATCAGGATGGTCGGAGGATTCAACATTCTGATTTGAATTCTTCATAATCATAATCTTCTTTTGAAGTCGATCCGACTTCTCATCTGTCATTGGAGGTGTAGACATGTATTGTTTCAATGTCTCGGATTTATCTATGTTTTCAACAGGACGACCACCAGAACTGCCACCTTGATCTACATATGGAGTCTTTGAAGTTACATCAGCACCGCTCTTGAATTCATCTCCAAATTTCTGAACAAGTTTTTGTTGGAGGTCTAGATATGTAGCAGTTAATTCTCCCATACCAAACTGAAGCTCTTTAATCTTGGAATCTTTATCAGTGTTACTAGCCTCAAGTTCTTGAATACGTACGTCTTTGACAACTGAGTCTTGTTCGAGCTCAAAGACTCGATGTTGCAAAGCTTGGATGTCTACTGGTTCAGCTTCCAGTATGAACCCCTTTCCCTTATTCTGAAAAAATTGTTCCTGCATAGCAAGAATATGGGCAACCTTCTCGGAGGCACTGGAGCTTGACTGACCCTGATTGGTGGGGTCGGATGATCCAGATGGAATATCATTTTGTGGAATATCGGCCTCAAAGTCAAACACTTGAACTATATCATCAAATGTCTGTTCCTGGGTTTGAGGCTCAGCAGTTGATGGACTTGAATCAACATGAGTTTCAGGAACTGTTGACTCTTGTTGTTGTTGTTGGTGTTGCAGGTTCATTAATCAGAATGCCTGATCTTGGATCTTTCTTTCTTCTTTTTCGAGGAACTAGATCAGCGTCTGATTATTCTGGTACATCTTCATCTTGATTTTCAGTATCTGTTTGAGGAGGCTTCAAAGCAGTTGACTGAAGTAAATCTTTAAACTTCTCAAAATCTGGTAACTGTTTAGCAGATGGAGCAGTCTCCGTTTCACGGTGTTCAGACTCCAACTGTTGTACAGGAGTCTCCTCAACTTCATCATCAGAAACAATCTCAAAAGCAGCAGTACGCCTCTGAACTAGCGTCACATGCTCTTCAGCAACCTGAGCTGTCACCGGTACAGTCTCTGTTTCAGCAAAGCGGTCGAACTTAACTAGCTCATGAAGGCCTTGATAGACGATCTTTGCCCCTTTTCTTGATTGCTTCATCAACCCAAAGGTATTGGGTCCCACGACTTTATATCCAGTGTCTCAATAGATCTGACAAGGTCAGTGTAATGTGAATCAAAGATCATCTGTAGAAACCAAGGATACATAAGAAACATCTCTTTCTTCTTTCCCTTCAGATTGCTCAACATCTCATTGAAAACGAACTTGGAATAGTTGTAATTCCAATCCATGATCAGAGCATCAGTGGCCAACATCTGCGTATGGCTAATCTCATCGGAACCCCCTTTTCGTCCCGACACACACGTAAAGAATGTGTGTATCAGAAATCTCCAGTACGGGTGGAATAACTTCTTAATTGCAGGAAGGTAGGATCCCTCGTAGCCCATTCTTGTAAGGACCTCAGAAACAGCTGCAGTCGAGTACTCTGTTGGGTAATCAGGTTGATCCCCAAACAAAATCACTTCACGTATAATGTCCTCTGTGATGACGACTGGCTTCTTTTGCACTTTGGAGTCAATACACACAACTCCACCTGGTCCTCGCTGGTTGATCGAAGCATTGTTCCAGAAGTCCGTGATCATTTTCTTGCAAATGACAGGATTTCTCGTAAGGTGTGAGAAATCCTGCAAGTATTGAGGCCAATGATCATGGACTTGAACTCCTTGTGTGCTGGAGGAGGATCAAACAAATATCCAGCTATATTGTGAGTATCAACGAACTTTAGAGGAGCTTGATCAGCCATTACTGCAACAAACGAGCCAAGTTAGTAAATGTTTATGTAACTTGAGTGACAATCATAAGTTCAGGGGCACAATCATTAATATCTTAAAAATTTAGGACCAATTGTGATAAACACATATTAGATGGACCATAAGTGAAAAATAACAAAAATATTATAATAAATTTCGGTCCAGGATGTGTTTTCTGTCCACACAGGTGGATTTCGGTCAAATATTTGAGATCTCGGTCAAGGTAAGATGTTCTCTGTCCAAATCAACCGAGAACAAGATTTTTCGGTCAAAGGAGGGAGATCTCGATCAACAAAAGTCAACCGAGAACTCTTGGTTTGACCAAGGGTTTTTGGTCAAACCACCATAGAGACGGAAGACCCCTTGAATACAGCCTAGAAATCCGTGTTATCTTCTTCAAACAACCGATAACTCCAGTCTACCATGGAACCTGCAATAAACTCTTAAGACCACCAAAATGGTCTCAATCAAATCTAACAATCAACACGATACGAGTTCAGTAATGAACAAAGGTCCGGACAATTATTGACATCTCATCTCAAACAAGCCTACTAGGATTATCACAATGGTATCATGCTACATCCTCCATAGATCTCTTACCTGTAATCGAACACAGAGAAACTAAAACACGATCAGTCTTCATTAGGATGCCAAAATATTAAGGTTTTCGGCCAGAGAGATAAAAGGTGAATGTGAATTTGAAATAATGGCAATAATGAAATCCAAAACCCTCTTATATTTCCAATTTAATGGGCCGAGAACCCAGATGGGTCCAGTCAATCGAGTCCTGATTACAAACTTTGGCCTAAAAACTGAGTTATGAGATAACCAGTTACAAACCCAATTTGAACGCATGTTTCGAGGAGAATAGTTTCAAGATGAAAAAAAGGTTTAAGGAAAATAATACTAAACACAAAAAAAAACAACACGAAACACAAGTCTTCTAGATACCTATCTAATTTGGGATCAAATTTCAATTTTGCAAAAACGCCACTTTTTGAGAAAAAATCCGAACATGGAATCATATTGTTTAAGGTGCTGTCACTAGGATTCATGTTCAACATTATTATGACACAAAGAGACAAGCTGATAACAAGTATACTGAACTTTGCATGATTTTCATTGCATCAGTGATATGAATTTGGTTCAGTTCAGCACAAAGCTTTGATAGACATCACTCATGGACCTGTGATGCCTCCTATCTCTTCTCAAAGCGTATTTTCCCCATATCACCCCAATTTAACTCCAACCCCCTAGTGCTTGATGAAAAGTTTATGGACAACAAAAAAAATTTTAGGCTTTAAGGTTGAACGTTGGACTTACAAGCCGTCCGGACTTACAGGCCTTTCATTTGGAGTGTTTAGGACTTACTTGAGTGCCCCACCCTTGTAGTTCTAGTATGACCCTTTAAGCCTTTTTTTAAAAAAAAAAACTAATTTGTTTAAGAAATATATATACAGATAATAACACATTATTTTATTATTATTATTTTTTTTAATACTAAGCAAAGCAGTGCAATATTTATGGTGATCAGGACACTAACGGGCTCGTGTATGACTGGGTAATTGCTTTTCTGCCTATCCTTTGGAGAGATGTATATGAAAGCATGCACATTTCTTCAAAATGACTCTCCACAGTAAGTTTAGCAATTTTAGTTTATATCACTTCAACTTTTACGCATCATGGAAAGCTACCATACAAATCAGTGACTGTTCTAGGGCCTTTTAAGCTTAATAACTTCACCCGCTAGACACACAAAAACAATTTATCTATCATTTTCCAAAGGTTGGATCAATTTTCATTTGAAAATAATTTTAAGCTTCATTAAGCTATTGACTGAATAATCATATCATTTCCCAGAAGACACACATGTTAAGAACTCAGTCACCCCGGTCACTCTTTATCTTTCAGGTAAATGGCTATCCCGTATGACCACAAGTGGTTAACAGGATCAAACACATATGAGAATACGTGTCCCTCCAACTTGGAATTACCAACATAATTTTATGTGAAAGAGTTCAAAACATAAAACACATCACAATCGCCCCGAATGCTTTCAGTGTTTAGATAAATGGCTATCCCATGAATCTACGAGTAGATTACCAAACCAAACATATACAAGTATATTTTTGACTTTTTGATTTTTCTATAAAATGATAAAAACAAACACACACTATTTTTTGACTTTTTTATTTTTATAGAATGATAACAACGCACACACTATTTTTGTATTTTTTCTTTTTCTCCCCTAAATTTGTACAGAAATTATGACACGAAGAAAAATTTATGTACACAAGTTAAACCTCAAAATACTCAGTCATCAAAACGCAGCATCTTAAGAAATCCCACAAGCACATTAAATCTGGCTATTCCGACCGGTTTTGTAAATAGGTCCGCCACATTATTATCAGTGTGGACCTGTTCAAGATGAATCAGTTTCCGGTCGTAACAGTCACGAATAAAATGGACTTTGATGTCAATGTGCTTGGTTTTGGAGTGCTGAATGGGATTTTTAACAATTGCAATAGCAGCATCATTATCACAAAAAATGGGAGTGTTAAGAAATTCCAAACCGTAGTCCAGCAATTAATGTTGCATCCAAATAACCTGTCAACAGCAAGCTGACACAGCAACATACTCCGCCTCGGCAGTCGAAGTAGACACTGTTTGTTGTTTCTTGCACTGCCATGAAATGAGACGATCTCCTAAAAACTGGCAGCCGGCAGATGTGGATTTCTTGTCTATGTCATCTCCACCATAATTGCTATCAGCAAAAGCATAAAGATCAAATTCTGAGTTTTTGGGATACCAAAGACCTAACTTCGGTTGTCCCTTCATATATCTAAAAATGCATTTAACAGCAATTAAATGAGAGAGTTTAGGATTAGCCTGGAAACGAGTACATTGACAGACTGCAAACATGATGTCGGGACGACTGCAGTAGATACATCAGAGACCCGATCATCGATCGATAGTACGTTTAATCTACAGGACTCCCTTCAGGATCAGACGACAAAAGAGGCCTTTCTGCCATTGGAGTGGCGGCACTCTTGGAATTTTGAAATTCAAATTTTGCAAGCATATCTTCAACGTACTTTCCTTGATGCAGCAAACTTCTCGTCGAGCTCTGACGAACCTGCAATCCTAGAAATGTTGTCATCTCTCCCAACGAGCTCATCTCAAATCTCTTCTTCATAACCTCTTCAAATTCTGAACACAGCTCAGCACTGGTAGACCCAAAGATAATATCATCCATATAAATCTGAACCAGAATCAAATCTTTCCCGACGGTTTTAAGGAACAGAGTTTGATCAATGGTCCCCCTTGTATAGCCATGACCCAGAAGATGTGCCGTCAACGTAGCATACCACGCCCGAGAAGCTTGGTGAAGACCGTATAATGCTTTATCCAATTTGTAGACATGATTAGGATTCTTAGAGTCTACAAACCCCGGTGGCTGATCCACATAAATCTCTTCCTTAACTTCGCCATACAGAAACGCAGTCTTAACATCCATCTGATATACCGTGAAACCCATGAAAGACGCATAAGCCAGAAAAATCCGAATGGCCTCAAGTCTAGCTACAGGAGCATATACTTCGGTGTAGTCTAAACCTTCAACCTGACGAAAACCACGAACAACTAACCGTGCCTTGTTTCTAACAATAACTCTCGTGTCATCTTGCTTGTTTCGGAAAACCCATCTCGTATCTAATCTTTCTTTCCCTCTGGCAGTTCAACTAACCTCCACACTTTCAATTTATCGAACTGATTCAACTCTTCGTGCATGGCATCCACCCAACTTGGTTCTAGAAGAGCCATTTCCACCGACTTTGGCTCAATCTGAGAGATGAGAAAAGAAAAAAACAACTGTTTATGTGTCATGTCTGACTTCTGGTGGACACACCTATCTCAAGAGGGCCGATAACATTCTCAATAGGATGATTTCGTTGAGTTATTGTTGGAATCGGCTGGTCGGGAACATCTCCAGTAGGGGATAAGTTTGATAAATTTTCATCAACTTCGGTGAGGGGATTCTTCCATCCAGAAGCCATCGTACTGTGTGAGTACGAAGTGCTGGCAACGTATTCATTTGGAATGGGAAACAAGGGGCTCCCGAATATTTGACGAATAGGACTCTCCCCCTCAACTGTTGAAGCATTTTCTGAAGAGTTTGGAGAATACACAGTTTCCGTAACTTCTTTCGGCTGACTGATGGATGCGGGTGGGTTGTCATCAAGTGGTTCTGTGACATCATCATCCAGAAGAGGAGAGATGTGAGATACTGTATGTGGGTCTTCTTTCTCAGTATCTGCTGTAGCACCATCTGAAGTTTCTATGTTGATGACCGGAAGCACATTGAACGGTTTGAAGAGTTCATTGCAATCGAATAACCAGTCCGGACCAACACGAGCATCAGTCTCGTTTTCTTCCAACCAACGAACATCATAGGATTCTAGAATCTATTTAGTTGACTTATTGCAGACTCTGTAGACGGTGTGACCAGCATACACAACAAAATAACAATCAGCAGCTTTGGCCCCAAACTTCGGAGTAGACTCGAGATTCAGTAGAGTACACGAACAACCAAAGGCTCTGAAGTGTGCAACAGTAGGCTTATGACCATGTACGATCTCATATGGAGTTTTCATTTGTGATTTATTAATTATCACCCGATTCTGAACATAACAGGCCGTGTTGATAGCTTCTGCCTAGAAGAATAATGGCAGTTTAGAATCACACAGCATGGTCCTTGCCTCCTCGATAAGAGTCCTGTTTCTCCTTTCAGCCACACCATTCTGCTGTGGTGTCAGAGCTGAACTGTATTGACGGAGCACCCCCCCTTTCTGAGCAAAAGTAATTCAATGATGCATTCTTGAATTCAACGAATTCCTTTTAGTTTCAGATTCAGCAGATTTTCCATAAGCACCACAAATCTTTTGATCAGTTCTGCAGTTTCACTCTTATTTGACAAGAAAAACACCCAAGTGAACCGTGAGTGGTCATCAGTAATAACGAGATAGTAAGAGCTGCAAGAAAGACTCAAAACATGAACCGGACCAAAAAGGTCCATATGCAATAGTTGAAAAACTGATGAAATGGTATTAATCAATTTTGGCTTATGAGTTTTTCGATGATGTTTACCTAAAGCACAAGCCACACATTTTTCAATAGTAATAAAATCTTTAACGGGTAATCCACGTACCAAATAATTTTTAGCAAGACGATTCAGATTTTTCATATTAGCATGACCAAGACGACGATGCCAAAGCATGGCATTATGTTCAGACACCTTTGAAAACAAACAGGTTATTTCATCAGGAACATTTTTGTTCATGTTGATCACGTAAGCATTATCTTTTCTTTATGATCAAACAAGAATCCAGTCTTCTGGTATAATGATACCAGATTTGTGACACGCTCAACAAACTGTGCTTCAGCTCTGGAACAAAATTAACATTTTCGAATTTTAGAACACCGTTACTTACAGTACCCTTCTGCGTGATCTTCCCTTTTTCTCCACCCGCAAAGAACACATACCCACCATTAAAAATTTGAATGTCGTGTAGCTAGGAAATGTCTCCTGTCATGTGCCTGGAACAGCCACTATCAACATACCAAGGTCTGATGATATTCCTCCATAGCTGCTCCTGCACGAAGTGCGGGATTAATTAGACTTTGGCACCCAGTCCATAGTAACATTGGGTACACCTGAATCATCTACACTCGTTACAGGCTGCCATGACATATCTTCTTGATTATCTAAAATGGAAGAAGAAATCTTCTTTACCGGAGACTTAGGCATCCATTTATGTTTACCATTGTAAGATTTACTGTTGTTTGTACGAATGGATGGTTCAGTCTCTGGTTTGCGTGTAAAAGGAACAGACGAATTTGTTCTCCCGACAGGCCGTGATTTAGAATTCGAGTTAGTTTTTGAAGTCGAATCATGGTTTCTATCACTTCTACTAAACATGTTAGGCTTGGTCTGATGAGGACGAAACCTACCAGATTTGTTCTTGTTCCAATCACTGTCAGATTATGATGCCCGAAATTTCATCGATAGGTATCACGAGGCATATTCCTATGATAAAATCCATAGTAAGGAACATATGGATGATGTGGAAAGTTTCTAGCAATATGACCAGGAATCCCACAATTATAACAACTTTGACGTTTTATATAAAAATCATTGTGGTGAACCTTTTGTCTTGACCTATTGTGTGGGTCAGGTCACTTAGCTTGAAGTTTACCATTAGACCTGTTGTTCGGTTCGACACCCTTTTGTTCATTTGAGCATCCATCTTTAATGAACTTGGGTGGTGGGTAGTTTTTAGCAAAATGTTTTATTTTTATTTTTCTTATTAAAATCCGCATCATCAGATTTCACAGTTTTAACAGAATTAACCACACAATTGTCTTTGCTCTTAAAACCAGAGCCCACACAAACAGTCGAACTAACAGAATTCAAAACAGGCAGTTTTAAAGAAACATTAGAATTAATGTTTTTATTAAACGAAACACAAGAGTCATCATCCTCATCAGTCCATTCCTCAACAATTACTTTCTCTACACATGAAGCAAACACGTTAGAATCGTTCACTCCTGAAGTGGATAAATTTGTATTCACAGGATCAGACTTGTCATTCTTATCTTGTTTACCGTACTTCATGCCCTGTACCTTTTCTTCCCGTTCTTTGGTGACAGGAAGTTGAACATAGTTGTTATTGTAAGGTGGGGGTACCCGACTATATCCTATGCCCTCACCTTCGTTTTCCTTCCACCATAACTGATTATCAATCATTGAACTAACTACTTTACTGGAACCCTTGAATTATTTGAAATCAAGTTCAGCACTTTCAAATTTAGCATTTAAATTCGAAATCTCTATTTTGGAGGCTTCCAGTTTAGCGGTTAATTCAGAAATTTCCTGCTTGGCATCTAAGTGGTGACAACACTTTATGCTAAATTCATATTTAAGCTTAGAAAAATCCTTTTGATTTGCTTCTATTTTATCTAAGAAGGCTTTTTCATTTTTCTTAAGTTTAAAATTTTCAGATTTCACTCTTTCCATATCTCTAATCAAGTTATCATTGTGGAGTTTATATAAATTAATTTTATCAACACACTCTTGAGAAATGGTTAAAAGCTTACCTCAGATGAGCTGGGAGGAGTGAAGGCCATGAATGCGAATTGAGGTTCCTTTATTTGCTCCTCAGCAACATTTTCTTCTTCAGTGTCTTCAACATGAGCATAATTAGCAGTCTGATTGCTAATGTTGAGAGCAGCCATCTGATCAGCCCAAGAAAATTATTGAGTAACCAAACCCCTTTCAGCATT
This sequence comes from Bidens hawaiensis, assembly GCF_021521415.1. Lineage (NCBI taxonomy): Eukaryota > Viridiplantae > Streptophyta > Magnoliopsida > Asterales > Asteraceae > Bidens > Bidens hawaiensis. Next base: position 234,368 of record NW_027492083.1, on the reverse strand, counting down.
TCCCGAACTACCCCCAACTTCTTCTCTAGCGTTTCCCACTGGAACCAGCGCCCTTTTCGTGTTTCCTTCCTTTGCTGGGTTGGTATATTCATGAGCAAAGTGACCCGGCTCGTGACAGTTGTAGCACCTCAGAGTGTCCTTGTTAAAACCCACATTCTGATTATTCGGCATATTCCAATTATTCCTTCCCATTCTCTTCGTGAATTTCTTAGCCCGGAACACCGCCATGGCAATCTACCAAGAGATATCCATTTCTTCAACATCATCTGGATGGATTTGATCAAGCTCAACAGCAACAACAGGTTGAACCAAATCTCCAGCTAGGAATGCATTGTAGCAGTTCATGAACCCCGCCATTAAAGCTATGTTCTCTTGAGTTTCCTTTGGGATAGAGGGAATCTGACTGGAGTTCTGACTGGCAGCAACACCAGATGATTGAGGTTGAACAAGCAGCAGGAGATTGAGCAGGTTTAGTGAAGAAGACTGGAGCTGGTTGTGGTGAGGTGGAAGATGATTGACTCTGAGTGGATTTAAACATTTGGAAGTTGCTTTGAGGTTGAAATTGCGGTTGTCCCTGAGTAGTCTTGAACATTGAGAAGTTGTCTTGTGAGATGAGTGCATTATTGGAAGCAACGTTGTACCCAGCTGCACTATAGGAGTTTGCGTGATTTATAGCACGTTGCTTGTCATCCATGTCACATGCCTTAATGGCAGCCATCATCTCGGATATAGACATCCTATTGAGATCTTTTGTCTTCTTGATAACGGCAACATTCATATCCCAACTTTTAGGCAATGAGTTCACCAACTTGTTGTTTATTTTAGAAGTTGCCAGATAGATGCTTGCAGATCTCATCTCAGTCACAAGAGCTATGAACCTTTGAAGTTGAGTTTCCAACGACTCTCCCAAAACATGATTAAACATATTGAATTTCTATCGCAGCAGGTCTTGGCGACTTCTCTTCATGTCTTCGTTTCCTTCATACACCTCAATTAATGCCTCCCACAACTCCTTAGTAGATTAGAGTTCTCTAAAACCCAGAGCAATCTCAGGTGAGAGTGTCATAGTTAAGGTTGAGAGTGCCTTTTCATCCTCTTCAATTTTAGCAAGATCATCATAATCGTACACAGCAATAGGCTTCACAACAACTTTAGTTGAGCTCTCACGTTGATACGTGATGATTTGGGGTCCCCTAACTATGCTTCTCCAGATTTTTGCATCTTTCATCTTGACATACTTCTCGAATCGAAATTTCCACTAGCTGAACCCCTCATGAGACAGTAGACGAGGCACACGAGTGGTGGTCCCCATTATGGAATCCAGTTATTGATGGAGTGAAGCATTGGATGACCCATTATTATTAGTTAATTGATCCATTTTAGTTTTAATCAGTCCAAAACAAATCTTAAGTCTAGAAAACTCTAAAGTCCAATACACAAAGCCCAAATCAAATTGATCAGGTCCAACTACGTTAACAGTATGCGTTGACCGAGAACCAAAGATGACTGAAAACTAAAGAATGTTGACCGAGAATAAAGGTTGGTGACCGAGAATGGAGATTGTTGACCGAGAACCACAGAATTTGGCCGAGAACCCTTAAATCTAACCGAAAACGATCAGATTTCAGAAGAAAACTTGAACAAATTGCCAAAAACCCTCAAAACTAACCGAGAACCGATTTCCTTGGCCGAAAACTAGAGATTCAATTGGATTTTGACTATAACAAACTCCAGAGTCTAGTGGGATTTGATTTGTTTCCAAAACAAAATCAATCTTTCACCAAAAGCAATCCTTTCTCTTCTCCGATCAACAGTTCGCCGGAAATACAACCAAACCACCAAACACTTAGATCTTGAATTCGTTGATATCACAATAACGAGCCTGAATATGTCAAAGGCTCTGATACCAATTGTAAGTCCCGAATCTGGATCACTACAATATGATATCAAGTATCTTGATGTTAGTGCGGAATCCTAACACAAGATGATTCAAGACAATTAGCAAGAACACGTAAAACACACGATGGAATGCTTCAAAACACACGTTATTATTAACGTCAGGTGCTTAAGCACTATGCTTACAATACTCGTTCTACCAACAACACAGTGAACGACTAATCTCTCTTCTCAAAACGCCAACACTAAAACCCTATACAATATGATCTATATATAGGTTAACAAAACAACTAGCCCAATAAAGCCCAAACCCACCGAGATCCTATTAGGTGATCTCGGTTTATATCCATAAGCACACTAACACGACATACAATAATATAACTAAGTACAAACCACACAATATAGACCCAACATTACCACCACGAACATCAACAAAAAGTTGTTTATCAAGTCCAAATTAATGATCTTGAAAAACGCTAACTTTTAAGTATGTTTCAATTGATTTTATAAAATTTTGTATTCCAACATCAATAGTCGAAAATAAAACGGAAATATAAAATCTTTTTGGTTTTAATGAAAAATAATAAAGACAGTAAACAAATGAACTTCAAAGCTATTTACAAACATGTAAACCATTACATATTTTTGTGAGTTTGAGCAAAGAATCATATTGACCAAATTGCCCTTCCATCCACAGTTTTATTTTCAGCGTTTATTATGACTGGTGTTAAGTCAGCCATTGATATTGTTGTCCACCTAAACCTTCCAAACAAATGATTCAGCAATTTCAGTGATACATTTAATTAGTTCAATTAAGCACGAATCTTATGTGGACCCCAACTATCAGACATAATTTGTATATCTTTATAACAGTGAGTTTTTCACATGTATACTTTTTCACTATTTACTTAAAATCGATTAGCTGTGACTCATGAAAAAATAATAAAACAAAACAATTCAGAACGTTAAAATTTTGCCTTAAGATCGGTATTACTACACGCAGATAAGGTTCCATTTTAACAAAAATAAAAGGATAAAATAAGTTGAAGTTGTATAAGGCTTTAACAATCAAGTCGGATAATACTATATTAGCGCGCGGAGAAAGTTCAAAGCTTTATACGAAACACCAAGAAAATAATGCAGAATATCCAAATCTTTACCTTTAGGTTGGATAATCTTATCGCGCGGGAGAAGATCCAAGATTTGAATAAAAATAAAGAAAAAATTAAGTTGAATTTCTTTGCAAAATAAAATGAAAAATAAGTTGAATTTCTTTGCAAAATGAACACATGCACACACAACAATCTTTAAACTTTTCTTGTTTCTTAAAGCAGATATTAACTAAGCTTCAAGATGTTAATCCACTAGATTCGGCTGTATTTAGGTTTATATCACTTAATTTTCCTTACATGTTTGTTTTAAAGGCCTACCAATGCACTAATACATTTAAGCACACAACCTTTTATGCCTACTTTTTACCAGATTTGGGACCAGATGATCAGTGTACTATCATCTTCCCTTTTTGCTTCAAAAACTCATTTTCAAGGAGCAATATTTTTTCAATGTTTTTGAGTTTTTAGCATTTTTGAATATTTTTGACTTTTTTATATTTTTAAATGTTTTTTGGTTTTTCTAGAAATTTTTACTCCCCCTAAAATCAAAAACATTATCAAAAATAAACTTGACTATTTGATGTGGTCTACAGCTACTTTTAGATCACTTTTATTTAATCACAATGGCAGCCTCATTAACAAGAATAAATAGTTAAACAATTCAAAATGGACATGAAAAGCAAACCGTAATGAGCTCCATCTTTCCAGATTTCCTGTGTTTGCCCCGCCCTCCATTGATTTGGCAATGTTTAGCACAACCATGCTCCAATGATAGACATTATGAATTATGGGAGCCCCTACACACACAGTTTAAGAAAATAGAGAAATCCAGGCCCGCTTGGTCTTGGACCTCATGACATTTTCAAAAGTCTCAACATTTTCAGCAGTTTCAGACAAATTTGTTAACACAGAATGCTTGCTGTCTAAACACTCAGAATTAACATTTAAAACATCTAAATTTTCTAAAGTTTCGGATTTTTCAGATATGACAATGTTATCCGAACTTTCAAAACAAGACTCTTTCTCAACAAAATCTTGTTTTGATTTTACATTTGAGTCTTTTTTCTTAATGATCCAATGATATAACATTGATTTGGATCCTTCACTTAAAATTTCAAACTCTCAAAACTTTTAACATCACAATCTTTCAAATCAACAACCTTAACAAATTTAGGTTTGATATTTGAATTGACATTTAAGCTTGTATTTTTAGATTTTGAATTTTGAAATTTTTGTTTTTCTGTTTTTAGAACATCTTGGTTGATTTTTGATGTTACAACATCTGATTTTGGAATGTAAGAAAAGTTAGAACTCTTCTTATAATAAGTAGATTCCACAGTTTGTGTACATTTCTCTTTTCGAACAAAGAAATCCTTATTGGATCGATTTCGAGACTGAATTTATTTCTCACTTTCAGATGTTGTACTATATACGAATTCTACCTTATTAAAAAATTTTTGGTGGTTGCCATGATTGTGCTTATAATGATTAGGACACACAAAGAACACATGTCCCACTTCGTTACAGTTAAAACATCTCCTCCGGTTAACAAACTTTCTAACCAGAGGTTCTTGAACACGATCATGCCTAGTTTTTATATTTTCTGATTTTAGAGGCTCAGGGGAAATTAGGGTTTGATCTTGCTTATACCCCAAACCATGATCATTATAACCATAGACAACTTCCCCAAATATTTCATCTCTACCTGTCGGTTTGGGGAGAATATTGTTCAGGAGGTGAGATGCTGCTTTGAAACTGTTAAGCTTCAAATCAACCTTTTCATTAATAGTTTGTTTTAACATCAAAATTGTTTTCTCATTTTGATCAAACTTTTCCCCTAGTGCATTTTCACATGTTCGAAGCTTAGCATAAGCTTCCTTAATACGTTTAAGGTCATTTGGTAAAGAGTCGTTGTGAGTTTTTAAAATTTTATTTTCCACATCTTTTTCTAAACATTCTTTATGAAGTAACTCACATTTTTCACATGACTTTACGTTATGAATGTTTAACGACTCATGATTAGACTCTGATTTGATTTTAACATGATGAGCAGAAGGTTCAGAGTGTACCTCGAATAACTTAACCTCATCGACTTTCATAGTTGGGATGTCTGAACTTTATGTTTTAGCTTGATTGAGAATAGGTTCAGTTCCCTTAGTTCCAGCAGCAGCTTCCTCAGCTTCATCCTCACCATTAATTTCCCTCAATTCCAATTTCAGAGGATCACAAGTAGACTAACACCATGATTCCTAAACCAATTCTTCATCAAATTCTGAACCACTATCATTATCGAACTTCAGAGTGGTCTCAAATTCTGGCAGTGATAGTTCTTCAGATTTGACGATCTTTTCAGCAAGTTTATCAATCCTCTATTTGACGTAGACTGTCGCGGTCTACTCAAACAATTAATTTTAAGACTTAAATACCTATAATAAGTACGGGTAAATAAGGTCGTCTCCTCAGTGACTCAAGGAAAGTGCAAGTTTATTTAATTTATAACTAATTATTTAACCTAAGCGGACAGACCATGTCAAGCGGTTTGTAGAAAAAGATTTAATTAAAACTAATTATTACTTAAAAAGATTTGTAAACAATATTAATTAAAAAGCATTCATTCTAGGTTCGGATAATGTGACATTCAACTTAATCACAGATTTACTTGTCTTGATTGCGAAGTAATTACTAGACCTAGTAGTTTGATTGTGATGACAAACGATACCCTAACCGAATTGTTGACACAATTGAACTCGATCTACACAATTACCAATTTATGTTTTATGACAACTAATTAAGTAGCATGAACCGATGATTATAAGTTCAACGACACAAGAGCCTAACCCTAAGTGTTGATGAACAAAACCAAACAAGTGATGCACTAATCAATAATCGCAAATATAAATTGATTAAACAACCAAGCAATCAATTAAACAAGATAAAAGCAATAACTCAAAATCAAGTTCATAACTTTAAACATAGCAAATCTGGTCTCAAGAGGAATTACACAAAACCCTAGCCTAGAATGAACAAAGGACTTAGCCGAACATAATCATAATGTCAAAACACTTATCTTTGATGAACATGCAAACCCGAGATGAACCGGAAGCCTTGGAATGGCGAGAAGTCGTCTAACACAGTCTCTTTTGCCTCTGGGAATCGTTATTAGCCGAATGGGAAGGTTAAGGGGTTTATATAAGGTAAAACCTAAATTTTTGGCCGACTTAAGCATCTTCGCGTATCGCGAAGTTGTAAAAAGGTGCTTCTTCACGTATCGTGAAAGACAAAATAGTCGCGGCCGAGTTCCTGCAACTTCGCGTATCGCGAAGTTGCCCTTCTTTGCATATTCGCATATCGCGAAGATGTAAAATATCAAATTTTCATTTTTTTTCTTTTCTTGAATGCCTCGTGATGCGTGCACTTCCAATCTTTCACTTTTCGATCTTTGTTCCAAGCCCGTAAATATCCTCGTTAAGCTCCATAGCTTCCAATATCCTGAAAACACGTAAACAATGCTTGAAGTACCAATGTTCATCCGTTTATTAACCTAAATATAACTAATTAATATATAATAATAACTAACTTTTACCTAACCATCACATCCCCACACTTATCCTTTTTCGTCCCGAAAAAGATTTTGCAATGGAATCAGAATCAGAAATCATTCTCGAAATACTTCATAGATTAACTTATTTAAGCACAAAGAACACAAAAACCACGATTGCTGATATTGTTGTCCACTTAAACCCATGCCTTAATACTTACCGGGAAAAATAAGGTGTGACAGTTTTATTAGTTCATATGATTAAAATATAACCCACAACTCAAAGCCTTGAAGCCGCCTTACCATGCTTCATTATAGTTTTACCGAACCAGACCACCCCAACTTGACTTAAACCTTAAGATTAGACGATCAAAATTTTGCACATTTGTACAACTTTTAAACCCATATGTAATAGCTAAGACAATCTTGGATATTTTTATCGAACCAAAACCTAAACCCAAGCATTAAAGTCTACCAAAATGGCCATTAGATACGATTAAGGTGCAATTAGTGAACCAACTAGTAAATAGCCCCCACTACATGACATACCCCCGTTATCAAGCAATACCCCAAAGTCCATCACCATACATGAGTATGCACGAATTCATCTGTAGGGCTTACATATGACGTGTCCCGTGTGGTCCGTTTCTTAATGGTAATGAGACGTGAGCATGGGGACCCGATATGACTAACAGTGTGGATGATCAAGTCAGTAGTGAATTTGTACTTTGAAAGCACTTTTTGTGATCATATTTATTGACTTATGAATTGGCAGATAAACTTCAAGTTTTTTCTTTTTAAGCTTTTTTAATATGAATAAATCAACTTCGGATTTATGCATACCAGATGATAAACCGCATACCGACCCATGGTCTGCGTTCCCCGAGGCATCCCATCAATACAGGATTTAAGGCCATAAAAACATACGCCTAAGAAGTGTTAGCCACTTAACTAGCAGTTTTTTCATTTATGTTTATATCACAAACCATTTAGTGTACTCTAATGTTAAGCCTATCCAACCATTGTACTATAGACTATTCATATTAAAATATATTTTTAGTGATCAAATCTAACAGTAAGGCTTGAGTATGGCCTAATCTTTCATTCCAGTCCTTACATAGGCTTAGCTAAACAAACAAAACCCTGAAGGCGTTTCCCACTAAAAATCAAGCATTTAAAGTTCAATTAAGCCTACAACCAACTTATCCTTTCATTCTCAAGGCTGAGCCTACCGACACATCCCAAATTAAGTGTGTTCCCGTTTTTATTATCTCATATTATATAATAATTTTGAAAAATAACCCCCGATTTTTCTATCATTTTCCATTATTGTGCAAAAAAGTCTTAATTCAAGGAACATTAAAACTTTTAAAATTTTCAATTTCTCCCCCATCCCCACACTTGAAGCAAACATTGTCCTCAATGTTTAAAATTTAAGACATAAAATAGGGACGGGGTTAAAATTCACTTCAACAATTTTAAAACCGGACCTAATGTGATGGTGGTTATACATTTATACAATTACACTTTTAACACAAAAACTAATAAAACAAAGAAGATTATGAAAATGAAATCACCTGATAGAAAATAAAACTCTCATGTGCAACTCTCGTGCCCTCGGTGATCTCTCGATGAACTTAACTCCTCAACTCTCAAAAGTAAATCTACAAACTCTCAAACATGTAGAAGCACGCTTCTCACAAGTGTTAAAAATATAGGTCTTTTAAACCGTTTGCAAAACCATTAATTTTAAATTACCAACCGAGATTAATAAATTTCATAATCAAATTTGTTAAACGAGTAAAAATATTAAAAGACCCAACTCACTTTCGTAGGAATCACGGTTGCATTTAGCGTATGCAACAAGCCCTTTAAACCCCCCCGGTAGCCCGGGTGGACGAGTATGGTCCCATGAGGGTTTATAGTGAACTACACCCACAAAGTTCAACTACAACAAAAATATACACGTACCTGAATACAAGGCCGGGTTGCCTCCCGGTTAGCGCTAAGTTTTTTGTTAAGGTCTTCAGCCTGACCGTTACCTGATTTTACGTTTACGGTGGTCTAAGTGGACACTTTCCTGCCGAATTTCCTCTAAAAGCTCGGTAGTTGATATGCCTCGGCTCCTCTTCTTCCTTCATGTTAACTATATTTGATGAACCCATACAGTCGGGTGTGAATGCAATTTTACCCTTAGAATTTCTCACATACGCCCGATGGTTAACAAGTCGAGCACACCCACTTTTGCTTTTGTTTGAGTAACCCAACTTTGATCAAAAGTGAGCTGAACGTTTCCCTACTGAGTTCCCGGAGTATGCTCGGTATTTGAGGTGGTGTGTGCCCCCCTTCTTCCTTGTGGTTGACATATCAATAGAAACAATATAGGCCCATTTCACCATGTTCTATTTAGTGTCTTCCAAACTCACTTTTCTTTTCCTTGACCTTGAACCATTTCCCTCAACTTTGTTTATTGGTGTGATTATTATAAGAGAACAATTGAGATTCACCTGTGCTACTTCAATCACATGCTCTTCAAAGGTTGATATGCCTTCAACCGAGTCTAAATTTTAAACTTCATGCCCTAAAAGATCTGAACTTTGTCCCTCAATGTCATCTTGTTCAACCACAACCGCAACATTCATTGGCTCATTGGTAATTAACGGAGGTTGGTGTGGTATTAATCTCCACAACCTCGTCCTCCACTTTGTGCTCTAAAAGTCCTTGAACCTCATCCATCACTTCATTATCCACCACGACACCACTAATCAACTTCTCTCGTTCTCGTTTAATTTGGGCCACCTCTTCTAATAGTTGACTCATTAGTTCATCTTGGGCCGCAGTAGACGTCTCTTGAAGATCTAACCTTTGATTTATAGCCTTATTCTGAGCTTCTTGATCTCTCTTCATCTCCTTCAGAAAATCCATAACGTCTTTCATAGATTCTTCCTTGTTACAAGAGGAATCTTCTTGATCTTGCTGATAATTCTTCTGATAAGTACCACCATGATTATAATATTGAGGGACTTCTTCGTATATCGGTTGGGGGTACGCATCATAATAGTAGTCTTCCTCCTCTCGGTAACTTACAAAAGTTGGCGTCTCAGGTCCATCACTATCATATTCACTTGACTCGTAGTAGCTTTGAGTATTGTATGAAGGTGGTTCATGGTATGGAAATGAATGGTACGAATCAACATCTTCCACAAACTGATATCCCTCATGTGGGTCATAAACCCAACTCCTTGTCATTGTGAGTTACCTACACACATGAAACATAGAGATACCAAGCGTAAATTTATACAAATAAAACTAAAAACAAAACACTAAACTAGCACTTTGCGCGTTGAGTCCCCGGCAGCGGCGCCATTTTGACGTAGGTTGTCGCGGTCTACTCAAACAATTAATTTTAAGACTTAAATACCTATAATAAGTACGGGTAAATAAGGTCGTCTCCTCAGGGACTCAAGGAAAGTGCAAGTTTATTTAATTTATAACTAATTATTTAACCTAAGCGGACAGACCATGTCAAGCGGTTTGTAGAAAAATATTTAATTAAAAGTAATTATTACTTAAAAAGATTTGTAAACAATATTAATTAAAAGAATTCATTCTAGGTTCGGATAATGTGACATTCAACTTAATCAAAGATTTACTTGTCTTGATTACGTAGTAATTACTAGACCTAGTAGTTTGATTGTGATGACAAACGATACCCTAACCGAATTGTTGACACAATTGAACTCGATCTACACAATTACCAATTTATGTTTTATGACAACTAATTAAGTAGCATGAACCGACGATTATAAGTTCAACGACACAAGAGCCTAACCCAAAGTGTTGATGAACAAAACCAAACAAGTGATGCACTAATCAATAATCGCAAATATAAATTGTTTAAACAACCAAGCAATCAATTAAACAAGATAAAAGCAATAACTCAAATCAAGTTTATAACTTTAAACATAGCAAATCTGGTCTCAAGAGGAATTACACAAAACCCTAGCCTAGAATGAACAAAGGACTTAGCCGAACATAATCATAATGTCAAAACACTTATCTTTGATGAACATGCAAACCCGAGATGAACCGGAAGCCTTGGAATGGTGAGAAGTCGTCTAACACAGCCTCTTTTGCCTCTGGAAATCGTTATTAGCCTAATGGGAAGGTTAAGAGGTTTATATAAGGCAAAACCTAAATTTTTGGCCGACTTAAACATTTTCGCGTATCGCGAAGTTGTAAAAGGGTGCTTCTTCACGTATCGCGAAAGACAAAATAATCGCGGCCGAGATCCTGCAACTTCCTTTATCGCGAAGTTGCCCTTCTTTGCATCTTCGCGTATCACGAAGATGTAAAATATCAAATTTTCATTTTTTTTCTTTTCTTGAATGCCTCGTGTTGCGTGCACTTCCAATATTTCACTTCTCGATCTTCGTTCCAAGCCCGTAAATATCATCGTTAAGCTCCATAGCTTTCAATATCCTGAAAACACGTAAACAATGCTTGAAGTACCAATGTTCATTCGTTTATTAACCTAAATATAACTAATTAGTATATAATAATAACTAACTTTTACCCAACCATCACCTTTCAGAATCTTTAATTACCTCATGCATCATTAGCTTCTCGATGAATCGAGAGAGATTGTATGTATTGGGGTTTGATTGTATTGGCAAAATGATTATACCCAAATCTTCAGTTGAAGTTTCAATGATTATATCAGCCAATCTATCAATGTATTCTAACTCTCGTTTCACAATCCCAATATGCTTCATTTCGCTCACAAACTTGCAATATCTTTTAATTAAACGATCAACCGATTCTCCAGTCATCATCTCAAAATTATCAAATTCTTTCTTCAAAATGTTTCTTCTCGATGTAACTTCAACGTTAAACAAACTCGAAAATTCCATTTTGAAACTTTTTGTAATCTTTATTCAACAAATTTTAGCAACTTTTTGGCTTGTTTAGGCTTGTTTATCAGCAAAATAGTAAATTTCAGCAACTTTCGGGTTCGTTTCAGCACGTTTAAACATCAATTTTCAGCGCAAAAACAGTCTGTTTCAGCACAGTTCAGCACGTTACAGCACGTTTTAAACGCGATTCAGCAACTTTCAGATGCGTTTTCGGCAGTTTCAGCACGTTTCAGCGAGTTTTTGGTTCGTTTAAAACAGTAGACAGAAAGTTTCAGCTCGTTCATAAGTAACTCAGCAGCAAACTTCAGTGCGTTCAGTTCGTTTTTGACCCGTGTTAACAGTAGTTCAACAACAAATCAGCTCGTTTAACTGATCCAACACCTAAACCAGAACAAACCGAATGCTCGAATTGATCTAAGCTCTCAACCAAAACACTAAATACAAAGCATGAATTATAATCGGAATGAAATTGAACTTGGAGCGAACAGCGAATACAACAATGAATCGAACACTCGCACATGAATCGGAATTGACACAAAATTAAAACGAACACCGAATTTGCATGAATGCTAAACACAAAACTCGAACACCTAACACTGAATTACGAACTCGATGAGCTCGAATCTTTATGAACTTCAAACACCAAAACCAAATTAACACCGAAATGTGAATCACTAAATGCGAAACATGAATTTAAAATGAAATCTGAATTGAAATATGAGATCACAACATGCAGATCAGCAATGGAATCGGAATGCGGACTTTGAACTTGATAGCATGAATTCTAAACTGATTTAAATCGGGAAATTCTGTTGTGTTAGACTACGACATATGTGAACACAATTCAATGACGCGGATAGGATCAGAAATGAATTATACTTGCTGGAAAATTTATGTGTCGCCGGTAAATTCAGTTAGTACGCTGGAAAACAACGTGAATGACCGGAAACACAAAAATCACCGGGAAAGGTAGTTAGGCCACCGGAATTCTCAGTTTGTTACCGTTATGGCGTCACCTTCATCAAACACCTTCGTGCACATATGAGCAGAGAAACTCGACACAAGAACTCGGAATTAAGATTGGAATGGACTAGCCGGAAAAATTAGTTAGGACCACCGGAAAAAAAAAACGAATTTACCGGAAAATTCGGTTACATGGTTGGAAATTCGCCGGAAATTTCAAAATCATCATCAAACATCAAATTGATCACGGATTTGGACTCGAAATCACTCGTAGATGAATCCTAAACAGTTTTAAACGTAAAACATCAATCGGTTTTGATCCGAATCAACCGTAATTCGAACCGATGAACGTTTAAGCACGAGATTCAGTGAATAGATGTAGAAATGAGCAATGATTAAGCACGATATTAACGAAATTCTCTTATTATTTTTTTTCCATATAATACAACACTACTATACATATACAATACACAAATATTGAATATAAGCAATAAAACACTATTAAACTCAAAAATAGATAGTAATACACATGTGTAATACAACGGTATCGCACAGTAATACGTATGTGCATCACAGCGGGGTTTTTTTTTGTTTCTTTTTGTTTTTTTTTTTCGAGTGAAATATAAAAAAATATAAGAATAATGGCTAAAACAAAATTTTGAAAACATTTTTTTATTTTTAATTAAAAATAATTCGTTAGGAGTTTTTAGAAGTTTTTAAGTTTTCTCTCTAAAGGTGAGTTTTCTCTTGATTCTCTCCATATATATATATATATATATATATATATATATATATATATATATATATATATATATATATATATTCTTATAATATATGACACGATTTAAGGCTTTTATTTACTCCCTTACTAATTAAGTCTAATTATGAGATGCTTGAACTATTTACATAACTCTCACTTCTTTTATTTATTCTATTTAATACAACTAGGTTATTGACCCGTATACAACATGGGTGGAAGTATAAAAATCGTCTAACAAACACATGTACTTTAAGTAACCAATTATTTGTTGTATATCTTTTTGGGATGACAACATGATATTTATTACATACGTAACTTAAATACACAAATAAATGTAATGTAAAATCATATAAACATGAAAAAACCTATAAAAGCATATATATATCATAAATGAATGTTGTAATAAAAACATGCTCAGGTCAGGCTATGATGTAATAATGCTAAACTACAGTGAAGCCTTAACTGTTTGTGCTGTGTGCATCCATTTCCCATGCCCAATCAACCACTGTGGCCCCATTTCCGCCACACAATATGCCCTAAGTAACTATGTCACTACATAGCGTGTTTGTGTATTTATGGTCATGTGCAAACGGGGTAAAGTCTCAACAACACATGCCGGCTCCGTTTGTGTTTGTCAAACTAATAGTACTATTCACAAGCCGCCGGCTCGAAATTAATCACTGTGTTAGTGGGGACTTTCGTGTGTTAGCACTTAGATAATTCACATCAATACATGTTTCAGGTATGTAAATTTAATCAAACATGCTTTTCACCCCAAAAGTTCGTAAAACTGTTTAAAGAGAGGGGTCATGAAACTCACGGTTTAATCAGTCTTCAGTAGTGCGACAGTTCAGGGTTTGCTCGACCCGTAATCACTGGTCCCTATAATTAATATTATAATAATATTAATATTAAAATATTATTAGAAGACCATACTATTTTAATGCCATAATTGTTTGGTTTTGATATACAATATAGAATTAAGTAAGGTTGAGGAGGTTGAGACACAATGCTCGAGGTAGTAAAATCATGCTCGATGGTCCAAACTTGCTCGTAGTCCATACTTAGCTGATTTCATGAGGAGGTTAAGAAGATTCCAATCTTCCTTGCAAATATCCGACTCAACAATCTCCCCCTATATTGGAACAAGCTCAGATGCACCAAAACATACCTGCATATAGTTACAAATGTATCAATTTTATAAGATAGTCAAATTAAGAAAAAGTCATTACATTACATGGAGGGAATTCTACCACTTGGGCATTACACATCAAATTTACATATCAAACACAAAATAAACAAAAATACAAAATGCAAAAGATAACAAGGATAAACAGATCATCCATTAGCTCCATTCCTGCTATCTTCTGCCTGGGCTCCTTTTAGCTTATGTTCTTTTTCTGAGTCTTACAGCGGAAGCCCTTTGCTTGAACATTTCCAGTTCTACACCATCATCAGATTCCAAAGGAACTTCTACATTGACAATGTCCCAAAGATCTTGGATGTGTAGGAACTGCAACTCTTCATCATGTTCAATCACAGCAATTGTTCTTCCCAAAGAGTTTCTGAGTGATACAGAGTCACACTGCTTGTTATAAGTAAGATGAACAATCTGTCCATCTTGTTGAACATGTGAATTAGGCTCTTGCATCTCTCTTCTCATTGCCAAACACTCTCTTAATGTTTGCCGTTTAGAGCTTGAGCTACCGGCTTTGATTGTCCCTTCTCTCTTTGATGCCCAAAGGGAGAGCTCAGATAATTTAACTTCACTCATTCTTTTCCTCCTTCTCTCCCTCTCTGCTTCTGTATGAGCTTCTCTTTGTTTTTGTTTAAGGAATGGAAATCCCTTTTCGAATTGTTCCTGTAAAAACTTAGAGAGATCATTTGTTTGTTGGCCAACAATCATGTTTCTTTGTTGATTGTCATGTAAGTCCAGCTGAGCCATCTTCTCTAGTTGTTCCCTTTTGAAATTCCTGAAGTCATTTCTGAATATAATCTATGTCTCTTGAGCATCTTCAGTAACCACTCTCATAGTTTATTATCTTTTATCAAAATAGATATGTGTGGGCAGATTTAAATTTCTTGGTGTAGCTTCAGTCCTGACAATCTTTTATCTGATTACAAGTCCACGGGACCTTGTCGAAGAGATTTTGTTTCCGTGTTTCTTCTTAGATTCTTCAAACAGTCTCTTGACTCTCCATCTTTTAATACCAAATCTAACATTTTTTCACCTCTTTTGCACAATATGCTTATCATTTTAGCCTTTTCCTCTTCTTCCCTTCTCAATCTATCTGCTAATATCTTTCTTTGGGTTTCCAAGAATAGCCTTTGCTCTCTATGATATACTTCAGTCAATTTCTCTGAGGCATGCTATCAAATTCAGCTTCCGTAATTCCCTTTTGTAAGAGTATATCTTTCAAGGTTTGCACTCTTGCGAGATCATCGAACCATTGTACAGCTTCAGCTTTCTTCTTTTTTGCTTCATCTCTCTCCATGTCACAAACAGTTCAATGGTCGTACCAGCAACATAAACCACTTGTACCGCATCTAAAATTACCAATTTGCCTTGTGCGTCAGCAGCTGCAATGTTAAGTACTCGTGTACAGACTATAGCATCAGCAAACTTAAATCAGCAGCTGCACTCTTAACCTTGCTATCTATTCGTGAATAATCTTCAGCAGCATATGCATGGAAATAAAATCAGCAGTAGCATCAACTATACGGAATCAGCAGGCCATTAATCCACTATGTACTCGAACACAACATTATGCAGCGACTACTGTTTTACGTTTTCGTTAAGAATATGCCTCTACAACCCTTAACCATTCGTAATGAACTCTACAGTAGCTACATAATCTGCTCGTAACTTAATCTGATTTCATATCAGCGGATTGTTCATTGTAGCAATTTACATAAACACATATTAGCATATCTGATACAGTTGTGCAGTTGCATCTGCAACTTTTATGACGAGAAGCCATGAACTCAAGACCTGCCTTCACGCACACTCAATCAAAACTGTTCATCACGTTCACTAACTGTTTGTGACGAAGCAATTAAATCTGTTGAATAATCAATCTCTTACACATACAATTATCTGTTCAGGAGCACATATTAGCATCTTGAACACAGCCAATAACCCCTTAAATCTACTCGGGAATGAAATCTGTTGGAATAAGAATCATTGTTGCAATCATGTAAACCCCAATCTGCTTGAACACTTAGCAAAACCATTTTCCCCCAAATTTTTAACATACGAAACCTAACTTTCCAAATCCGAAGTTAAACGCTAAGAAACTAAAATTGAGCATTGAAATCAATCCATATCTTCAGAAAATCATCATTCTGTCATCAATCATTTAACAATTTCGTCAAACACTCAAATCTAGAACATCAAATATAAACGAGTTCGGCCTAAAACGAACCAAAAACTGTAGATCTGAACGAATTTGAGCATATAAACATGAAATTGATGTTGAACCTCCGAACGAATGATAAATCCAAACATCAATCCACATAAATCATCTTCGAATCATCAAATTTCATCCAAATCCATGCACAAACTCAGAAAAACTTCAACGAACTTCAAATTTTAACATCCATGGCGGATTCAAGAGCGAATTAAATCAAATTCAGCGGTTAGTCTGAACGATTCGATAACCCGCCTTGATACCAACTATGAGAACTGAGCTCCGATGCGGAAGCGTGAATAGTCGGTATTAACGAAGGAGCTCGGATCGAATCGCACTCGTATTCACTCTTAAACGATAATAATGGACGGATGTGGTGAGTTCGATTCGATTAACAGTCAATAATAGGATGAACAATTGTAATCGAAACACAAATAGATAGATGTCGTAGTATGATTTCATTAATCAAAAGATATCACACCCCAACTAGCAAAATGCGGAAGCGTAGAACGGGAATGTAACAGACACCTCTGGTATCACAACATTGTTAATAAAGAAACATTACAAACTAATTTACATTATATTACATTGATCTATATTTGTTTACAAACTAGGTGTTACAACAAAATATGTTCGTTAAACTATTCTATTCGTACTAACAACCTTGCGTCTATTCACATAGCATCAAGTACATTCCACGATAGGTGGCACCAAATCACTTTATTCCAACTTTGGTAATCCTGAAAAGCAGTTTAAAATAGGTCACTACTGGAGTTGGTGAGTTTCATGAGTTTCAAGAAAAGAGTTATGAATATTCACAAGTTAACACTTGTAATAATGATATAAGTATGTGTATATGTAAATGATGTAATTATGCTAAGCTACAGTGAAGGCTTGACTGTTTGTGTTGCGTGCTTCCATTTCCCATGCCCAATCAACCATTGTGGCCCCCTTTCTGCCCACAATATGCCCCAAGTAGCTATGTCTAACACTACATAGCGTGTTTGTGTATTTATAGTCATGTACAAACGGGGTAAAGTCTCAGCAACACATGCTGGCTCTGTTAGGGGTTGTCAAACCAATATTACTATTCACAAGCCACCGGCTCGAAGTTAATCACTATGTTAGTAGGGACTTTCGTGTGTTAGCACCTAGATAATTCACATCAATACATGTTTCAGGTATGTATATTTAATCAAACATGCTTTTCACCCAAAATGTTCGTAAAACTGTTTAAAGAGAGGGGTCATGAAACTCACGGTTTAATCAGTCTTCTGTAGTGCGATAGTTCAGGGTTTGCTCGACTCGTAATCACTGGTCCCTATAATTAATATTATAATAATATTAATATTATAATATTAATATAATCTCAATACTAAACTGGCTGTATATCTAATCTGGGTATAGCTGGAACGCCCAGAAAGAGTCAATAGGCTTAGATTGTGATGTTGTTTAATGTCTAATACATAAAACCAAACTTGGCTCGGTTTCCCCGTTTTCCCAGCAGGGCCAAGTTGTTTGTTTATGTGTTCAGAAAATAGTTATGGGGAAGTAAGCTTGGGTAAATGTGTTGGTTGATAAAATGATTAAGTTATAAAGAAAGATTACATATTGGGGTTCCGAATTCGTTACAGGACCCGTTTCTGTTTACTAAGTTTGATTTGAGGAGAATCGCGCACAATCTATTCAGATTGTCCAGGTTTCGCATAAAAAGGTTAGTTTTTACATAATTAATCCAAAAATATGAATTTTGATTACTCTAGGTGTTTTGATATTCCCGCAGGTTCGTTAATCACGAACTTGTCGGCTTTTATTAGAATTGAATTTATTTAATTTTCAAATTAGCATAATTAATTAACCGTTAATCATTAAATTATTAAAATTTAACCACTTATCAAATAGAATATATAGATTTTTATAAAAATATTTTTGTGATTATTTACTTCTTTATTAATTTATAAAAATTCATTTTATCTGTTATATTTAGCCCGAAAATCATTCGTTTATACCAAATGATCTCCAAAAATTCCACCAAAAATTCTGAGTGATTAGAATATGTTCCAAAACAACCTGGAAAAATTGCAAACTCTAAAACTCTTGCAATATTATTTCCGAGCCAAAAACGACTATGAAAATTCAATTAAACGCAAATGCACGAAACCTACTTAGGCTTTTCCAAATGCTCCCAAATTTAATATGTGAACATAATATACCAAATCTAACATTTTTTCACCTCTTTTGCACAATATGCTTATCATTTCAGCCCTTTCCTCTTCTTCCCTTTTCAATCTATCTGCTAATATCTTTCTTTGGGTTTCCAAGAATAGCCTTTGCTCTCTATGATATACTTCAATCAATTGCTCTGAGGCATGCTATCAAATTCAGCTTCCGTAGTTCCCTTTTGTAAGAGTATATCTTTCAAGGTCTGCACTCTTGCGAGATCATTGAACCATTGTACAGCTTCAGCTTTCTTCTTTTCTGCTTCTTCTCTCTCTCTTTGTCACAAACAGTTCAATGGTCGTACCAGCAACATAAACCACTTGTACCGCATCTGAAATTACCAATTTGCCCTGTGCGTCAGCAGCTGCAATGTTAAGTACTCGTGTACAGACTATAACATCAGCAAACTTAAATCAGCAGCTGCACTCTTAACCTTGCTATCTATTTGTGAATAATCTTCAGCAGCATATGCTTGGAAATAAAATCAGCAGTAGCAGCGACTATGCGGAATCAGCAGACCATTAATCCACTATGTACTTGAACACAACATTATGCAGCGACTACTGTTTTACGTGTTCATTAAGAATATGCCTCTACAACCCTTAACCATTCGTAATAAACTCTACAGTAGCTACATAATCTGCTCGTAACTTAATCTGATTTCATATCAGCGGATTGTTCATTGTAGCAATTTACATAAACACATATTAGCATATCTGATACAGTTGTTCAGTTGCATCTGCAACTTTTATGATAAAAAGCCATGAATTCAAGTCCTGCCTTCACCGACACTCAATCAAAACTGTTCGTCACATTCACAAACTGTTTGTGACGAAGCAATTAAATATGTTGAATAATCAATCTCTTACACATACAATTATCTGTTCAAGAGCACATATTAGCATCTTGAACACAGCCAATAACCCCTTAAATCTACTCGGGAATGAAATCTGCTGGAATAAGAATAATTGTTGCAATCATGTAAACTCCAATCTGCTTGAACACTTAGCAAAACCATTTTCCCCCAAATTTTTAACATACGAACCCTAACTTTCCAAATCC
This sequence comes from Bidens hawaiensis, assembly GCF_021521415.1. Lineage (NCBI taxonomy): Eukaryota > Viridiplantae > Streptophyta > Magnoliopsida > Asterales > Asteraceae > Bidens > Bidens hawaiensis. Next base: position 214,491 of record NW_027492083.1, on the reverse strand, counting down.
GAAATTAAACGCTAAGAAACTGAAATTGAGCATTGAAATCAATCCATATCTTCACAAAATCATCATTCTATCATCAATCAAATATCAATTTCATCAAACACTCAAATCTAGAACATCAAATATAAACGAGTTCGGCCTAAAACGAACCAAAAAGTGTAGATCTGGACGAATTTGAGCATATAAACATGAAATTGATGTTGAATCTCCGAACGAATTAAAAATCCAAACATCAATCCACATAAATCATCTTCGAATCATTAAATTTCATCCAAATCCATGCAGAAACTCACCAAAACTTCAACAAACTTCAAATTTTAACGTCCATGGCGGATTCAAGAGAAAATTAAATCAAATTCAGCAGTTAGTCTGAACGATTCGATAACCCGCCCTGATACCAACTATGAGAACTGAGCTCCGATGCGGAAGCGTGAATAGTCGGTATTAACGAAGGAGCTCGGATCTGAGCTAGGATCGAATCGCACTCGTATTCACTCTTAAACGATAATAATGGACGGATGTGGTGAGTTCGATTCGATTAACAGTCAATAATAGGATGAACAATTGTAATCGAAACACAAATAGATAGATGTCGTAGTATGATTTCATTAATCAAAAGATATCACACCCCAACTAGCAAAATGTGGAAGCGTAGAACGGGAATGTAACAGACACCTCTGGTATCACAACATTGTTAATAAAGAAACATTACAAACTAATTTACATTATATTACATTGATCTATATTTGTTTACAAACTAGGTGTTACAACAAAATATGTTCGTTAAACTATTCTATTCGTACTAACAACCTTGCGTCTATTCACATAGCATCAAGTACATTCCACGATAGGTGGCACCAAATCACTTTATTCCAACTTTGGTAATCCTGAAAAGCAGTTTAAAATAGGTCACTACCAGAGTTGGTGAGTTTCACGAGTTTCAGGAAAAGAGTTACGAATATTCACAACTTAACACTTGTAATCACGATATAAGTATGTATGTATGTAAATGATGTAATTATGCTAAGCTATAGTGAAGCCTTGACTGTTTGTGCTGCGTGCTTCCATTTCCCACGCCCAATCAACCATTGTGGCCCCCTTTCTGCCCATAATATGCCCCAAGTAGCTATGTCTAACACTACATAGCGTGTTTGTGTATTTATGGTCATGTGCAAACGGGGTAAAGTCTCAGCAACACATGTTGGCTCCGTTTGGGATTGTCAAACCAATAGTACTATTCACAAGCCACCGGCTCGAAGTTAATCACTATGTTAGTGGGGACTTTCGTGTGTTAGCACCTAGATAATTCACATCAATACATGTTTCAGGTATGTATATTTAATCAAACATGCTTTTCACCCCAAAAGTTCGTAAAACTGTTTAAAGAGAGGGGTCATGAAACTCACGGTTTAATCAGTCTTCAGTAGTGCGACATTTTAGCGTTTGCTCGACTCGTAATCGCTGGTCCCTATAATTAATATTATAATATTATTATAATCTCAATACTAAACTGGGCTGTATATCTAATTTGGGTATAGCTGGAACGCCCAGTAAGAGTCAATAGGCTTAGATTGTGATGTTGTTCAATGTCAAATACTTAAAACCGAATTTAGCTCAGTTTCCCCGTTTTCCAAGCAGGGCCAAGTTGTTCGTTTATGAGTTCAGAAAAAAGTTATGGGGAAGTAAGCTTGGGTAAATGTATTGGTTGATAAAATGATTAAGTTATAAAGAAAGATTACATATTGGGGTTCCGGATTCGTTACGGGACCCGTTTCTGTTTATTCAGTTTGATTTATGAGAAACGCGCACAATCTATCCAGATTGTCCAGGTTTCTCATAAAAAGGTTCGTTTTTACATAATTAATCCAAAAATATGAATTTTGATCACTCTTGGTGTTTTGATATTCCCGCAGGTTCGTTAATCACGAACTTGCAAGCTTTTATTAGAATTGAATTTATTTAGTTTTCAAATTAGCATACTTAATTAATCATTAATCATTAAATTATGAAAATTTAGCCACTTATCAAATAGACTATGTAGATTTTTATAAAAATATTTTTGTAATTATTTACTTCTTTATTAATTTATAAAAATTCATTTTATCTGTTATATTTAGCCTGAAAATCGTCTGTTTATACCAAATGATCTCCAAAAATTCTGAGTGATCAGAAGATGTTCCAAAACAACCTAGAAAGATTCCAAACTTTAAAACTCTTGCAATATTATTTCCGAGCCAAAAACGACTATGAAAATTCAATTAAACACAAATGCACGAAACCTAGTTAGGGTTTTCCAAATGCTCCCAAAATTTATACGTGATCATAATATACCAAATCTGAGTTTCACACAAAATTTCATAATTTTTTAAGTATTTTAACTATTTTTCCCAAATAAACATCCGAATTCGGTAATAAATTTGCCAAATATTCTCGGATGGTCGAAACATTACCAAATTTTATCAGGGACTCAATGATATGGTCCCTAATGTCCCTGCAAAATTTTATGACCTAACAATATTCACATCACAATCGAATCCTAAACAGCCCATAAACGAGTGATCCGACATTACCTTGGCGGTTTTGGTTCGTTTTCGCCGTTCTAATCAAGGTTTCAGGATCTTGTGCTTCTATTCAAGCTAGATACAGGTCCTATATCACAAAGTAAGCAAATTTCATCAACAAAACAACCCCTTAACTTAGGGTTTCGTTTAGGGTATAAAACCGAACTTTTGAACCGTAAAAACGCCGTTTAAACCCTCTAATCCGTGTTTATGGCCAAAAAAGGGTATGATTTTGATTCCTAACCATTTGTATGATCAAAAAATATTTTTGGACCATTTTAAGGTTTTTTCATGGTTAGGAATGATTTTTGGTAATCAAACTATGTTTATATGATATTAAACTTGATTAAACAAGCTAAAAATTCATAAACTTAACCAACTTACTTGTTTTTTTGGCTAGGAGTTTATAGAACAGCAGAATTTTTTGTTAAGTTCTGGAAAGTAGCTAAAATATCTTGGAAAACTTGGTATAAAAGAAAGGTTAGTAATATATTAACAATAATATAGGGGTCGCGGCCGGACCATATTTTGGGCCCATTTTGGGCCCAATTTGGCCCAATACTCTGGATGTACAAGCCCAAACATGAAAATCCAAGTCCAAATTTATTTTGGGTTAGGTTTTTGGCACGAAAAACATATCAGGTACGTCAAACAGTGCGAAAACAAGTGTTTTTCGGCTATTTTTGTATAAAATTGTAAAAACATAGTATACATTTGTAAAATTCGAAAATATTTTCACGGATCGATAAAACATTTCAAATAAGTTTTTGGTAAGACTTTTTCGGCTTAACGGATAATACAATGCTTGGTTTGTAACTATCTTTCGCGTTTAAATCTATAGCGGGTAGTCGAGCATGTTTTCGTTTAACTAATTTGCTATCGAACTAAGGCTATAATATTAATATATTGGCTTATATTAAACGTATATCACTTATTGTTGGCCCTCCGGGATATCTGGGTCATAATCAGACCCCTTCGGTTAATCATTCGATCGTTACGTAATACGCGTTTATTGGTTTAATCAGTAAATGCGTACTGAGGTGTACCTGGTTTTGGCTCAAATGTCACAAAATATTGTCACAAAGAACACTCATACATACATATATGTATAATCATAAACGCTCGGCCTCCCGGGGAGAGCTCTTCCCCTAGGGCAACTCTCTAATACATAATGAAACACATGACCTAATCGTCTATTTATAGTGGTCTTGTGTCTTGGTCTTCATTCCATCCGCCTCTTGGATAAGACCAATAATATTAATATATATTTTTCACCCATAATAATAATAATTTGATGCGTCGGTCTAAAATATAAGTCCCAACACAAACACAACTAACTACTTACGACAACTGTTACTTTAAAAGTGTCTAAGCCACCAGTATTGTGTGCTGAATAAGAATATTGTCTCTTGAATATGAATGAATAAAAAGTGTGTTGTTTAACAGTATTAACCTCTTAATAATCAAATTAGGAAACACCGAAATTATTTTCTTTGAATCGGATTTTATATGGACTTCCTAAATCGTGATATTATAATGGAATGTAGTTTGTATTTATTAACAATGGAAATGAGTCTATTAGTATAATTGGATACATATTTTGTGTCTTATTTTTATATAGACAATACCCAGTTGACTAACAAATCCAAAAATTGAATTTATTAATTATTTTAATATTTAAGTTCGTTTGAATTTTTTAATAACTGAAATAGGTTTCTTTCTCTTATTCCATACAATGTTTGTGCCTTAAATTTTGATACACAATAATCAATGTCTGAAAGGCCCCGAACCCTGGGAACCCCACAGTTGGTATTCATACAAAACACTTAATGAAATTGTTGAACTTGAAAACCGATTCTTCCATTAAAACGAACATATCAGAGTGTCAATTTAGCGGAAAACATAAAAATGAAACAAGTTCCTGAAACCCGGGAATTTTGCCCAAAACCAAATTAAGTATAACTTTTATAAGTCTTTTGAAACACAATGTTCATAAACAATTCTTCATTCCAGTATGCCCTTCACCGTCCAAGTAGCTCCGTGCACGTCCAAGCAATAAGGCATCTTCTTCCTAACCTGAAACTCACACTAACATGCACACAAAGTCAGCTTGAGTTGAGTAAGTTCAAGTTTTAAATAAATATTATCAGTAATGGAAATTATGATAATCATATCAAAAGTTTTTAAAGTAAAAATAAAAGAGTACATCCATTAAGTCATCATTACCGAAGACTAGACATTCTCATACATATGTAAACATCCTTTAAATACATCCATATATGTATAACAATATATATATATATAACATTCACGTATAACATTCAGGGTCGAGCAAACGTACAACCCAAACACGTAACATTCAGCGCATGCAAACACAAAGTAGGCATGCACAACATTCAGTAGTCGAAACGACTACAACATTCGCCAAATAGAGGCCAAACAATAATTTATATATATATGTATATATGTTAACATTCCAAGGCCTACCCTATTCTAGCAAGCCTATATAAAATCGTTTAAAACATTTCATCTAGTAGGAAGACACTTAGGTGTGCATGCTAGCCCAAAACTTAAAAGAGTAAAAAGGGCATCATGAACTCACCTGAAATCAATAGAACACCTGCAACGAGCTAGGAAATCCCTAAGTGCACAATCACAAGCAAGGGCCTGTAAATTATACACAACACGTTACTAAACTAGACCATAAGAACACTGTTGCCTAATGGGCCGTTCAAGCCCAACACTTTGGCCCAAGGCCCAACACTTGGCCCAAGGCCCAATAACTTGGCCTAAGGCCCAACACTTGATCCAAGGCCCAAGGGTAATCAAATCAGGTCGAATGCGCGTGTAATAAACATTAAAACCGTTTTGTTAAACGAATCAGCCCCAAATGGACCAAATTCCATTTTAAATCTTTTCATTCATCAAGATTATGTCACCCGAGTTGATAGGGTTGACGGTTCCTTTTTACAACTCTTACTTTAACATTTAAACGAAAATTCGCGCACCGCCGACTCGATAGACGAAGCACTAACCACAACAGCCCCGAGCATCAAAAAAATAATTTTTCCACAGCCCTTAAACCCCCCTAGGGCTGTACAAACTGATTCGGTCGGTCACCCGATCAATTAACGCATCAAACTCAACAATTTGCAATTCTACACCCGATAAACCCTAGTTTTCGAACTAAAATCGATTGACCGACCTAAACACCTCCATTGGCCATGAAATTATAATATGATGTACACGTCATACCTAGCGGAATTTTGATGCGAAAACCTCACTCGAAACAATCCAGGAAAAGCTCAATTAGGCAGCCACCCGGTTAGCCTACAACAAGACGTTTTTCGATCAATACGCGCAAAATAAGGATCAATTAACGTGTAAAAGACTTGGGGAATCGTAGTACACACCTTGAATTGAAGTTCAAAGGCTTGGAATTGGCTGCAAAAAAAGAAAATCGTGGGTCTTGTCCTTGTTCTTCCTGCCGATCGCAACAGTGGGCTGGAATAGGGTTTAGGGTTTTAGTTTAGTGTTATAATATAAAACTTTTTCATTCTAGCCCCCGGAAAATAACAATAATGCAACTTGGAAGAAATGTTAAGCGATTAGACGTACCGGGATGACGTAAAGGCTTCCGAGAAACGTCGGATAAATCCCGAGAATTATGCATACTCTACAATCTTTAATTCTTGAAATCGGAATTAACGGGCGTTTCAAGTCCACCCCCCTTATAATGGGATTCGTCCCCGAATCCCGATGCGACATGAACAACTGCGGATAATGCTTTATCATCTCGTCTTCGGACTCCCAAGTGGCCTCGGAATCCCTACGGTGTTTCCACTGCACCTTCACCTGTCTAACCACCTTATTCCTCAAACGCCTCTCCTGATTCTCAAGAATAGCAATCGGTTGTTCAACGTAGTTCAGCTTACTGTCGAGCTCAATCTCATCAAGAGGCACATGGGCCTCACCATCCGCTAAGCATTTCCTTAGGTGGGACATATGGAAGGTAGGATGATTCCCCGTGAGGTCATTAGGCAGTTCCAGCCTATACGCTACCTCACCTACACGGGACACTATACGAAACGGACCAATGAACCTCGGACTAAGCTTCCCCCTCTTACGAAAACGAATAATGCCCTTTCAGGGAGAAACTTTTAACATAACCCGACCCCTAGCCTCAAACACAATAGGCTTTCACCTTTTATCTTCATAAGACTTCTGACGATCCTGCGCGACCTTCATAAATGCTTTAATCTTATCGAGTTTCTCAGTCGTAGCCTCGACCACCTCCAAACTACCCAACTGCTTCTGACCAATGGAACCCCAACAGACCGGAGTCCTACACCTCCTACCATACAAATCTCAAACAATGGCATCCCAATCGTGGCGTGATAACTGTTATTATACGAGAACTCTACCAACGGTAAGTGACGGTCCCAACTACCACCAAAGTCGATAACACAAGCCCGCAACGTATCCTCGAGAGTCTGAATGGTCCTCTCGGACTGACCATCCGTCTGCGGGTGATAAGCAATACAGATGAGGAGTATGGTGCCCATCTCCTCGTGAAACTTTTTCCAAAACCTGGAGGTGAAACGCGTATCCCTATCCGAAACAATAGATACCGGCACCCCGTGCCTAGAGACGATCTCACTAATAAAAACATCGGCCAGCTGCTCAGAATTAAAAGTCTCTCGAATCAGCAAGAAATGAGCGCTCTTGGTCAGTCTATCCACGATTACCCAAATGGTGTCATAATTGCCCCTAGGAGTACGAGGCAGTTTAGTCACGAAATCCATGGTAAGATGCTCCCATTTCCACTCAGGTATTTCCAATGGCTGAAGTTTCCCAAACGGCTTCTGATGCTTGGCCTTAACTTGCAGGCATGTCAAACACTTACTTACATACTGAGCCACCTCAAACTTCATCGCAGGCCACCAATAGTTCTTTTTCAAGTCTTGGTACATCTTGGTCGCGCCCAGATGAATGGAATAGCGCGACTTGTGCGCCTCATCTAAAATTTTACCCCTGAAATCTCCATACCTCGATACCCATAAACGCCCATCCTTATACTTCACCCCATCACCTACGTCTTCCAACAACTTTTCCTGACCCCAAATACGCTCTGACATAATCCATTCCTGTAAGGCCCCGAACCCTGGGAACCCCACAGTTGGTAATCATCCAAACACTCATAAAATTTAATAAATTTAAAAACCATTTCTTCCATTAAAACAAACGTATCAGAGTATAAATTTTGCGGAAAACATGAAAAATGTAATAAGTTCCCGAAACCCGGGAATTTTGCCCAAAATCCAAAGTAAGTATAACTTTTATAAATTTCCTTGAAATAAAACATTTATAATAATTCTTCCTTCCAGTATGCCCTTCACCATCCAAGTAGCTCCGTGCACGTCCAAGCGATAAGGAATCCTCTTCCGAATCCTGAAACCTACACTAACATGCACACAAAGTCAGCTTGAGCTGAGTAAGTTCAAGTTTTAAGTAAAAGATATCAGTAGTAAAATCATGATAGTCATATCAAAGGTTTTCTAAAAGTAAAAGGGTACATCCATCTAATCATCATTACCGAACTTAAACATCCTCATACATACATATACGAAATGTATATGTAAACATCCATTCAATAACATCCCTATATACATAACAGTATATATATATATATATCATCCACGTATAACATCAGGGTCGAGCAAACGTACAACCCAAACACGTAACATCAGTGTATGCAAACACAAAGTAGGTATACACAACATCAGTAGTCGAAACGACTACAACATCGCCAAATAGAGGCCAAGAAATAATGTATATACACATATATATATTTAACATCCCAAGGCTTACCATATACTAGCAAGCCTATATAAAATCATTTTAAAACATTTCATCGAGTAAGGAAACATTTAGGTGCGCATGCTAGCCCAAAAGTAAAATGAGTAAAAAGGGCATCATGAACTCACCTGAGATCGATCGAATACTTGCAACGAGCTAGGAAGTTCTTAAGGGCAAAATCACAAGCAAGGGCCTGTAGATTATACATAACGCGTTACTAAACTAGACTGTAGGAACACTCTAGCCTAATGGGCCGTACAATCCCAACACTTTGGCCCAAGGCCCGACAACTTGGCCCAAGGCCCAACAACTTCGCCCAAGGCCCAACACTTGGCCCAAGGCCCAACAACTTGGCCCAAGGCCCAACACTTGGCCCAAAGCCCAAAGATAGTCAAATCGGGTCGAATGCGCGTGAAATAATTCTTAAAACCATTTGTTAACCGAATCAGCCCCGAATGGACCAAATTCCGTCTTAACTCTTTTCATTCATCATAATTATGTCACTCGAGTTGATAGGGTTGACGGTTCCTTTTTACAACTCTTACTTTAACGTTTAAACGAAAATTCGCGCATCGCCGACTTGATTGACGAAGCACTATCCACAACAACCCCGAGCATGAAAAAAATAATTTTCCCACAGCCCTTAGACTCCCCTAGGGCCATGCAAACTGATTCGGTTGGTCATCCAACCGATTAACGCATCAAACTCAACAATTCTAGACAACCGAACATAACAATCAAACTACAACTAGTTGATCAACTTAACGAACACCTAAGAACATGATCTTTGAGTATGATATACGGGACATACCTAGGAAGATTGTGGTGCAAAAACTCAATTCAAACAGCCCCGACAAGAACACAATTGAACATCCACCGGTTAAGCCTAAAACGAACTTATCGATCAATAACGAGTAAAACGTGTAGATTTTAGCATGCGAAGATGCATTTAATTACATAGGATAACCTTTGAAATAAATTATTAAATTTTTACCAGACTTTAATAATAGTCTTAGGTTTATAAAAATATTTTTATTATATTTTTATATTGGACACAAAAATCATAAAAATTCCTCCAACACAGAAAGGTATGTGCAGCTATTTCAGCGCGCAACAAAATGGTTTTATTTTTATAAAATTCATTACCCAACCAAATTAAACGATTCCAATTGGGTTTGGTTCCTAACTCAAAATACTAACTTCCAGAAGTGGAACCAACCAATTTGGCCCTGTCAAAAACAGGTTATGACGTCGGGTAGACAGATCAGAATCCGTCATCCCGCATCAGCTTTGACACTCGATTTTATAAATTCATAAAAATCATTCAAATCTCGTCCAAAAATTACGTATTATACATTTCTGGAAACTAGACTCAAAGTAGAATATCATGGAATCAAGAATCGATCAAAAACAGTAGATTAACATCGCGTTACGGACCCTACAATAAAGGTATACTAATCTGTCAGCAAGCTGTTATCATCAAAACTCAATCTTAACGACCAATAAACGCGTTAATATGATCAATTAAGGTGTAAAAGACATGGGGAATCATAAAACCGACCTTGAATTGAAGTTTTCACGGCTGAAACATGGCGGGGCAGAAGAAAAACGAGCAGGGGGGGGTTCTTAGCTGCGATCGGCTACACCTAGGGTTATGAGTTAGGGTTTTTCATTCTTTTATGATATAAAATAAGAAGTTTCATTCTAGCCCCTCAAGTATAAAGTGTGTAGCAACTTGGGTGGAAAGTTACATAATTTTAACGTACCGGGATGACGTAAAGCCTCCGAGGAAAGTCGGATAAATCTTGAGAGATGTACATACTTTACATGCTTTAAATCACTTATCTGAAATTAACGGGCGTTACAATTCCACTTGCAACGCTTCATTCTGGACGTTGGCTATTTGTTTCAAAATGTCGGGTTTGAGAATAAGCTGGTAGGATTTCACACGAATAGGTTTTGGTCTCTCCTTCCGGCTTAACGCGTCGGCCACCACGTTAGCGTTACCTGGATGGTACATGATCTTCAGGTCGTAGTCCTTAATCAACTCCAACCATCGACGCTGCCGCATATTCTGTTCCTTTTGCTCGAAGAAATACTTTAAGCTCTTATGATCGGTATAAATAACGTAAGGAACACCGTACAAATAGTGCCTCCACAACTTAAGCGCAAACACAACCGCTGCCAGTTCAAAATCATGGGTAGGATAATTCGCCTCGTGAGGCTTTAATTGCCGTGAGGCATAAGCGATGACTCGACCTCGCTGCATCAAAACACACCCAAACCCCTGATAAGAGGCATCAGAATACACCACCAAATCATCGGTGCCAGCAGGTAAAGCTAAGATCGGGGCATGCGTCAATCCGTTCTTCAACTCAAGAAAAGCCTCATCCTGTTCAGTACCCCAAACGAACTTAACGCACTTCTTAGTCAGCTTGGTTAGAGAAGAAGCAATTTTCAAAAAATCAGGGTATAAAGCGACAGTAATACCCCGCCTGTGACATTTGTTAATTTCGGGTTATTTTATACTTGTATTCTTAATGTAAACCCGACCCGTTTTGTATCCCGAACCTTTCGATATTATCAAAATGATGAATTGTATGTTAAATATTTGTTTTATAGTTGTTGGATAAAAAAAACACCCTTTTCGGTTCTTAAAATTCCCCGAAAACGCTCAAAACGAACTCCATGGACTAAAACTACCAAAATGGAGACTTGAAGGACCCATTTGTAGTTTGTGTTTTCTTGGGTCTATAACCAACCCATTTTTATGAAACACCCTTTATGAAAGAACCATTCAACTTACCCTATATACACACCCATCTTCTTCATTTGTGCTTGCTCATTTCTTCATTTCTCTCTCAAATTCTTGAATTCTAAGGTTGTTCTTCATAAGCTAATCTTTCATTTTAACTAACTTCTCAATACTTAAAGCTTGATGTTACAACATATATATAATATACACTCCTTGTTTACCTTCGGTCTTTCATTTCTCCGGTCTCGCCCGGTTGAAATGTCGGACTAGTAAGGCAAGGTTACATGGAGGACTTTGTAGTCCTTGTTTATATATTTAACAAATCTAACCATATAACTTGTTATACTTGCTTAAATTCTACATATTTTAGTTTATTTTTCATATTTGTCAAGTTCCATGGTATTGGGTATGTGGTGACTAGCCTCGGTTTCATCCCGAGTTGAGAACCGAACCAAAAACCGAACTTTTGTTTAAAAACATTATTGTTAACTTTTTGAATGTAAAACTTGAGTATTATTATTTATAAGTTATTTTATAAGTTCCATGGTAATTGGGTATGTGGTAACCATACTCGGTCTTATTCCGAGTCAAGGACCGAACCAAAAACCGAACTTTTGTTTAAAAGCTTTATTGTTAACTTTTTGAATGTAAAACTTGAGTATTATTATTTATAAGTTATTTTACAAGTTCCATGGTAATTGGGTATGTGGTAACCATCCTCGGTCTTATTCAGAGTCAAGGACCGAACCAAAAACCAAACTAAACCGAGTTCACTCCCTTAAGACACACAAGTGTGTTTTTAGCCACCAAAACTCATATTTTTCTTCAAGATTATATTTTAAATCAATTTTAGTTAGTTTCTAAACATACTTGGCATGTCGGTAACCAACTTGATCTTATAACAAGTTCGAACCGATAAGGTCGTATACTCGCTTAACGAACGTTAAGGTTCTTCACAATAGAACTACATACTTGGTTAAGTCTATTTTGATTTTATTGAGTTATCTCATAACATTTATTATTTTGGGAAGTTAACTGTGAGCTTGGTCAATTATCAAGTCTCGAACCGACAAACCCGTACACTCGTTTAAACCTCGTTTTGGTATTCTTATAACCAAAGGTTTTGCAATATCGCATTTTAACCCACATTATTACTTAACATAGGTTGAGTAAAAAAAGAAAAAAACTAATGAATAGAATACCGAAACCCGGTTTCGAGTAAACTTATTTTACAAAACTCGTTTCTTTAATTTCTCAAATATTTACATTTTAAATCCTAAACTTTATTTATTTACTTTATTTGTCATGTATTTTATTTTAAACCCTTCCAAGACTACCTACTAACACAAGACCCGTTTAATATAGGTCTTGCTCGTTAAACCGATCTCTCCGATTATTCACGACACTATCTTTCAAGTTACTTGTTAATGTGAGTACTTTTTCATCCCCCGTTTTCCATCTTTCGTTTTGGGGGTGACATTGCATACTTATTCAAATTCAAATGATTTATACTTGAGTCTTAAACCACAACACGTATTGTATATGTTTACTTAAATAAATGCTCGATTTGGTGTTATATGCTTTACATGATTATGTGCAAATTCTTGAATGCTAAGGCGGGTAGCCTCATCAAAGTATGATCATACGTTAATTCCGAGTATATATGGTATCCCCATATAGAAAGGTGTCGTCAATGTATTCTTATTGACGATTTCATTATTGTCGTCAATGTATTCTTATTGATGGTTCGTCAATGTTTTCTTATTGACGGTTTTATTTTCTAAATTGTTGCTATTATTTATTGTTTTCATATACTAGTTGTGGATTTCATACTATATACTTATTGTCCAAAACTATGAAAATTGCTCACCAACCTTCGTGTTGACAAACTCTATTTTATGCAATGTTACAGGTTTGATGTTAGCTTGATTGGATTACTTGAAGAAACTTATTATCTTGGCTTTAGGATATTAGAAAATAAAAGAACAAGTTATTTGTTTATCTATCTATTTGGCATTTTGTATGAACAATTGTTGTGTTATTTATGATGATATGGATTTAAATGAGTTGTTTAAATATTCTAACTTTATAGTGTCATTTTGCAATGAGTAATCATGTCGCGCCTCGACGTTTCCGCCTTCATTGGTCGGGGTGTGACACTGCCAAACCCAGAAAACTATGGATTTTAGTTGGAGACTTAGGAGACTCCCATTCATTCACGGCTTCCACCTTTGCAGGGTCAACCAGAATACCACTCAGGTTAATAACATGGCCCAAGAATTGAATCTCACGTAACCAGAAGGAACACTTAGAAAATTTCGCATTCAATTTGTTCTTCCGCAGAGCCTCCAACACTTCCCTGAGATGACCGGCGTGATCGGATTCACTTTTTGAGTACACAAGAATGTCGTCGATGAACACAATAACCGAACGATCGAGCATCGGTCTACACACCCGGTTTATAAGATCCATGAACGCAGCCGGCGCGTTGGTCAAACCGAAAGACATCACCTGAAATTCGTAATGTCCATAACAAGTGCGGAAGGCAGTCTTAGGAATATCTTCCTCCCGAATCTTCAGCTGATGGTACCCGGACCTAAGGTCGATCTTCGAGAACCAATTGGCCCCTTGGAGTTGATCAAATAAGTCGTCCATCCTCGGGAGCGGGTACCGATTTTTAACAGTGAGCTTATTCAACTCACGGTAGTCAATGCACATTCGCATGCTACCGTCCTTCTTCTTAACGAACAAGACCTGGGCACCCCAAGGCGAGATGCTCGGTCGAATAAAGCCCTTATCGAGCAAATCTTCCAACTGAGCCATAAGTTCCTTCATTTCATTTGGTTCTAGGTGGTAGGGAGCTCGGGCAACGGGCTTGGCGCCCGGTACAAGGTCTATCTGGAACTCGACCTCGCGATCCGGTGGCACATCTGACAAATCATCTGAAAATACGTCCGGGAATTCCCGAACAATATGAACATCACCGACGGTAGCCACCTCAGTATTCACATTCATAGCATACGCCAGATACGCCCCGCACCCCCGCTGCATCAACTTTCCCGCCTTAAGCATGGATATAATATGTGGCGTCACAACATTCCGATCACCGAAGACCGTAATTCAAGTCCCATCCGGGGCCCTTAGACGAATGAGTTTCTGACCACAAATGATCTGAGCATCAACATTCGCGAGCCAATCCATCCCGAGCACCACATCGAAACAACCAAGCGGTATCAAATACAATCGCACCGGAAATCTATAACCAGACAACACGATGGAACAACCCTGAATAGCCCTAGACATGGACACGGATTTTCCTATGGCGACCTCAACCTCAAACCCATCGACCACGCGCTCGGGTGATTTATTCAACAAGGAACAGAAAGCGGTAGACACAAAACTCCTACTGGCGCCCAAATCAAATAAAAACTGAAGCCTGTAACTCATCAAGTAGGAAAGTACCTGGTACGATATTATACTACTGCGTAGCTACACAGTCAACACATACGATTTCAAAGGATCAAGAAATTATACGGTGGAATGAAAGCTAAAATAAGGAAAAGTACCTGAGATGACATCTGCATCCTCTTTCACTTCATTCTTGGAGATGTTGAAGGCCCTCACCCTGGCCTTCGGCTTCTCATCCATCTTCGCCCTCGAGGAAGTCCCCTGACCGGACCCCCCCCCCCGCCTTACTGGAAGGACAGCTTGATGCCAAGTGTCCCGAACCCTTACAGCGGAAACAAGTCAATGTCGGACACTCGAAATGAGGGTGTCCAACCTTATCACAACGAAAACAAGTGCCAGACCCACTCTTACACTCCCCCCTGTACTGTTTCCCGCACTTCCTGCAATTAACGAACTCCGCACCCCTTTTAAACTCAGAAGTCTCAGTCTTTACCCTTTTCTCAGACGGATTAAAATTGCTTCCCCCGGGCCGCTTACTGTACGAATTTGAGTTCAATGTCTTCCTATTCTCGGGCGGCGGTAACTTCTCCCTCTGATCATACAGCGTACCTGCTAGAGTGACCACCGAGTGAAAAGAGTTCATGTCGATAGTCAACACACCCCTACGAATATCTACCGGAAGCCCCTTCACGTACTTCTTAATCCTCTTGGTTTCAGGAATAACCAAATCGGGACATAAACGAGCCATCTTGTTAAACTTGGTGGTATACTCCCAATGCGACATAGTACCAGCCTCCAAGGTCAAGAATTCCTGTTCTATCTTATCCAATTCATGCGGAGGTCAAAACTGATCGAGAACCAATTTCTTCAACTCATCCCACGTCATCCTCCTAATCGAACGATCACCCATAGCTTGTGCCAAGTTATCCCACCAACATAATGCCTCGGAACGAAACGAGGCGGTAGCATAAGTGACCATGTCATCCCCCTTGCACTTACTAACCCTCAGAACGGCCTCCATCTCTCTCACCCACTGATGCGCTGCCAAAGCGTCTTTAGTACCATCGAAGGAAGGGGGGTCGCACTTCTTAAAGTCACCATACGAGCAACCCCGGGTCGATACACTAACTGTCCGCACCTCATCTTCATCCCCACTCGGCACATACACTTCCTCTTCGACCTGTACCTCCGTACTCTTCCTTCCCTTATCCGAACCCTTACCAACCAGTGACTCCTCCATGGCCCGGACGGCCTCAGCAACGATCTCAGGAATGGCGCTATGGAGCACCTGGTAAACCTCATCTGCGATAGCCACGCGCATAGCAGGATCTAAGGCGGGGTTATCCCCTTCCTCATGAATCGGGGTGTCCTGCTGGGAAGTAGGAATCTCACTCTCGGCTTCGGCACGTGCCTTACGACCACAACCACGACCACGAACACTAGAGCCACCTCTCTTAGCTGCTCAAGTATTAACCATGACTTATCCCTACAAAGACAGAATTTTAACACGGTCAAGTACAAGTGGTAATTAGAACATGTAAGGTAAGGGTAAACTGCTAATGACGTTGATCAAGTGTAATTACTCGTTTACTTTACCCGCCCGTCCTAACCACCCCCTGCCCCTAACCTCGATAGCCTTCCATCTAACATTTAAACAGTTAATCACATACCGGGAACTTTTAAATTTAAAGGAATGACTAATTAATTAAAAGTTACCTCTTGGCGTGCAGCTACTCGCGGTGGGCATACTGGTCTCATTTCTTACAGTTCGAGTCCAAGCATTCGGGGATGCTCGGATCCCTCGAACCATGGCTCTGATACCAACTTGAAAGGCCCCGAACCCCGGGAACCCCACAGTTGGTATTCATACAACACACTTAATGAAATTGTTGAACTTGAAAACCGTTTCATCCATTAAAATGAACATATTAGAGTGTCAATTTAGCGGAAAACATAAAAATGAAACAAGTTCCCGAAACCCGGGAATTTTGTCCAAAACCAAATTAAGTATAACTTTTATAAGTCTTTTGAAATAAAATGTTCATAAACAATTCTTCATTCCAGTATGCCCTTCACCGTCCAAGTAGCTCCGTGCACGTCCTAGCAATAAGGCATCTTCTTCCTAACCTGAAACTCACAATAACATGCACACAAAGTCAGCTTGAGCTGAGTAAGTTCAAGTTTTAAATAAATATTATCAGTAATGGAAATTATGATAATCATATCAAAAGTTTTTAAAGTAAAAATAAAAGAGTACATCCATTAAGTCATCATTACCGAAGACTAGACATTCTCATACATATGTAAACATCCTTTAAATACATCCATATATGTATAACAACATATATATATATATATATAACATTCACGTATAACATTCAGGGTCGAGCAAACGTACAACCCAAACACGTAACATTCAGCGCATGCAAACACAAAGTAGGCATGCACAACATTCAGTAGTCGAAACGACTACCACATTCGCCAAATAGAGGCCAAACAATAATTTATATATATATGTATATATGTTAACATTCCAAGGCCTACCCTATTCTAGCAAGCCTATATAAAATCGTTTAAAACATTTCATCCAGTAGGAAGACACTTAGGTGTGCATGCTAGCCCAAAACTTAAAAGAGTAAAAAGGGCATCATGAACTCACCTGAAATCAATCGAACACCTGCAACGAGCTAGGAAATCCCTAAGTGTACAATCACAAGCAAGGGCCTGTAAATTATACACAACACGTTACTAAACTAGACCGTAAGAACACTGTTGCCTAATGGGCCATTCAAGCCCAACACTTTGGCCCAAGGCCCAACACTTGGCCCAAGGCCCAAGGGTAATCAAATCGGGTCGAATGCGCGTGTAATAAACATTAAAACCGTTTGTTAAACGAATCAGCCCCAAATGGACCAAATTCCATTTTAAATCTTTTCATTCATCAAGATTATGTCACCCGAGTTGATAGGGTTGACGGTTCCTTTTTACAACTCTTACTTTAACATTTAAACGAAAATTCGTGCACCGCCGACTCGATAGACGAAGCACTAACCACAACAGCCCCGAGCATCAAAAAAATAATTTTTCCACAGCCCTTAAACCCCCCTAGGGCTGTACAAACTGATTCGGTCGGTCACCCGATCAATTAACGCATCAAACTCAACAATTTGCAATTCTACACCCGATAAACCCTAGTTTTCGAACTAAAATCGATTGACCGACCTAAACACCTCCATTGGCCATGAAATTATAATATGATGTACACGTCATACCTAGCGGAATTTTGATGCGAAAACCTCACTCGAAACAATCCTGGAAAAGCTCAATTGGGCAGCCACCCGGTTAGCCTACAACAAGACGTTTTTCGATCAATACGCGCAATATAAGGATCAATTAACGTCTAAAAGACTTGGGGAATCGTAGTACACACCTTGAATTGAAGTTCTAAGGCTTGGAATTGGCTGCAAAAAAAGAAAATCGTGGGTCTTGTCCTTGTTCTTCCTGCTGATCGCAACAGTGTTCTGGATTAGGGTTTGGGGTTTTAGTTTAGTGTTATAATATAAAACTTTTTCATTCTAGCCCCCGGAAAATAACAATAATGCAACTTGGAAGAAATGTTAAGCGATTAGACGTACTGGGATGACGTAAAGGCTTCCGAGAAACGTCGGATAAATCCCGAGAATTATGCACACTCTACAATCTTTCATTCTTGAAATCGGAATTAACGGGCGTTACAATGTCATTGACTAACGACTTCATTAATTTGAAGTTACTATTTAATTGAATATCATTGTAACACCCCGCCCGCACTAAGGCTGACGGGCCACTTTTATAGTACGTTACAATTAAATGTTACATCTTCATTAATGATAAAACATTATATTTTTATAATAAATACAAAAATGAGTACAACACGTCATTTATTTCTCTAAACTCTTTTTCTTTAATATTTTCCCAAGCATGCTATCAATTCTTCGTGGATAATCTTGAATACTTAACCTGCAAGAAAGCAACAATACAAAATCACGTCTGAGCGAAACGCTCAATGATTGGATAACGAAATCATAATTATAAACTTTCAACTTATAATGCATTTTATCAATTTAAACTTATAGCATAAAATTCATAACTTTGATCAATCTCATAAACAATAATTCCTTATCAAATTTCTCAACCAATGAATAAAAATATAAAATCCATAACAGTGTCATAAGGTTTCTTAAGGACATGGTTAAGATGATATTTTCCCTAGGAGGATTAATACATACGTCTCCAACAATTCAATATTCTTATGACCAATCCATAAACATTCTGTAGTGAGACGATGTATTTTTCCCGTGATCGATCTATACGCCTCAACTCACTCACGTTTCTCATGAGGAAAATAATGAAAATGATAAATGCAAAACGTGTCAAAACATGTTATGAAATCCAATATCAAAACAATTATTCATAGGTGAGCCCAAAAACATATCATAATAATTCGATTTAAATCAAACTAAATTCATAATCGGTGGTTCATATCAAACAATTTGTAATCAATGGTTCTCATAAATCAATAAATAATTCATGCTATAAATTTAGCATATAAATTACAAATACGATAAAAATAACATAGTAGGCTAAAGTAAATCAAAAGGTGTCAAAAACACATGATGGAATCCAATATCAAAACAATTCTTCGCATCAAGGTCCAAAAACGTATCATAACAATTCAAAAAAAAATCAAAATCAACTTCGAAATCGGTAGTCGTATCAATAAATAAACGATTCGTAATCAATAATTCATAAACAATCCATATAAATTAACGATACGATAAGAAAAAATAAAGTTAATAGGCTAACCGTACCTTAACCGTTGTACCACACTTGAGTATAACTCTAATAATAAGAACTTGATCAAAAAATTGGAATGTAGTAGTTTTGCTCATGGAGAGGATAAAGTGGAAAGAAGATGACGGTGTTGTTTATAGAGCCGTGTACTTCATGCATATTCGGTATTGAAAAAAAATATAACTTGGATTTCATTCTACAATATGATTATAAGTAAGGGAAAAGGAAAATAATAAAATAAATAATGTTGACAATAGAAACGTAATTAGCATTGACTTCTTCCATTTTAAATTTTAAAGTCATTTAAAATCTCTGACGATTTCCCTTAATCGTAACATTTATTGTAATTTACTTATTGTAATAATATAAAAGTTATCAAAATTTTTAATAACTAAAATAAAGCCTAACCTCCATTAAATATTTATAAAAGATTTGACCACCATTAAAATTATTGGAGTGTTACAATCATAATTATTATTAGTATTAATATATAAATTGAATTGTTAACTTTTAAATAATATTATTTATTTTTGAATTATTTAATTACCAAGAAAATTTAAGAAGCCTTAGTATCTTTGGAAACTATATAGACGGACCAATATGTACATGCCATTTGTTTAAAAAGCCTATTGCTTTAATAGTATAGGTAGATATCACTATTCCTTCCATATGAAATCTTTGACCTCAATGATTTACTACATCAGACGCGTTATATAGATCGTATAGGTAAGCTAGAACTCTATAAACTTTACCAATACTAGTTTTATTAGCATTTAGTTAGCGTTTGGTATACAGGAATGAAGGATGGAATGGAATGACCCATTGTATGGGAATGGAGAAAAGTGTGTTTGGTTGATCAAAGGAATGGAATGGTCCATTACCTAGTCCATTCCATTCCCTCTAAAAAACCTCAATTTAATTACATCCATTCCCCATGTTTTTTTTATTTCATTTCCTCTTTCACCCTACATCACCTCCACCACCCTTCCCCCCCCCCCCACCCACTACCATCAACACCCTCCTCCACCACCCACCACCGCCACTGCCACCAACAACCACCATCGCCGTCCACCGTTGTCGTTAACGCCACCACCATCAATCATCGCCATCAGTGCCAGCCGCCCACCATCACCACCAACCATCGCCATCAGTGCTACCTCCATCAACGATCGCCCCGCCTCTAATAACCACCACCTGTCGCCCACCATTACCACTACTCACCATCACCACCACTATTACCGATACCACTTGCCACCACCCACCCCACCCACCTCCAACCACCATTATCTCCTGTCGCCCACCACCACCCGCCACCGCCGACCATGATCACCATCCACCAATGCCACGACCGCCACCTACCTCCCACCACCACCGCCACTCACTACCATTTTAATTTTATTTTTCTTTTTATCCTACCTACCAAACAACACAAAGTAATGATCCATTTCATTCACATGTGGTAACCAAACATCTCATTGGACTGATAATAACCCATTCCATTTCTTTGTCCATTTCATTTACCTCATACCAAACAGACCGTAAATGCTTTCACATGCAACAATTGAGCTCTTGAATAAAGATGTGCGTAAATTATTATTTGCAAGATTCCAAGCTTCTTGTCTAAATTATAGGGTGTCTCATGGCAAGATTATCCAACATAAATATATATAGGTCAAATGACACATGAAGTCCAACTCCCTAAAAAAATTGTCATGGTCTACTTGAACTCCATTATACATTGCAACGCATAAAACACAATAAACATATATGCTTGAACTCCTAAAGATTTAAGGCTTGCAAAAGACTAAGCAATTCTCTTCATGTTAGAACAATAGGAAGACTTCCGACAGTCTAATGCGGTGTCATTACGTTTGTGATAATTATGTAAAATTTTACTCTCTCAGACAAGATCAAAATCATATATTCAGTGTCATTACCTGATATTATCAATTCAGACTTTTCTAGGAGCGGTGCTTTAAAGTTGTTCATATGTTAGAAGGTATCCATAGCCATATAAGCCACTTATAAAGTTTATTCAGATGTATATTACTTGTCACACCCCAACCTATAATGTACATATCCGAACATAACGTTTATTGCTTAGTAGCTCAAAAGACACTAATAATAAAGTGACATTAACTATTTAATTTAGTAACAACATTTAAGTACACGCTACAATAAATAATGCAAAACAATTCATACAGATACTACTTGTTATTATAATAACCAAAAGCCAAATTATATTCTCTTTTCCAACTTCGAAATATTCAACTAGCAAACATATAATGTCACACCCCAAAAAATCTTGACTTAAGCATAGAAGATTTGACTAAGTCATTTTGGTTGGTCACAAATACCGTTACAGCCAGTCACATTCTAGTATACATATGAAAGCATAAGTTGGACTTTATTTAAACAACAATATTTTTGCACGGATCTAAATACACGAATTTAATTCATATTACATATCCAACTAGACAAAAGTTAACATTTTTCCCATTCAAATACATGTCACCATTTTTCCCGCTCTCTCCACGAAGTTCCAAATTATCGTTAACCTGAAAAGTATATTAAAAATATTTTTTTCAACACGTATGTTGGTGAGTTCTTACTAAAAACCATAAGGTAATAGCCCTAGACTTTTACATCAATTATTACTTTATTTTAATCAATAAGGATATCATTATTAACTTTGAATTTTGCATTTTATTTCTTTAACAAACCGTATTAATTGTAAACGAACAAAAAGTACAACGCGTGTATGACTATCAAATGAATAACACGAAACATACCAAACTCGAAATATTCCCACCTTTGTAACCAGTATATCGGGCTAAATGAGGGCGTCACCCCGATAGATCTATCAATATTTCTACGCCCTAGACCAAGGTTAACGGTTTTCCCATTCAAGTGACTCATCCTATTTAATACGTTTTGTAAAATAAAATGCATCAATTAAATATACCTTTTCCCCAAAATAGTTATATATAAAGCGTTATAAAAAACATGAGGATTTAAGAGAAACTCACCGTTTTCAGTAGATGATCGGTTTTTGTCCAAAATCAACTCGTGTCCTATTCATTTGGTACACGTTTTTATCAATTTATTCTCATAATAACCTTAAGTTGTTCTTTCAACTTAAATCTTTCACACCAACCTTTTAGTTTTTCAGAATGTTTATCTTGTTATCAGTTTTAGTGTTCAATTTACCAACTGGCGGCTTTGTTTGGTTAAGTCTAATATATACTTTCACTCAAGCACACATCACAAATATTTTAAACGGGTTGATATATATATATATATATATATATATATATATATACACACTTATAAATGGGTCAGAATGGGTCAAGCTAAAAAAAAGATTGAAATGGGTTAAAACGGGTTGATATTTCTTAAGTGTTTTTTTATGGAACGAGAAAAACGGAGGAAACTTTTTAGTGTTTTTACTTTTTTAGTTTTTGATTTATATTTCGACTTATGATTTTTTAATTATTTTTTTTGAATATTTAATTGAAGGTTTCTGAAATTTCAACCCATTTTGACCCATTTCAAAAACCTCTCATTAAAAAATTCAAAAAACAATAATTAAAAAATCATAACTCGAAATATAAATCAAAAACTAAAAAAGTAAAAAAAAATAAAAAGTTTCCAACGTTTTTCTCGTTCCATAAAAAAAAAGAAAGAAACTCAAGAAATGTCAACCCGTTTCAATCCTTTTCTTTTTTTTATCTTGACCAATTCTGACCCGTTATATATATTTTCTTACAAACCATTCAACCCATGGGTCACATTTGCCACCCCTAATATATATAGGTTGACAAGAGCACACGAGATCTAATGAACCCAAAGGCCTCTTGAATATCCCGATGAAATCGGTATATTCAAAGGATGGGAATGAAGGTTGAACAATAATAGACAATCAGTAAGAATAACCAAAGACAAAGATTCAATGGAAATCCCTTTTCGAATTGTTCCTTTAAAAACTTAGAGATATCATTTCTTTGTTGGCCAGCAATCATGTTTCTTTGTTGATTGTCATGTAAGTCTAGCTGAGCCATCTTCTCTAGTTGTTTCTTTTTGAAATTCTTGAAGTCATTTATAAATATAATCTATGTCTCTTGAGCATCTTCAGTAACCACTCTCAGAGTTTTTTTTATCTTTTTATCAAAATAGAGATGTGTGGGCAGATTTAAATTTCTTGGTGTAGCTTTAGGCTTGACAATCTCTGATCCGATTACAAGTCCACTGGACCTTATTGAAAAGATTTTCTTTCTGTGTTTCTTCTCAGATTCTTCAAACAGTCTCTTGACTCTCCATCTTTTCATACCAAATCTAACATTTTTTCACCTCTTTTGCACAATATGCTTATCATTTCAGCCCTTTCCTCTTCTTCCCTTCTCAATCTATCTGCTAATATCTTTCTTTAGGTTTCCAAGAATAGCCTTTGCTCTCTATGATATACTTCAATCAATTACTCTGAGGCATGCTATCAAATTCAGCTTCCGTAATTCCCTTTTCTAAGAGTATATCTTTCAAGGTCTGCACTCTTGCGAGATCATTGAACCATTGTACAGCTTCAGCTTTCTTCTTTTCTGCTTCCTTTTTCTCCTTGTCACAAACAGTTCAATGACCGTACCAGCAACATAAACCACTTGTACCGTATCTGAAATTACCAATTTGCCCTGTGCATCAGCAGCTGCAATGTTAAGTACTCGTGTACAGACTATAACATCAACAAACATTAAATCAGCAGCTGCACTCTTAACCTTGCTATCTATTCGTGAATAATCTTCAGCAGCATATTCTTGGATATAAAATCAGTAGTAGCAGCAACAATGCGGAATCAGCAGACCATTAATCCACTATGTACTCGAACACAACATTATGCAGCGACTACTGTTTTACGTGTTCGTTAAGAATATGCCTCTACAACCCTTAACCATTCGTAATGAACTCTACAGTAGCTACATAATCTGCTCGTAATATATCTGATTTCATATCAGCGGATTGTTCATTGTAGCAATTTATATAAACACATATTAGCATAGCTGATACAATTGTGCAGTTGCATCTGCAACTTTTATGACGGGAAGCCATGAACTCAAGACCTACCTTCATGCACACTTAATCAAAACTGTTCGTCACATTCACTAACTGTTTGTGACGAAGCAATTAAATCTTTTGAATAATCAATCTCTTACACATACAATTATCTGCTCGGGAGCACATATTAGCATCTTAAACACAGCCAATAACCCCTTAAATCTTCTCTGGAATGAAATCTGCTGGAATAAGAATCATTGTTGCAATCATGTAAACCCCAATATGCTTGAACACTTAGCAAAACCATTTTCCCCCAAATTTTTAACATACGAACCCTAACTTTCCAAATCCGAAATTAAACACTAAGAAACTGAAATTGAGCATTGAAATCAATCAATATCTTCACAAAATCATCATTCTATCATCAAACATTAATCAATTTCTTCAAACACTCAAATCTAGAACATCAAATATAAACGAGTTCGGCCTAAAACGAACCAAAAATTGTAGATCTGGACGAATTTGAGCATATAAACATGAAATTGATGTTGAATCTCTGAACGAAATCATAAATCCAAACATCAATCCACATAAATCATCTTCGAATCATCAAATTTCATCCAAATCCATGCACAAACTCACAAAAATTTCAACAAACTTCAAATTTTATCGTCCATAGCGGATTCAAGAGCGAATTAAATCAAATTCAGCGGTTAGTCTGAACGATTCGATAACCCGCTCTGATACCAACTGTGAGAATCGAGCTCCAATGTGGAAGCGTGAATAGTCGGTATTAACGAAGGAGCTCGGATCTGAGCTAGGATCGAATCGCACTCGTATTCACTCTTGAACGATAATAATGGACGGATGTGGAGAGTTTGATTCGATTAACAGTCAATAATAGGATGAACAATTGTAATCGAAATACAAATAGATAGATGTCGTAGTATTATTTCATTAATCAAAAGATGTCACACCCCGACTAGTAAAATGCGGAAGCGTAGAACGGGAATGTAATAGACACCTCCGGTATCACAACATTTTTTATAAAGAAACATTACAAACTAATTTACATTATATTACATTGATCTATATTTGTTTACAAACTAGGTGTTACAACAAAATATGTTCGTTAAACTATTCTATTCGTACTAACAACCTTGCGTCTATTCACATAGCATCAAGCATATTCCACGTTAGGTAGCATGACATCACTTTATTCCAACTTTGGTAAACCTGAAAAGCAGTTTAAAATGGGTCAACTATTGGAGTTGGTGAGTTTCACGAGTTTCAAGAAAACAGTTATGAATATTTACAAGTTAACGCTTGTAATCATGATATAAGTATGTGTGTATGTAAATGATGTAATTATGCTAAGCTATAGTGAAGCCTTGACTGTTTGTGTTGCATGCATCCATTTCCCATGCCGAATCAACCACTGTGGCCCCCTTTCCGCTCACAAGATGCCCCAAGTAGCAATGTCTAACACTACATAGCGTGTTTGTGTATTTATGGTCATGTGCAAACGGGGTAAAGTCTCAGCAACACATGCCGGCTCCGTTTGGGTTTGTCAAACCAATAGTACTATTCACAAGCCACCAGCTCGAAGTTAATCACTGTGTTAGTGGGGACTTTCGTGTGTTAGCACTTAGATAATTCACATCAATACATGTTTCAGGTATGTATATTTAATCAAACATGATTTTCACCCTAAAAGTTCGTAAAAATGTTTAAAGAGAGGGGTCATGAAACTCACGGTTTAATCAGTAATCAGTAGTGCGACAGTTCAGAGTTTGCTCGACTCGTAATCACTAGTCCCTATAATTAATATTATAATAATATTAATATTATAATATTATTATAATCTCAATACTAAACTGGGCTGTATATCTAATCTGGGTATAGCTGGAATGCCCAGAAAGAGTCAATAGGCTTATATTGTGATGTTGTTCAATGTCTAATACTTAAAACCGAACTTGGCTCAGTTTCCCAGTTTTCCCAGCTGGGCCAAGTTGTTCGTTTATGCGTTCAGAAAACAGTTACGGGGAAGTAAGCTTGGGTAAATGTGTTGGTTGATAAAATGATTATGTTATAACGAAAGATTACATGTTGGGGTTCCAGATTCGTTACGCGGGCTGTTTCTGTTTATTCAGTTTGATTTGAGGATAAACGCGCACAATCTATCCAGATTGTCCAAGTTTCTCATAAAAAGGTTCTTTTTTACATAATGAATCCAAAAATATGAATTTTGATCACTCTAGGTGTTTTGATATTCCCGCAGGTTCGTTAATCACGAACTTGCCGACTTTTATTAGAATTGAATTTATTTAATTTTCAAATTAGCATAATTAATTAACCGTTAATCATTAAATTATGAAAATTTAGCCACTTATCAAATAGAATATGTAGATTTTTATAAAAATATTTCTGTAATTATTTACTTCTTTATTAATTTATAAAAATTCATTTTATCTAGTATATTTAGCCCGAAAAACGTCCGTTTTTACCAAACGATCTCCAAAAATTCCACCAAAAATTCTGAGTGATCATAATATGTTCCGAAAAAACATAGAAAACTTCCAAACTCTAACAATCTTGCCAAATATTATTTCCGAGCCAAAAACGACTATGAAAATTCAATTAAACGCAAATGCACAAAACCTACTTAGGCTTTACCAAATGCTCCCAAATTTAATATGTGATCATAATATACCAAATATGAGTTCCCCACACAATTTCATAATTTTTCACGCATTTCAACTATTTTTCCCAAATAAACGTCCCAATTCAGTAATAAATTCGCCAAATAATCTCGGATGGTCAGAAAATTACCAAATTTTAACAAGGACTCAATGATATGGTCCCTGATGTCCCTGAAAAATATTATGACCTAAAAATATTGACATCACAATCAAATCCTAAACAGCCCGTAAACGATTGATCGGGCATTACCTTATCAGTTTTGGTTTGTTTTCGCCTTTCTAATCTAGGTTTCAGGATCTTGTGTTTCTATTCAAGCTAGATGCAGGTCCTATATCACAAACCAAGAAAATTTCATCAACAAAACATCCACTTAGCTTAGGGTTTCGGTTAGGGTATAAAACCGAATTTTTGAACTGTAAAAACGCCGTATAAACCCTCAAATCCGTGTTTATGGACAAAAAAGAGTGTGATTCTAATTCCTAAATGTGTGTATGATCAAAACATAGTTTTGGACCATTTTTAAGGTTTTTTCATGGTTAGGAATGATTTTTGGTAATCAAACAATGTTTATATGATATTAAACTTGATTAACAAGCTAAAAATTCATAAAATTGACCAACTTACTTGTTTTTTTGGCTAGGAGTTTATAGAACAGCAGAATTTTTGGTTAAGTTCTGGAAAGTAGCTAAAATATCTTGGGAAACTTGGAATAAAAGAAAGGTTAGTAATATATTAACAATAATATAGATGTGGCAGCCGGACCATATTTTGGGCCCATTTTAGGCCTAATTTGGCTCAATACTCTGGATGTACCAGCCCAAATGCGAAAAGCCAAGTCCAAATTTATTTCAGGTTCGGTTTTTGGCATGAAAAACATATCGAGTGCGTCAAACAGTGCAAAAACGAGTGTTTTTCGGCTATTTTTGTATAAAATTCTAAAAACATAGTATACTTTTGTAAAATTCGAAACTATTTTCGCAGATCACTTAAAACATTTAAAATAAGTGTTTGGTAAGTCTTTTTTGGCTTAACAGATGATACAATGCTTAGTTTGTAACTATCTTTCTCGTTTAAATCTATAGCGGGTAGTTAAACGTGCATGTTTTCGTTTAACTAATTTGCTATCGAACTAAGGCCATAATATTAATATATTGGCTTATATTAAACGTATTTCATTTATATTTGGTCCCCCAGGTTATCTGGGTCATAACCAGACCCGTTCGGTTAATCATTCGATCGTTACGTAATACGCGTTTATTGGTTTAATCGGTAAATGCTTATTGAGGTGTATCTGGTTTTGGCTCAAATGTCACATTCTCTCCCCCCCCCCCCCCCGGTTAGAAAATTTCATCCCCGAAATTTGATTATTCCAATTTGCCCTTATTTGGAAACAAGTGCGGGTATTTCTTTTTGAACTCAGATTTTCGCTCCCAAGTGAATGCGGGTCCCCGTTCTGAATTCCACTGAACTTTTACCAGAGAAATTTTGTTCACCTTAATTGTTTTATTTTCCCTTCCAATATTTCCACCGGTTCCTCTACGAAGTTTAGTTTTTTGTTTATGTTCAAGTCTTTTAGTGGCATGATTTCGGTTTCGTCGGTAAGACACTTTTTCAGGTTCGAAACGTGAAAGACATCGTGGATGGAACTGAACTCCAAAGGTAACTTCAGTCAGTAGGCTACAGGACCGATCTTAGAAATAACTTCATACGGCCCAATGTATCGTGGGGCAAGTTTACCGGTTTTGCCGAATCGAATAACGCCTTTCCACTAGGATACTTTTAGGAAAACTTTATCTCCTATTTCAAAGGACAACGGTTTTCGACGAACGTCTGCATAACTTTTCTGTCGGTCTCGGGCGATTTTTAGTTTGATTGTGATTCTATGGATTTTTCAGTGGTTTCTTGAATCAAGTAAGATCGGATAATTTGAGTGTCTCCAACCTTAGTCCAGCATAGGGGTGATCTACATTTTCGACTGTACAGCGCTTTATATGTTGCTGCTTGCATGCTACTGTGATAGCTATTATTGTACGAAGATTCAACTAGTGGAAGATGTTGATCCCAGTTCCCACCGTAGTCTAGTACATAAGCACGAAGTAAATCTTCTAATGTTTGAATGGTTCACTCGGATTGACCGTCAGTTTGGGGATGGTAGGCGGTGCTTAGGTCAATTCGGGTTCCCAAGGCTTCTTGCACTGCTTGCCAGAATCGAGAATGAAATGGCTATCACGATCAGAGATGATTTAAACAGGTACACCGTGTCGGGATACGATTTCATTTATGTAAATGTGAGCAAGTTTTTTGGTTGTATAAGTAGTACGAATTGGAAGGAAACGTGCGGATTTAGTTAATCGGTCAACCATTACCCATATTGCATCGTTTCCCTCGTGAAGTTTTAAGGAGGTGCGTTACAAAATCCATGTAATTTGTTCCCATTTCCGGTTGGTGCAACATTCCCAAAGGTTTCTGATATTCAGCCTTAACCATCGCACAAGTTAAACATTTACAGACATACGTGGCTATATCCTTCTTCATACTGGGCCACCAATAATACTCCTTCAAATCTTTGTACAACTTATATGTTCCTGGGTGAATGGAATACTTGGACTTATGGGCTTCGTTCATGATCAAATCCCGCAATTTTTTAAGAGTGGGAATCCAAACTCGGCTTTTGAAGTATAAAATCTCGTCGGTTCTTTCTTCTGCTCGTTGCCATGTAAGTCTTCATTTTTTAACTAATCTTCTTTTAATGCTTCGTTTTGGGCAATGCGGATTTGTTCGGTAAGGCTAGTTTGGACAATCATTCCAAGTGCTCGGACCCATAATGGTTTGATTCTGTCTTTTCTGCTCAAGGCATCTGCTACTATATTCGCCTTCCCCGGATGGTATCGAATCTCACATTCATAATTGTTTAACAGTTCTACCCATCTCCTCTGTCGCATATTCAGTTCCTTCTGGTCAAAATGTGTTGTAGGCTCTTGTGGTCGGTGTACACTGTACATTTGGTTCCATATAAATAGTGCCTCTGGATCTTGAGTGCAAAGATAATCGCGCCCAGTTCCAAGTCATGGGTAGTGTAATTCTTCTCGTGCACCTTTAATTTTCGAGAAGCATATGCTATGACTTTATTTCTTTGCATCAGTACGCATCCTAAGCCTTTCTGGGACGCGTCACAATAAACTATCAGATCATCAGTTCTCTCTGGAAGACTCAGTATCGGGGCTTGGCGTAGTTTCTACTTCAGTAGTTGAAAAGTCGCTCTTGTTCTTCTCCCCAATCATAAGCATGATCTTTCTTGGTTAAAAAGGTTAAAGGTTGGGCTATGCTGGAAAAGTTTGCTATAAAGCGCTGGTAATACCCAGCTAATCCCAAAAATATGCAAATCTCTTTCGGTGACTTTGGGGCTTGCCAATTTTTAATGGCTTCAATTTTGCTCGGTCTATATGGATTCCTTGCCGATGAACAACATGGCCTAAAAATTGTACCTCTTGAAGCCAAAATTCACATTTTGATAACTTGGCATATAGTTTCTCCTACCTCAACAATTCTAAGATGGTTCGTAAATGCTGCTCGTGTTCCTCTTTGGTTTTCGAATATATCAGAATGTCATCTAGAAACACAATAACGAATTTGTCGAGGTACGGTTTACAAACTCGGTTCATGAGGTCCATGAAAACTGCAGGTGCATTAGTCAGCCCAAAAGGCATAACTAATAATTCATAGTGACCATAACGAGTTCGGAACGCCGTTTTAGACACATCTTCCTCTTGAATTTTAACTTGATGGTAACCGGATCGAAGGTCTATTTTCGAGAAATAGTTTGCCCCTTGAAGTTGGTCGAACAAATCGTCTATTCGTGGAAGAGGGTATCGGTTTTTTATGGTAACTTTGTTTAATTCCTGGTAATCAATACACATTCTAAAACTTCCATCTTTCTTCTTTACAAACAGCACCGGTGCTCCCCAAGGAGAATAGCTAGGACGAATGAAACCCTTATCTAACAATTCTTGTAACTGGTTGGATAATTCTTGCATCTCAAAGGGTGCCAATCGATAGGGTGCCTTAGCAATAGGGGTTGATCCTAGGATTAGGTCAATACATAATTCAACCTGTCGGTTCGGTGGTAACCCCGGTAAATCGTCAGGAAAGACATCGGGGTATTCACGTACAACAGGGATATCTTCTATGTGTTTCTCATCAGGGTTCTTTACGGTCACGTTTGCCAAAAACTCCATACGCCCTTGGCGTAAACATTTCAACACTTTAAGATGAGACACAAGAGGAAATATTGAACCGGACTTCTCTCCCTGTACTATATTCATTTCACCATCCGAAAGAGGAATTTTAACTGTCTTGTCATTACACACAATCTCCGCTTTATACTTGGTTAACCAACCTATGCCGACTATAACATCGAAACTTCCTAACTCTGCTGAGAGTAGGTCAATAAGGAATGGGTGGTCATTTAGAATAATGGAAAAGTTTTGGACTATTTGGTTGACAGTTATAAAATTCCTGTTAGCGAGTTCTATAGTATAGGGATTTGTTAGTTCACTAACTGGCATATTTCCTAGGGATACAAAGCTAGTGGAAACAAAACTTCTACCGGCACCAGTATCAAATAATACAGAAGTGTATTGATCAGAAACTACAAATGTACCTGTCACCACGTTCGGGGCTTGTCGTGCTTCTCCTGACCCGATAACGAACGCGTGTCCTCTAGGCGCACCAGAAGTCGATGCTTGGTTCCAACCGGTGACTGCTCCTTGATTCAGCTTGGGGCAGTCCTTTCTAAAATGCTCCGTGCTACCACATTCATAGCAAGCACGGCGGGTTGCTGGGGCTGTGATTTGTTGGATAGGTTGTTGACAAATCGGTTGCGGTCTAGGTGGTTGCGAACGGCGAGGTTGAGTTGCTTGGGTTGGTCGGTTGACAATCTCCATACTGACTCTACAACTAGGGCCATTATGTCCCATTCTCCCACACTTCTGACAAACTAACAGTCTGCACTCACCCACGTGATGAAAACTACATTTATCACATTTTGGCTATGGTCCCTTGTACCTGTCTTGTTTCACCTCAGAACTACTCATGACATAATTTTGTATTTTCGGGCAAGCACGTTTATTTGTTTGCCTTTCTGGTGACCCCGATCCATAATTGGTTCGCTTCATACCCGATGATTCCCCCAGCCATTCTCTACACTCCAATTCTTACCAAGTCAAAAGTTACAATGCCGGCTTGAGTCACGGCATTCTCAAACAATGTATGATCAACAGAGTTCATAAAACTTCTCAATTCTGAAGCTAAACCCCAAATATAATGTTCAATTCATTTGTCTTTAGGAGTTACTAACCATGTGACGTGTGTCTAATAACCCTATAAATATGAACCTCACAACTAAGCTTTAATATTAAACCAAAAATCCTAAAACCACACACAACCGGCAAGTGTACCGATCGCAAGTAGTATAGACTTAGGAAGTCCGAGTATCGAACACGTGGACACGTAAGAACGCTAAAGATCACTAACCCTAGACGAGACCTACCTTAGAATAATAATTAATTGATTTTTGAATTCTTTAAACTTAACTGAACTAACTGGATTAACTAATAAAACATACCAAAAATAGAAAACTTAACGGAAAACTAACGGAGTTGACTTCGGGTGGAGAAAAACGTCTACCTAGGTCTGAATCAAATTGTAGGCCTAACAAGCTAATGGATTGGATGATATATAGACACCGGTTCCTAAAGATGACACGACTAAGGATCGCTCGAGCTCACTGGATTACCTCTCGGTCTCACTCAACAAGCCTAAACTACTCAAAATCGGCTAAAACGACCAACGGGAAACAATTGCTAACGTGTTCTAATGCTAGATCACCTCTCGGTCTCACCAACACTCGACCCTAATGGCAATGAATACTACACAACCAAGGATAGAGGAACAATTCAACTTAAACCAAAATAGATCAACTAGTCGCTCAAAACACCTAAACCTGACAAGAAACGAACTCGCTCTCGCGCAATCCTTATTCTAGCATGCAAAGGCAATGAGACAACCCTAACTTCCTATCACCTCTCGGTCTCAAGGAAGGTGTTTAACCGCTGTACTTAATCCAATTAACCCTTAACACAAAGTCTAGAATCAAACAATGCACCGATCAATCAACACAAAACTAATCAATCAACACACGGGGTTTATGCAATGAATCACTAGAATTTCCAGCCCTTAAACACAACCTATTTCATGTCTAAATCAAACTTTACAATAGAAATTCAAGTCTATCAATCAAACAATCCATAAAACCTATCAAACACTAACAATAATCATCATTCCTAGGTAGAACTAACAAGATTAGCCTCTCTTACTTTTTGGACAGCAGCTATCATTCAATAAAAATACCATAAAACTCATACCAATCATCTCAAAAATCATTCAGCAATCAATCCTACTCATAAACACTTCAATCTTTCAATCAATCGCAAAACTAGTAACCAATTGAACAAGTATAAAAAGATGATGAACAATGTTATGAAAAGAAAGGATATGGATGAATTCCGGGTTGTTCTTGGCTGCTACAACTGATGAGAAACGTCCCCGAGACTTGGTTCTTGTGTATTCTTCCTTCCCTAGCCGTCACACGATCAAAACCCTAGCCGAAAAAACTTTTTCTCCTCTCTCCCTTGCTGTCCCTGCTGCGATCGGCCCTCCTTCCAGCTGCTAGGGTTTTTATTTTTTTTATATAATATAATATAATATGGTCTTGGGCCTCCATGATGCATACGGGTCGGGCCTTGAGCTTTGTCTCGAACTTGTATGCGTAAAAGGGCTCGTAAAAGGCTCAAAAAGTCCCGGTTTCTTCCTTTCTTTCACCCAAAACCTACAAGGTTATTAAATTTACGTAAAACCTATATAAAACGAGTAAAAACACATAAAATATAATATATTACGTAGATAAAAGGTGCGGAAAATACGTGTGTTTTACAACACATCAAATATCCCCACACTTAAGACTTTTTCGTCCCTAAGAAAGAATACTACACAGGATCATATCCGAGTTTTAACCGACAACTCTTGGTTTTATTTATTTACTATTATTATTAATAATATTTTTTTTTCTTTTTAAGGTATTATAACAATTGACCCGTTACCCCTTCCAACTTTCACCTAATAAGCCAGGTCAGTTCGATTGTCGGTATTGCTGTCCACGTTAAACCCATGCCTCTAATACTTACCGAGGCAAATAAAGCGTGACAATTTTATTAATTTGTATGATTAAGTGGAACCCACACCTAAAAGCCCTGCTGCTACTTCACCAATTCCATTATGGTTTTACCGGGCCGAGCCACCCCAACTTGACTTAAAACATTTTGACTCATATACAACCTATAAACTCTAGCTTGGTCAAGATTGACCGACAGTAGTTTCCTTCATGGTGGTTTTGATTTAAAATATTTTTTTTTCTGCCATTTGGCTTTTTTTTTTTTTTAAATACACCATGTTGGACGAAACTACAAAAATGCATCAAGGCTCAGATCTGCGCCACCGCGCAACAGAGGGCCGAGCAAAACTGTCTTCTGCTAGCATCAACGTTCAGGTCTGCGCCACCGCGCAACAAAGTACGGAGCTTCACAGGAATAGACACATATACAAAAGATTATACAAATAATATACAGACGATCATGTGACTCGAGGCTTGAGTATGACCCGGCTTTTCATTCCAGTCCTGTCACGAGCTTAGTTAGACAAACAAAACCCCTAAGATGTTTCCCACTATAGTCAGGCCATTTAAGAGGTTCAATTAGGTCAACAACCAAACCGTCCTTTCATTCTCAAAGGCTGAGCCTACCGACACACGATTACTGAGTCTAAACCGTTCGGTTACCATACATTACGTGCGGGTCTAATGGACACTGTTCTTATTTATTATATATATATTTTTGAAACCACCAAGAATTTATAAAATAACCACTACTCGGTAATAATATCATCTCCTGTTTAACGTAGAGAAAACAAATTTCAAGGGACTATTTTTTTAATTTTTCGAATTTTTATTTTATTTTATTTTATTTTTATTATTATTATTATTATTTTTATTTAATTTATTATTTATTTTTTTTTTTCAATAAACTTTCTACAACTAAGTAAAATAAACCCCATCCCCACACTTAGAACGATATCGTCCTCGATGAGTATAAGGAAAAGAAATAAAATAAAATAAAAATAAAACAGAAAATGAAAATAAAAATAAAGTACACAAGACTAAAACAAAGAACGGGTTACTCCCCTGGTTTGTGTGCAGAATCTTCAACAGCTGAGTAGTATCCAAACGACCGTATAGCATTTCATTCGCGGCCGCAACCTCAGGAGAGCGTGTTCCAAAACGCCACCATAGCTAATATGCGCAATATGTAACCTGCAAAACTCAAACTCGCTCGCATGTAGCGGCGTACAATACGGAAAACAAAAACATAAAGAAATAAACATTTTTTTATAGGATACTCCTTAAATCGACCGACTCGAATGGAGATTGAGTACGAGCGGTTTCATCTTGGAACAACCTGAAATAGAAAAAACAAAGAAAACAGATAGCATCACACAAATACATAAATACAAACTCTACAACTCGGGCAGTCTCCCGAGTGTGCATCCATCGCGTCTAAGTCTCGGATAGCGCGTCAAGGTAGAATACCTCGACCGTCTGATCAGTCACCGGCTCTCCTATGTAGTGCTTCAGTCTGTGACTGTTCACCTTAAACTTCCCGCCTTTATCCTCTATCTCGACAGTGCCGTACGGGAAGACCTCGGTGACCGTGAACGGTCCTGACCATCGTGATCTCAACTTTCCCGGGAATAACCTCAACCGGGAGTTATACAATAAAACCAAATCCCCACACTTAAACTGCTTGCTACCCTTCAACTTCCTATCGTGCAGTTCCTTCGTCCGCTCCTTATACCTAAATGACTGCGCGTAAGCGTGATCTCTCAGCTCCTCTAACTTGTGTAACTGGTGGAAACGAGTGCTCTCTGCGGCAGACATATCGAATTTGACCCTCTGTAGGGCCTAAGAAGCACGGTGCTCTAACTCAACAGGCAGGTGGCAGGCCTTCCCATAAATCATCCGAAACGGTGTGGAACCGGTCGGAGTCTTGTAGGCTGTACGGAAGGCCCACAACGCGTCATCCAGCTTGTCGGACCAATCCCGACGATCCGAACCAACCGTTTTCTCAAGAATACGTTTGATCCCCCGGTTACTCACTTCTACCTGCCCACTAGTCTGTGGGTGGTAGGCGGTTGCAAGCCGATGGGTGACCCCATAGCGACGCAACGCCTTCTCCATCTGCGCATTGTAGAAGTGAGTTCCTCTATCACTGATCAACGCCTTCGGGACACCAAAACGAGCAAAAAGGCTCTTGAGAAAACGGAGTACAACTCGGGCATCATTAGTGGGTAAGGCCTTGGCCTCAACCCACTTTGAGACATAATCAACCGCCACGAGTATATACTTGTTCCCACGCGAAGATGGAAACGGTCCCATGAAATCAATGCCCCAACATCAAAAACCTCACAAACCTGAATAACATTCTGGGGCATATCATTTCGCGACGAGATGTTGTCGACGCGCTGGCAACGATCACAACTCTTCACAAACGCGTGCGCGTCCTTAAAAATCGAAGGCCAATAAAATCCACAATCAAACACCTTCTTTGCCGTCAAACTCGCACCGTGGTGACCTCCTGTCAGTCCAACATGGCAATGGCTAAGAATCTGCCATCCCTCCTTAACGTCAACACACCTCCTGATCAACTGGTCAGCACCTATACGAAAAAGATACGGGTCGTCCCACAGGTAAAACTTAACATCAGCAAAGAATTTCTTCTTTTGCTGGTAAGACATCTTCGGGTAGTACCCGTCAGCAAGATAGTTCGCAAAGTCGGCGAACCATGGGAAACCCTCATCCTGAGCCGAAACAAACATAAGACTCTCTGTCGGAAAGTGGTCATTAATCCTGACACCCGGCTCTCCTAACTCCGCCAAAAACTTGATGTGTGTCTAATAACCCTATAAATATGAACCTCACAACTAAGCTTTAATATTAAACCGAAAATCCTAAAACCACAAACAACCGGCAAGTGTACTGATCGCAAGTAGTATAGACTTAGGAAGTCCGAGTATCGAACACGTGGACACGTAAGAACGCTAAAGATCACTAACCCTAGACGAGACCTACCTTAGAATAATAATTAATTGATTTTTGAATTCTTTTAACTTAACTGAACTAACTGGATTAACTAATAAAACTTACCAAAAATAGAAAACTTAACGGAAAACTAACTGAGTTGACTTCGGGTGGAGAAAAACGTCTACCTAGGTCTGAATCAAATTGTAGACCTAACAAACTAATTGATTGGATGATATATAGACACCGGTTCCTAAAGATGACACGACTAAGGATCGCTCGAGCTCACTGGATTACCTCTCGGTCTCACTCAACAAGCCTAAACTACTCAAAATCGGCTAAAACGACCATACCGGGAAACAATTGCTAACGTGTTCTAATGCTAGATCACCTCTCGGTCTCACCAACACTCGACCCTAATGGCAATGAATACTACACAACCAAGGATAGAGGAATAATTCAACTTAAACCAAAATAGATCAACTAGTCGCTCAAAACACCTAAACCTGACAAGAAACGAACTCGCTCTCGCGCAATCCTTATTCTAGCATGCAAAGGCAATGAGACAACCCTAACTTCCTATCACCTCTCGGTCTCAAGGAAGGTGTTTAACCGCTGTACTTAATCCAATTAACCCTAAACACAAAGTCTAGAATCAAACAATGCACCGATCAATCAACACAAAACTAATCAATCAACACACGGGGTTTATGCAATGAATCACTAGAATTTCCAGCCCTTAAACACACAACCTATTTCATGTCTAAATCAAACTTTACAATAGAAATTCAAGTCTATCAATCAAACAATCCATAAAACCTATCAAACACTAACAATAATCATCATTCCTAGGTAGAACTAACAAGATTAGCCTCTCATACTTTTTGGACAGCAGCTATCATTCAATAAAAATACCATAAAACTCATACCAATCATCTCAAAAATCATTCAACAATCAATCCTACTCATAAACACTTCAATCTTTCAATCAATAGCAAAACTAGTAACCAATTGAACAAGTATAAAAAGATGATGAACAATGTTATGAAAAGAAAGGATATGGATGAATTCTGGGCTGTTCTTGGCTGCTACAACTGATGTGAAACGTCCCCGAGACTTGGTTCTTGTGTCTTCTTCCTTCCCTAGCCGTCACACGATCAAAACCCTAGCCGAAAAAACTTTTTCTCCTCTCTCCCTTGCTGTCCCTGCTGCGATCGGCCCTCCTTCCAGCTGCTAGGGTTTTTATTTTTTTTATATAATATAATATAATATGGTCTTGGGCCTCCATGATGCATACAGGTCGGGCCTTGAGCTTTGTCTTGAATTGTATCCGTAAAAGAGCTCGTAAAATGCTCGAAAAGTCCCGGTTTCTTCCTTTCTTTCACCCAAAACTTACAAGGTTATTAAACTTACGTAAAACCTATATAAAACGAGTAAAAACACATAAAATATAATATATTTCGTAGATAAAAGGTGCGGAAAATACGTGTGTTTTACAACACATCACCATGGTACTAAGCGAGCTAGTTCATTGAAGCGGTTCGTGTATCCCAAATGATCCGCTCCTTTTATCTCTAGACTCCAGAGTTCATGTTCTAACCTTTGTATTTCATTCTTTGGACATAAATGTTCTAGCATCAATGTTTTGATTTCAGCCCAAGTCATGCGATTAACCGTATCTTGCCCTTTTATCTGAACTGTAGTGTTCCACCACATCAAAGCGTGATTCGCAAAAGTAGAGGCAACATACTTGACAATGCTCTCGGGTGGACAATTGCTAATATTGAGAACGGATTCAGTCTTCTCGATCCATTTAATCAACCCATTTGGCCCTTCGATGCCTTTGAATTCAGTTGGTTTACAGGACATAAAGTTTTTAATTGAATATTCTCTCCGAGGGGGATTAGGGTTGTTATTGTTTGGAATCGATGGAGGATTATTGTTGTTGATAATATTCGTTTCAAGTGGGGGATTATTTGCATTGGGAGTAGTATTTGTATTAGGTGGGGGAATATTATTCGTGGCATTTTCAGTGTTGGTTAGGGGAGCATTATTGATTGGTTGCTGGTTTGTTTGAATATTGGTATTTACACCGGTAGTTACTTGTGCTACAATAAGTGGGATTGCTGCCTACATTTGCCGAGCAATCATCTCGGCTATTTCTGCTTCAGTCATAGGGGTTGCTTTCTTTGGGGCCATTCTATAATGATAATCAAATATAAGCCAATTAATACTAATTCCAGTATATGACACATTGTAACAATAATCACAATAAAGGTTGTACAAGTAAATCAGACAACACACTGATATTTCACAAACTGTTCTGTACATTGATAACAAAAGGTACATAGACTTAGCCTGATAAAGGCCAGTGCTGGCATGTACATATCAAAACCTGTCACCAAGTGACTATTAGATTTAACCCTGTAAGGGTCAGTGCTTGTAAAATTACACAAAATCATACTCCATGTCAACATAACATACTACTATATACATACATGGAGAATCAAAAGACCACGTATACCGATCCGTTACATCCTACATCTATCCATACAAACGATGGATTAACCACAAAAATAAAAATAACAACACCATAATCATCCAGTAACAGCTCCACAGTCAGACTATCACCCTATCCAAACACCAACGGTGGTAAGCATCTGACTGCTGCAAGTTCAATACTATCAGCTGTAAGGTCAATAAGCACTGGGTCACGTCTCTCCTCCCCTGGTTAATGTTGGCTATGGCAATTGAGTGGTCTATCACACGGTCAGTCAGGACAGCCATCCAAGAGTGGGTTCCTATATTTGGGAGGTCAGGGTTAGAGGTAGATATACTCAACGAACGGGAAGGTGAAGTACCTGTCCTAGGACGTGAACGCTCTCCCAGATGATAGGTAGATCTAAATGGAATTGAGGTAGGGTCAATCGGGGTTACCCTAATACGAGCGGTCTGTCTGACTCGTGCAGTACCTGAAGTCATCGGGGACAGGTGGACAGGTGGAGTGGGTGATCTAGCTACCCTAATAGGTGAATGATACTGACTAGTAACTTCGTTCTGACCTCTGTGTGTGGTGATCTGGGTGGATAACTATCTCATCTATAGCCTGACAGGTCAGGCTCGTTTCTGGTTAGCTCTCTGCAAATCACTTCCTCTTCAACCACTTCCTCATCCTCCTCCGGATCCTCTTCTGGGTCCTCCTCTTCAATAGATATTACCGGTTCTTCTTCCGGTACGTAGTCGTTATTTCTTGCCATACCTCTGCACGATGGTTAGTTATAAGAATAATATTCATTGCTATTGTTAACTATTGTAGGGGGTTAATTAATTAAGCCAAATATTAATTATAATAAAATATAGTATTAGTTTTATTAAACTTTTA
Source organism: Bidens hawaiensis (assembly GCF_021521415.1). NCBI lineage: Eukaryota > Viridiplantae > Streptophyta > Magnoliopsida > Asterales > Asteraceae > Bidens > Bidens hawaiensis. The sequence goes on along the minus strand of NW_027492083.1, from coordinate 173,761 downwards.
ATTTTAATTATAACAAGAATTAATATCGAATATAAATAAATATAATACTCATTATAATAAGATTTTACCATTATCGGTAGTACAGTACATACATGTATTCATACACCTTGTTTCAGATAAGCACGTATGTGTGTTACATATATATACATGCTCAGTATTACCCTTTTTACACATATGTTGCCAGTTTTACCTACCCACATGTTCCGCGACTTCATACCGAATTCCCTCGTACAAGCAAGTCTGTTATTATGTTACGGACCACAATAACTCACTTGCCCTACGAATTCATCCCGGCATCCATCAGTATATAATATTAAATTATTATTTAATTATTTTCCCAGAGTTAATGGAGCCTATAGTTATATTTTAGGTACCCTAAGGGATAACCTAATCCTTTATAACCAGTGGCTCTGATACCAACTTCTATGAGACCCGGACTAGCAAAATGCGGAAGCGTAGAACGGGAATGTAACATAGCATCATGCACATTCCACGTTAGGTAGCACGACATCACTTTATTCCAACTTTGGTAATCCTAAAAAAAGCAATTTAAGGGTTAACTACTTGAGTTGGTGAGTTTCACGAGTTTCAAGAAAACAGTTATGAATATTCACAAGTTAACACTTGTAATCATGATATAAGTATGTGTGTATGTAAATGATGTAATTATGCTAAGCTACAGTGAAGCCTTGACTGTTTGTTCTGCGTGCATCCATTTCCCATACCCAATCAACCACTGTGGCCCCCTTTATGCCCACAATATGCCCTAAGTAGCTATGTCTAACACTACATAGTGTGTTTGTGTATTTATGGTCATGTGCCAACGGGGTAAAGTCTCAGCAACACAAGCCGGTTCTGTTTGTGTTTGTCAAACCAATAGTACTATTCACAAGCCACCGGCTCGAAGTTAATCACTGTGTTAGTGGGGACTTTCATGTGTTAGCACTTAGATAATTCACATCAATACATGTTTTATGTATGTATATTTAATCAAACATGCTTTTCACCCCAAAAGTTCATAAAATGATTAAAGAGAGGGGTCATTAAACTCACGGTTTAATAAGAAATCAGTAGTGCGACAGTTCAGGGTTTTCTTAACTCGTAATCACTAGTCCCTATATTTAATATTATAATAATATTAATATTATAATATTATTATAATCCCAATACTAAATTGGGTTGTATATCTAATCTGAGTATATTAGAACGCCCAGAAAGAGTCGATAGGCTTAGATTGTGATGTTCAATGTCTAATACTTAAAACCAAACTTGGCTCAGTTTCCCTGTTTTCCCAGCTGGGCCAAGTTGTTCGCTTATGCGTTCAGAAAAAAATTATGGGGAAGTAAGCTTGGGTAAATGTGCTTGTTGATAAAATGATTAAGTTATAAAGAAAGATTACATATTGTGTTCTGGATTCATTACGGGGCCCGTTTCTGTTTATTTAGTTTCATTTGAGGAGAAACGCGCACAATCTATCCAGATTGTCCAGGTTTCTCATAAAAAGGTCCGTTTTTACATAATTAATCCAAAAATATGAATTTTGATCACTCTTGGTGTTTTGATATTCTCACAGGTTCGTTAATCACAACTTCGCCGGCTTTTATTAGAATTGAATTTGTTTAATTTTTAAATTAGCATAATTAATTAACCGTTAGTCACTAAATTATGAAAATTTAGCCACTTATCAAATAAAATATGCGGATTTTTATAAAAATATTTCTGGAATTATTTACTGATTTATTAATTTATAAAAAATTATTTTATCTGTTTTATTTAGTCCAAAAATCGTCCGTTCATACCAAACGATCTCGAAAAATTCCACCAAAAATTCTGAGTTATTAGAATATGTTCCAAAACAACCTAGAAAAATTCGAAACTCTAACAATCTTGCCAAATATTATTTCCGAGCTAAAAACCACTATTAAAATTCAATTAAACGCAAATGCACGAAATATACTTAGGCTTTTCCAAATGCTCTCAAATTTCATATGTGTTCATAGTATACCAAATCTGAGTTCCCCACAAAATTTAATAATTGTTCAAGCATTTTAACTATTTTTCCCAAATAGACGTTCCTATTCGGTAAAAAATTTGCTAAATAATCTGGGATAGTCGGAAAATTACCAAATTTAAACAGGGACTTAATGATATAGTCCCTGGTGTCCCTGCAAAATTTTATGACCTAAAAATACGCACATCATAATCGAATCCTAAACAGCCCGTAAACGAGTGATCCGGCATTACCTTAGCGGTTTTGGTTCGTTTTCGCCTTACTAATCAAGGTTTCAAGATCTTGTGCTTCTATTCAAGCTAGATACATGTCCTATATCATAAACCAAGAAAATTTCATCAACAAAACAATCCCTTAACTTAGGTTTTCGGTTAGGGTATAAAACCGAACTTTTGAACCGTAACAACACCGTTTAAACCCTCTAATCCGTGTTTATGGCCAACAAAGGGTATGATTCTGATTCCTAACCATTTCTATGATCAAAACATATTTTTGGACCATTTTTAAGGTTTTTTCATGGTTAGGAATGATTTTTGGTAATCAAACTATGTTTATATGATATTAAACTTGATTAAACAAGCTAAAAATTCATAAAATTGACCAACTTGTTTTTTTGGCTAGGAGTTTATAGAACAGTAGAATTTTTTGTTAAGTTATGGAAAGTAGCTAAAATATCTTGGAAAACTTGGTATAAAAGTAAGGTTAGTAATATATAAACAATAATATAGGGGTGGCGGCCGGACCATACTGCAAACATATAATATTGAACTTAAGAACTTAACATAAGAAAGTATATTGTCAAAAATATAACTGAAACGTATCATGTCGATCGTCCTTACGAAGCATCATGCCAAAAAATACACACGTTGTATAAAAATTACATTGTAATTGGATTTAGACGAATTGGCTAAGTATTTATAATGGAACAAAAACATGTTGTCAATTATACTGAGAAAAGTAAACTAATGCAGTGTTAATATCTTTAGAAAATAATATGTTTCTAAATATTCATAACTTCAATACGAATATCTAAACACTATACTTTAAACTTTAATAATAGTTACTTTTCATCACATTCACTAAAAATAAATATAATAATTTAATTGGATTTAGGTTGGTGGCATTATTACATATTATGTTACACTTTTATTTATTACAAGCTAACAAAAACAGGCAAAGTTGAATTTCGACATTAAGTGTTAAATGTATTAAAAATATGTTGTCAATCAACATTTAAGAGGATGGTTACAACGTATTCCATTATATTAGTTTACTTATTTTTGACTAATTATATATATTACATTTTGTATAATTGATAGTAAATAAAAAATCAATTGTTATTTGACTATGGCTAGTTAAATAAGGAATGCAGAAGTTTCATTGGTTAATTGGTTAAGAAGTTGAATTGGTTAATTGGTTAATATATGAATATTTTAGGTGGTTTGAAATTTTTAAAAAAAGGAAATACGTTTGTTAATAGAAGACCATACTATTTTAATGCCATAATTGTTTGTTTTTGATATACAATATAGAATTAAGTAAGGTTGAGGAGGTTGAGACACAACACTCGAGGTAGTAAAATCATGCTCGATGGTCCAAACTTGCTCGTAGTCCATACTTAGCTGATTTCTTGAGGAGGTTAAGAAGATTCCAATCTTCCTTGCAAATATCCGACTCAACAATCTCCCCCTATATTGGAACAAGCTCAGATGCACCAAAACATATCTGCATATAGTTACAAATGTATCAATTTTATAAGATAGTCAATTTAAGCAAAAGTCATTACATTACATGGAGGGAATTCTGCCACTTGGGCATTACACATCAAATTTACATATCAAACACAAAATAAAAAAAAATACAAAATGCAAAAGATAACAAGGATAAACAGATCATCTATTAGCTCCATTCCTGCTATCTTCTGCCTGGGCTCCTTTTAGCTTATGTTCTCTTTCTGAGTCTTACAGCGGCATCCCTTTGCTTGAATATTTCCAGTTCTACACCATCATCAGATTCCAAAGGAACTTCTACATTGACAATGTCCCGAAGATCTTGGATGTGTAGGAACTGCAACTTTTCATCATGTTCAATCACAGCAATTGTGCTTCCCAAAGAGTTTCTGAGTGATACAGAGTCACTCTGCCTGTTAAAGTAAGATGAACAATCTATCCATCTTGTTGAACATGTGAATTAGGCTCCTGCATCTCTCTTCTCATTGCCAAACATTCTCTTAATGTTTGTCTTTTAGAGCTTGAGCTACCGGCTTTGAGTGTCCCTTCTCTCTTTGATGCCCAGAGGGAGAGCTCAGATAATTTAACTTCACTCATTCTTTTCCTCCTTCTCTCCCTCTCTGCTTCTGTATGAGCTTCTCTTTGTTTTTGCTTAAGGAGTGGAAATCCCTTTTCGAATTGTTCCTTTAAAAACTTATAGAGATCATTTCTTTGTTGGCCAACAATTATGTTTCTTTGTTGATTGTCATGTAAGTCCAGCTGAGCCATCTTCTCTAGTCGTTCCCTTTTGAAATTCCTGAAGTCATTTCTGAATATAATCTATGTCTCTTGAGCATCTTCAGTAACCACTCTCAGAGTTTTTGATCTTTTATCAAAATAGAGATGTGTGGGCAGATTTAAATTTCTTGGTGTAGCTTCAGGCCTGACAATCTCTTATCTGATTACAAGTCCACTGGACCTTGTTGAAGAGATTTTCTTTCCGTGTTTCTTCTCAAATTCTTCAAACAGTCTCTTGACTCTCCATCTTTTAATACCAAATCTAACATTTTTTCACCTCTTTTGCACAATATGCTTATCATTTCAGCCCTTTCCTCTTCTTCCCTTCTCAATCTATCTGCTACTATCTTTGCTCTCTATGATATACTTCAATCAATTGCTAATATCTTTCTTTAGGTTTCCATGAATAGCCTTTGCTCTCTATGATATACTTCAATCAATTGCTCTGAGGTATGCTATCATATTCAGCTTCCATAATTCCCTTTTGTAAGAGTATATCTTTCAAGGTCTGCACTCTTGCGAGATCATTGAACCATTGTACAGCTTCAGCTTTCTTCTTTTCTGCTTCCTCTCTCTCCTTGTCACAAACAGTTCAATGATCGTACTAGCAACATAAACCACTTGTACTGCATCTGAAATTACCAATTTTCCCTGTGCATCAGCAGCTGCAATGTTAAGTACTCGTGTATAGACTATAACATCAGCAAACATTAAATCAGCAGCTGCACTCTTAACCTTGCTATCTATTCGTGAATAATCTTCAGCAGCATATGCTTGGAAATAAAATCAGCAGTAGCAGCAACTATTCGGAACTAGCAGATCATTAATCCACTATGTACTCGAATACAACATTATGCAGCGACTACTGTTTTACATGTTCGTTAAGAATATGCCTCTACAACCCTTAACCATTCGTAATGAACTCTACAGTAGCTACATAATCTGCTCGTAACTTAATCTGATTTCATATCAGCGGATTGTTCATTGTAGCAATTTACATAAACACATATTAGCATATCTGATACAGTTGTGCAGTTGCATCTGCAACTTTTATGATGAGAAGCCATGAACTCAAGACCTGTCTTCACGCACACTCAATCAAAACTATTCGTTACATTCACTAACTGTGTGTGACGAAGCAATTAAATCTGTTGAATAATCAATCTCTTACACATACAATTATCTGCTCAGGAGCACATATTAGCATCTTGAACACTGATGTGTTGTAAAACACTCGTATTTTCCGCACGTTTTATCTACGTATTATATTATATTTTATATGTTTTAACTCGTTTTAGATAGGTTTTACATACATCTATTAATCTTGTAGGTTTTGGGTAAAAGAAAGGAAGAAACCGGGACTTTTCGAGCATTCTACGAGCATTTTACGCATACGTTTTCAAGTAAACAACTCAAGGCCCGACCCGTATGCATCATGGAGGCCCAAGACCATATTATATTATATTATATAAAAAAAATAAAAACCCTAAGCTGCTACAGGGGTTCCGATCGCAGCAGGAGGAAGAAGAAAAAAAGAGAAAAAGTTTTTTGGAGCTAGGGTTTGATCGTTTAGCGGCTAGGGAAGGAAGAAGACACAGGAACCAAGCCTCGGGAAGGTTCAACATCAGTCTACACAGCAAGGAACGGCCGGGAATTCATCATATATCCTTCATCATTTCATATTGTTCATTACTTTGATTATCTTGTTCAATTGTTTACTAGTTTTTGCAATTGATTGAGAGATTGAATTGTTTATGAGTATTGTTAATTGTTGAATGATATTTTGTAAGACCCTGAATCCCGGGAATCCTACAGTTGGTAATCACCTCCACAAATTCACAAAAATTTAAAACCAAACGATTCTTTGTATTTAAAACAAGTTCAGAGTAAATAACAGCGGAAAAAGTGTAAGTATTTAAATATCCCAAACACGGGTACAGGTGTCCAAAATCAAATGTAAATAAAATATTTGTTTTATTTGAATTCCTCGACCAGAAATGCCTTCAACCTCCCGAGTAGCATCCAGCATGTCCAAGCGGTAGCATCCACTTCTTAACCTGAAAGTCAATCTAACATACACACAAAGTCAGCTTGAGCTGAGTGAGTTCAAGTTTTCATAAACAATAATTCATACTTTATTTCAAAGCTATAGTTATAAACAATAGAGAAGGTATAAATAAAATAAATTATATATAATTCACCAAGTAATACAATCATCGTCGAACACACGTACACGGGCCTCTCCACCACGAGTCAAGACTCGAGTAATATATTTGACCCGGACGCGGTAAGACCTAAGCATGTGACACGAGCCTCTCCACCACGAGTCAAACCCGAGTAATATATTTGACTCGGTCACAGCTTATACATCCGAGCACGAGATACGGGCCTCTCCACCACGGGTACAACCCGAGTAATATATTGGACCCGATCCCGGCTCACACATCCAAGCACGTGATACGGGCCTCTTCACCACGGGTACAACCCGAGTAATATATTTGACCTGATCACGGCTCAACATCCAACGGGCCTCTTCACCACGGGATTTTAAAACCCGAGTAATATATTTGACCCGCCAAAATGATGATCACGTCACACGGGCCTCTTCACCACGGGTACAACCCGAGTAATATATTTGACCCGGCCGTGAATCACCATGCACACACACAACAATAAGCCTACAAACATCATTCTTAGTCACGAGAAACTAAATATCATTACACAATCGTAGGCTATAAGGTACACATCCTCATACGTACATACATACCTCCATATATACATACATATATATATATTCCTACATAAATATATATATATATATATATATTTATATATCATCCCATACGGGAACTAAGTAGATAGGTCTACTCATATTCAATTACTACCAAGTCTGCTAACGTCCTCAAGTCTAGACCATCAATAGTGTATGTAACCTTAAGGACACAAGACCATGAACGAGTCTAAATATCCTAAGGCATATAAAATAATTCAAATATAGCTTTCAAAATGCACCATCACGAGTGAGACCATGTAAAACTATTCAAATCATTGTAACGAGTAAAATCGTTTAAAATTGTATTTCGGTGTGTATGCTAGCCCAAAACGTAAAAGAGTAAAAAGGGCATCATGAACTCACCTGGAATCGATCGAACACCTGTAACGAGCTAGGAAATCCCTAAGTTCACACTCACAAGTAAGGGCCTGTAAATTATACACAACGCGTTACTAAACTAGACTGTAAGAACACTCTAGCCTAATGGCCCGTTCAAGCCCAACAACTTGGCCCATGTAACACCCCGTAACCGCAGCGGAAACGTAAACGGGATGCAACAGACACATCTGATATCAACAGCATTGCTTATAAAGAAAATACCACTACATTAATTTATATCATATTACATTGTTGCGAGTTTCGTTACTGTCTAGGTGTTACACACATGTTTTACCGATAAGACATTAATATATTCATTACTAAATATAGATCAGCAAGCTTCCAACAAGTAGCACAGATCATTAAGCACATATCAATCATTCCAACTTGGGCATACCTAGAAAACATGTAAAGAAAACGGGTCAACTACGAATAGTTGGTGAGTTTCACTAATTTAAATAAACTCTGACAGATCATTTTAATAATCATTTATTAGCAATGTAATTATGCTGGGAACTATGTTTCCCCAGAACATTTTCATTAATCTTCTGGGAACTATGTTACCCCAGAACAATAATAACCTCTGGGAACTATGTTTCCCCAGAACAATAATAACCTCCGGGAACTATGTTACCCCAGAACAATAATAACCTCTGGGAACTATGTTTCCCCAGAACAATAATAACCTCTGGGAACTATGTTACCCCAGAACAATCCCACACGATAAACAATTTATATATTCTGTGCATCAAACCATATATATATAAATATACAAGTGTTTCCATACGATCGGTATGTACTTAAATACTTTAATAAAGACATGCTTTCCGCCCCGGGAAAATATTTAAAACGGTTCATTAAAAGGGGCTCGTGAAAACTCACCTTTCTGTGAGTCGGGACATGATACAATGAACTGCTATAAGCCTGGATCTGTAATATGATATCTAGTCGTTACTATATAATTCCCATAAATTAAATCCGTGTCAATCGGTACATCTGGGGACATTGTTAACCCAGTACTGTACTCGATCCGGGGACAATGTTAACCCCGTGACACTTCTAAGGACTCAGATTGTGACATTACTTAGAGTCTGACGGTCAAAATTATCATTTTTATGTTTTCCTTGATTTGCGTGCCTAGCACGGTTATCCGTTTTTAGTTTCAAAAATGAGTTTGTTCACACCCGACCCAAAAATGGTGTTTGACTGTTATTTTAGTTAAAGTGATGAAATTAGAGCTCGGTTTGGACACCCCGTTTGGCCGCGGGGCCCGTTTCCGTCATTTAGGTGCCGGAAACAGTAAAATCGGGTAAAATTACCCAAATCATCCGAATCATTTTCGGATGATTTACTTTTACTTGATTAACTTAGTTTCATGAAAATAGTTCATTTTTAGGGTTTTTATGCACCAGTCAGCTCGCTTAGGCGAACTTTGCCGATTTACTCGTTTTAAGCTTTAAAAGTTTGTTTTTAAGTTCCAATTAGCACAAATAAATATCCGTTTAGTCTTGGACCTTTAAATTTTGTACAAAACATATTTTGACAGTAAGAAATTTTATAAAATTTTTTCAGAATTAATTTTTGTATCTAAGATTTATTTAACCATTTTTAAACGTCATTTAAACACCAAATATGTCGAAAATACCAAACGACCTTCGAAAAATCCCAAATTTTTCTGGGATGACCCCTGTCACCCACTTAGTTCACTGTAATTTTTCCAGAACCAAAAACTCATTTTTCATGCCATTTTTACCAAAACCGAGCTAGAAATCCCTAGAACTCGTTTTACCGAAAAGCCTACTTAGACTTCTCCAATGAACCTGAAATTTTGTGTGTGACTTTTATATGTTATAAAAAGCTTATCTTAAATTTTCCAGAATATTTCATGATGTTTAGCTATTTTTCACCATTTTTTGGCCAAAACCGAGCATTAAATTCACCAAATATTCATCCTTTATCCAAAAATTACCAAAAATTCACAGATCTCATATTTTCAAGTGTAGATAATCTCTGTGAAATTTCATGACCCGACTCTAAGCACACTACAATCTGTCCAAAATCATAGAACCACACGAAAACCGAACTACCTTGTGTTTCTAGCCTTAGATCGCAAAGATCTTGATTTCTAGCCTTTACTAGCAACTAGATACAACACCTACAAGCACAATAACACCATACCAAGCAAGTTACACCAACAATCAAACCATTTCTTTCATAGTGTCGGTTTTGATATAAAAACAAAGGTTTTAACCGTAAAAATCCGTTCTCGACTCTTTTTACTCATTTCTTGGACCAAGATCCCTTGTATAACTTGTATACATCTCTTGATCATGCAAGAGTCGGTTTCATCTCGGGTTTTCACCCGTCTTTCACATGGAAACTCATTTTACAAGATTTCAACCGTAAAATTTCGTTCTAAACTCTTTTAACTCATTACTTGGATCAAGATCCTTTGTATAACTTGTATACATCACTTGATCATGCGAGAATCGGTTTCAACTCGGGTTTTCACCCATTTTTACATTTGAAACCTCCTTTTCTCAAGATCATGAAGTTGGAAACAAGATTCAAGCATTAAAACATGCGTTATACCTTGTAAATCTTGGTTGGAAATCAAGAACTTGGATGAATGTTGAAGGTTTGAGAGAGTTTTGAGAGTTTGGAGTGTTAGAAAAAGAAATGAAGTGTGTATGTGTGTGAACAAGGACCGATCGGTCCAAAGTCATGTGTGGGGTGGGGCCCACACATCCATTCTAGGCCACACATTCGGATTTTCGTAATCCGGATAATGTTTTGGATAATCTGGCTCAGTTCGTTTCTCGTTTAAACTCGTAATTCGGCTTAAAACGAGCCTAAAATGGTCGTTTTTCGGGTTAAAATAAAATTTACATAAAACCGACTTAAAAACTTTAAAAACTTAAACCATGACATTTATTGACTTAAAACATCATTTTATTAATGATTACGCATCTTTTTCGGCTTGATTGATTATCTCTTGCTTGGTTTGGCGTTAAAGGTTTCGTTTAGCGTACTGACGTACCATTAAACTTACCATTCTTTTTCTGTGCTATAATTCACTTATCCCGAAGCTTTAATACTTCGTAAACATCACTAAACATTATATATTTTGTCTATAATGTAATTCCTGATTCGTTCGGGTTTCAATAATCGTTCATCGATTAATCGTAATCCCGATACGACTAGTTGTTCATTCGAGTATAATTCGTACTGTGAATCTTATATACTCGTATAAACACATTATAATTCATATATTCAGTATTGAATAACACGTAAATAGTATATTCCGGCTAGGGTATACCTGAATTTGCCGGAATCGTTACATTCTCCCCCCGTTATAAAAATTTGCCGGAATTTGCCGGAATCGTTACATTCTCCCCCCGTTATCTTGTTCAATTGTTTACTAGTTTTTGCAATTGATTGAGAGATTGAATTGTTTATGAGTATTGTTAATTGTTGAATGATATTTTGTAAGACCCCGAATCCCGGGAATCCTACAGTTGGTAATCACCTCCACAAATTCACAAAAATTTAAAACCAAACGATTCTTTGTATTTAAAACAAGTTCAGAGTAAATAACAGCGGAAAAAGTGTAAGTATTTAAATATCCCAAACACGGGTACAGGTGTCCAAAATCAAATGTAAATAAAATATTTGTTTTATTTGAATTCCTCGACCAGAAATGCCTTCAACCTCCCGAGTAGCATCCAGCATGTCCAAGCGGTAGCATCCACTTCTTAACCTGAAAGTCAATCTAACATACACACAAAGTCAGCTTGAGCTGAGTGAGTTCAAGTTTTCATAAACAATAATTCATACTTTATTTCAAAGCTATAGTTATAAACAATAGAGAAGGTATAAATAAAATAAATTATATATAATTCACCAAGTAATACAATCATCGTCGAACACACGTACACGGGCCTCTCCACCACGAGTCAAGACTCGAGTAATATATTTGACCCGGACGCGGTAAGACCTAAGCATGTGACACGAGCCTCTCCACCACGAGTCAAACCCGAGTAATATATTTGACTCGGTCACAGCTCATACATCCGAGCACGAGATACGGGCCTCTCCACCGCGGGTACAACCCGAGTAATATATTGGACCCGATCCCGGCTCACACATCCAAGCACGTGATACGGGCCTCTTCACCACGGGTACAACCCGAGTAATATATTTGACCTGATCACGGCTCAACATCCAACGGGCCTCTTCACCACGGGATTTTAAAACCCGAGTAATATATTTGACCCGCCAAAATGATGATCACGTCACACGGGCCTCTTCACCACGGGTACAACCCGAGTAATATATTTGACCCGGCCGTGAATCACCATGCACACACACAACAATAAGCCTACAAACATCATTCTTAGTCACGAGAAACTAAATATCATTACACAATCGTAGGCTATAAGGTACACATCCTCATACGTACATACATACCTCCATATATACATACATATATATATATTCCTACATAAATATATATATATATATATATATATATATATATATATATATATTTATATATCATCCCATACGGGAACTAAGTAGATAGGTCTACTCATATTCAATTACTACCAAGTCTGCTAACGTCCTCAAGTCTAGACCATCAATAGTGTATGTAACCTTAAGGACACAAGACCATGAACGAGTCTAAATATCCTAAGGCATATAAAATAATTCAAATATAGCTTTCAAAATGCACCATCACGAGTGAGACCATGTAAAACTATTCAAATCATTGTAACGAGTAAAATCGTTTAAAATTGTATTTCGGTGTGTATGCTAGCCCAAAACGTAAAAGAGTAAAAAGGGCATCATGAACTCACCTGGAATCGATCGAACACCTGTAACGAGCTAGGAAATCCCTAAGTTCACACTCACAAGTAAGGGCCTGTAAATTATACACAACGCGTTACTAAACTAGACTGTAAGAACACTCTAGCCTAATGGCCCGTTCAAGCCCAACAACTTGGCCCAAGACCCAATACTTTGGCCCAAGGCCCAACACTTTGGCCCAAGGCCCAACACTTGGCCCAAGGCCCAACAACGTGGCCCAAGGCCCAACACTTGGCCCAAGGCCCAACAACTTGGCCTAAGGCCCAACGATAATCAAATCGGGTCGAATGCGCGTGAAATAAACCTTAAAACCATTTGTTAAACGAATCAGCCCCGAATGGACCAAATTCCATTTTAAATCTTTTCATTCATCAAGATTATGTCACCCGAGTTGATAGGGTTGACGGTTCCTTTTTACAACTCTTACTTTAACGTTTAAACAAAATTCACGCACCGCCGACTCGATTGACGAAGCACTAACCCCAACAGCCCCGTGCATCAAATATATAATTTTCCCATAGCCCTTAAACTCCCCTAGGGCTGTACAAACTGATTCGGTCGGTCATCCGATCGTTTAACGCATCAAACTCAACAATTGCCAATCCTACTCCCGATAAACCCTAGTTTTCGAACTAAAATCGATTGACCGACCTAAACACCTCCATTGGCCATGAAATTTTAGTATATTGTAAGTGACATACCTAAGAATATGACGGAGTACGAACTTCAATTATAACAGCCCCGAAAGATGCGAGAAAGAGCAGCCACCGGTTAAGCCTAAAACGAACTTATTGATCAATACGAATATAACATGCAGATTTTAGCATCCAAAGATGTATTTTATTACATAGGAAAACCATGGAATTAAATTATTAAATTTTTACCAGTATTACATAAATATCTTAAGTTAATAAAAATTATTTTATTATATTTTTCTAGTGGACACAAAAATCATAAAAATTCTTCCAACACATAAAGGTATGTGCAGCTATTTCAACGCGCAACAAAATGGTTTTATTTTTATAAAATTCATTACCAAACCAAATTAAACAATTCCAATTGGGTTTGGTTCCTAACTCAATACACTAACTTCCAGAAGTGGAACCAACCATTTTGGACTTGTCGAAAAAAGGTTATGACGTCGGGAAGACAGACCAGAATCCGTCATCCCGCATCAGCTTTGACACTCGATTTTATAAATTCATAAAAACTATTCAAATCTCGTCCAAAAATTACGTATTATACCTTTCTGGAAACTAGACTCAAATTAGAACATCATGGAATCAAGAATCGATCAAAAAAAGTGGATTAACATCGCGTTACAGACCCTACAATAAACGTATACGAATCTGTCAGCAAGCTGTTATCATCAAAACTAAATCTTAACGACCAATAAGCGCGTTCATATGATCAATTAAGGTGTAAAAGACATGGGGAATCATAAAACCGACCTTGAATTGAAGTTTTCACGGCTGAAACTTGTCTAGGCAGAAGAAAAACGAGCAGGGGGGGTCCAGGTCCGACGGCTGCAAATAGGTTTAGGGTTTGAGTTTTCTTTTGTTTTATGATATAAAATAGTTACATCCAAGTCCCTCCAAATTGAAGTATGTAGCAACTTGGGTGGAAAGTTAAGTGAGAACGTTTACGAGGTTTGCAAGGAGCTCCCGGGAGAATGCCGGGTCAAGCCCGATAAATATACAAACTCTACAACGTGCATGCCGATAAACGAAAATGTCGGGTGTTACATACTAGTATAATACTTTAAGCCGTAAGAGGGGATGTTTTGGGAAAAAAAAGGATGGACAAACGGACTTTTAAAACGTATTACAAGACTCTAAATTAGAAAGATGAAACCCCGGCTTTTTGACCAACATTTATAAACGATCGAGCCGATTAACGAGATTTACGGGCGTTACATATTTGAGATGATTAGTAGGAGTTTTATGATGTTTTATTTTATCATTAGCTGCTGTCCAAAAACTATGTTCGGCTAAACTTGTTAGTTCTACCTAGGGAAGATGAAAATTGTTGAGTTTTGATGAGTTTAATGGATTGTTTGATGGATGGAATTGAATTGTTATTGTAAAGTTTGATTTGGACTTGAAATAGGTTATGTTTAGTGGCTGGAAATTTTGGTTATTCATTGCTTGAACCCCGTGTGTCGGTTAATTAGTTTTGTGTTGATTGATCGGTGCATTGTTTGATTCTAGACTTTGTGTTTAGGGTTTGTTTGCGGTAGGAACAACCGTAGGGTTTTGTTGCGTGAATTTGTGATTAAAGTACAGCGGTTAAACATCTTTCTTGAGACCGAGAGGTGATAGGAAGTAGGGTCGTCTCATTGCCTTTGCATGCTAGAATAGGGATTGCGCGAGAGCGAGTTCGTTTCTTGTCAGGTTTAGGAAGTTTGAGCGACTAGTTGATCTATTTTTGTTTAAGTTGAATTGTTCCTCTATCCTTGGTTGTGTAGTATTCATTACCATTAGGGTCGAGTGTTGGTGAAACCGAGAGGTGGTCCTTCATTAGAACACGTTAGCAATTATTTCCCGGTTTGGTCGCTTTAGGCGATTTTGAGTAGTTTTGGCTTGTTGAGTGAGACCGAGAGGTAATCCAGTGAGCCCGGGCGATCCTTAGTCGTGTCATCTTTAGGGACCGGTGTCTTGAAGTCATCCAATCCATTAGCTTGTTAGGCCTACAATTTGATTCAGACCTAGGTAGACGTTTTTTCTCCATCCGAAGTCAACTCAGTTAGTTCCCCGTTAAGTTTTCTATTTTTGGTAAGTTTTGTCAGTCAGTCTAGTTAGTTCAGTTAAGTATTTAAAAATCAAAAATCAATATAATTATTATTCTAAGGTAGGTCTTGTCTAGGGTTAGTGATCTTTAGCGTTCTGACGTGTCCACGTGTTCGATACTCGGACTTCCTAAGTCTATACTACTTGCGATCGGTACACTTGCCGGTTGTGTGTGGTTTTAGGATTTTCGTTTTAATATTAAAGCTTAGTTGTGAGGGTCATATTTATAGGGTTATTAGACACACATCAAACACAGCCAATAACCCCTTAAATCTACTCGGGAATGAAATCTATTGGAATAAGAATCATTGTTGCAATCATGTACACCCCAATCTGCTTGAACACTTAGCAAAACCATTTTCCCCCAAATTTTTAACATACGAACCCAACTTTCCAAATCCGAAATTAAAGGCTAAGAAACCGAAATTGAGCATTGAAACCAATCCATATCTTCACAAAATCATCATTCTATCATAAATCATTTATCAATTTCATCAAACACTCAAATCTAGAACATCAAATGTAAACGAGTTCGGCCTAAAACGAACCAAAAACTATAGATCTGAACGAATTTGAGCATATAAACATGAAATTGTTGTTGAATCTCCGAACGAATCATAAATCCAAACATCAATCCACATAAATCATCTTCGAATCATCAAATTTCATCCAAATCCATGCACAAACTTACAAAAACTTCAACGAACTTCAAATTTTAACGTCCATGATGGATTCAAGAGCGAATTAAATCAAATTTAGCGGTTAGTTTGAACGATTCGATAACCCGATCTGATACCAACTGTGAGAACCGACCTCCAATGTGGAAGCGTGAATAGTCGGTATTAACGAAGGAGCTCGGATCTGAGCTAGGATAGAATCGCACTCGAACGATAATAATGGACGGATGTGGAGAGTTCGATTCGATTAACAGTTAATAATAGGATGAACAATTGTAATCGAAACACAAATAGATAGATGTCGTAGTATGATTTCATTAATCAAAAGATGTCACACCCCGACTAGCAAAATGCAGAAGCGTAGAACAGGAATGTAACAGACACCTCTTGTATCACAACATTGTTTATAAAGAAACATTACAAACTAATTTACATTATATTCATTGATCTATATTTGTTTACAAACTAGGTGTTACAACAAAATATGTTCGTTAAACTATTCTATTCGTACTAACAACCTTGCATCTATTCACATAGCATCAAGCACATTCCACGATAGGTGCCACCACATCACTTTATTCCAACTTTTGTAATCTTGAAAAGCAGTTTAATACGGGTCACTACTGGAGTTGGTGAGTTTCACGAGTTTCAAGAAAAGAGTTATGAATATTCACAGGTTAACACTTGTAATAATGATATAAGTATGTGTGTATGTAAATGATGTAATTATGCTAAGTTACAGTGAAGCCTTGACTGTTTGTGCTGCGTGCTTCCATTTCCCACGCCCAATCAACCACTGTGGCCCCCTTTCTGTCCACAATATTCCCCAAGTAGCTATGTCTAACACCACATAGCGTGTTTGTGTATATATGGTCATGTGCAAACGGGGTAAAGTCTTAGCAACACATGCTGGCTCCGTCTGGGGTTGTCAAACCAATAGTACTATTCACAAGCCACCGGCTCGAAGTTAATCACTGTGTTAGTGGGGACTTTCGTGTGTTAGCACTTAGATAATTCACATCAATACATGTTTCAGGTATGTATATTTAATCAAACATGCTTTTCACCCCAAAAGTTCGTAAAACTGTTTAAAGAGAGGGGTCATGAAACTCACGGTTTAATCAGTCTTCAGTAGTGTAATAGTTCAGGGTTTGCTCGACCCGTAATCACTGGTCCCTATAATTAATATTATAATAATATTAATATTAAAATATTATTATAATCTTAATACTAAACTGGGCTGTATATCTAATCTGGGTATAGCTGGAACGCCCAGAAAGAGTCAATAGGCTTAGATTGTGATGTTGTTCAATGTCTAATACTTAAAACTGAACTTGGCTCAGTTTTCCCGTTTTCCCAGCTGGGCCAAGTCATTCGTTTATGCGTTCAGAAAACAGTTATGGGGAAGTAAGCTTGGGTAAATGTGTTGCTGATAAAATGATTAAGTTATAAAGAAAGATTACATATTGGGGTTCCGGATTCGTTACGGGACCCGTTTCTGTTTTTTAGGTTTGATTTGAGGGGAAACCGCACAATCTATCCAGATTGTCCAGGTCTCTCATGAAAAGTTTCGTTTTTACTTAATTAATCCAAAAGTATGAATTTTGATCACTCTTGGTGTTTTGAAATTCCCGCAGGTTCGTTAATCACGAACTTGCCGGCTTTTATTAGAATTGAATTTATTTAATTTTCAAATTAGCATAATTAATCAATCATTATCATTAAATTATGAAAATTTAGCCACTTATCAAATAGAATATGTATATTTTTATAAAATTATTTCTATAATTATTTACTTATTTATTAATTTATAAAAATTTATTTTATCTTTTATATTTAGCCCGAAAATCGTCCGTTTATAGCAAATGATCTCCAAAAATTACACTAAAAATTCTGACTGATTAGAATCTTTTCCAAAACAATCTAGAAAAATTCCAAACTCTAAAACTCTTGCAATATTATTTCCGAGCCAAAAACGACTATGAAAATTCAATTAAACGCAAATGCACGAAACCTACTTAGGCTTTTCCAAATGCTCCCAAATTTAATATGTGATCATAATATACCAAATCTAAGTTCCCCACAAAAGTTCATAATTTTTCAAGCATGTTAACTATTTTTCCCAAACAAACATCCCAATTTGGTAATAAATTCGCCAAATATTCTCGGATGGTCGAAACATTACCAAATTTTATCAGGGACTCAATGATATGGTCCCTGATGTCCTGGAAAAATTATATGAACTAACAATATACACATCACAATCGAATCCTAAACAGCCCGTAAACGAGTGATCCGGCATTACCTTAGCGGTTTTGGTTCGTTTTCGCCTTTCTAATCAAGGTTTTAGGATCTTGTGCTTCTATTCAAGCTAGATACAGGTCCTATATCACAAACTAAGCAAATTTCATCAACAAAACAACCCCTTAACTTAGGGTTTCGGTTAGGGTATAAAACCGAACTTTTGAACCGTAAAAACGCCGTTTAAACCCTCTAATCCGTGTTTATGGCCAAAAAAGGGTATGATTCTGATTCCTAACTATTTGTATGATCAAAAAATATTTTTGGACCATTTTTATTTCCGAGCTAAAAACGACTATTAAAATTCAATTAAACGCAAATGCACGAAATCTACTTAGGGTTTTCCAAATGCTCTCAAATTTCATATGTGTTCATAGTATACCAAATCTGAGTTCCCCACAAAATTTAATAATTGTTCAAGCATTTTAACTATTTTTCCCAAATAGACGTCCCTATTCGGTAATAAATTTGCCAAATAATCTGGGATGGTCGGAAAATTACCAAATTTAAACAGGGACTCAATGATATAGTCCCTGGGGTCCCTGCAAAATTTTATGACCTAAAAATACGCACATCACAATCGAATCCTAAACAGCCCGTAAACGAGTGATCCGGCATTACCTTAGCGGTTTTGGTTCGTTTTCGCCTTTCTAATCAAGGTTTCAAGATCTTGTGCTTCTATTCAAGCTAGATACATGTCCTATATCATAAACTAAGAAAATTTCATCAACAAAACAGCCCCTTAACTTAGGTTTTCGATTAGGGTATAAAACCGAACTTTTGAACCGTAACAACACCGTTTAAACCCTCTAATCCGTGTTTATGGCCAAAAAAGGGTATGATTCTGATTCCTAACCATTTGTATGATTAAAACATATTTTTGGACCATTTTTAAGGTTTTTTCATGGTTAGGAATGATTTTTGGTAATCAAACTATGTTTATATGATATTAAACTTGATTAAACAAGCTAAAAATTCATAAACTTGACCAACTTACTTGTTTTTTTTAGCTAGGAGTTTATAGAACAACAGAATGTTTGGTTAAGTTCTGGAAAGTAACTAAAATATCTTGGAAAACTTGGTATAAAAGAAAGGTTAGTAATATATAAATAATAATATAGGGGTGGCGGCCGGACCATATTTTGGGCCCAATTTGGCCCAATACTCTGGATGTACAAGCCTAAACGTGAAAAGCCAAGTCCAAATTTATTTCGGGTTAGGTTTTTGGCGCGAAAATCATATCGGGTACGTCAAACAGTGCGAAAACAAGTGTTTTTCGGCTATTTTTGTATAAAATTGTAAAAACATAGTACACATTTGTAAAATTCGAAAATATTTTCACGGATCGCTTAAAACATTTCAAATAAGTGTTTGGTAAGTCTTTTTCGGCTTAACGGATAATACAATGCTTGGTTTGTAACTATCTTTCGCGTTTAAATCTATAGCGGGTAGTTAAACGAGCATGTTTTCGTTTAACTAATTTGCTATCGAACTAAGGCCATAATATTAATATATTGGCTTATATTAAATGTATATCACTTATCGTTGGCCCTCCGGGATATCTGGGTCATAATCAGACCCCTTCGGTTAATCATTCGATCGTTACGTAATACGCGTTTATTGGTTTAATAAGTAAATGCGTACTGAGGTGTACCAGGTTTTGGCTCAAATGTCACAAAATATTGTCACAAAGAACATTCATACATACATATATACATAATCATAAACGCTCGGCCACCCGGGGAGAGCTCTTCCCCTAGGGCAAACTCTCTAACACATAATGAAACACATGACCTAATTGTCTATTTATTGTGGTCTTGTACCTTGGTCTTCACTCCATCCGCCTCTTGGATAAGACCAATAATATTAATATATTTTTCACCCATAATAATAATAATTCGATGCGTCGGTCTAAAATATAAGTCCCAACACAAACACAACTAACTATTTACGACAACTGTTACTTTAAAAGTGTCTAAGCCACCAGTATTGTGTGTTGAATAAGAATATTGTCTCTTAAATATGAATGAATAAAAAGTGTTTTGTTTAACAGTATTAACCTCTTAATAATCAAATTAAGAAACACCGAAATTAGTTTCTTTGAATCGGATTTTATATGGACTTCCTAAATCGTGATATTATAATGGAATGTAGTTTGTATTTATTAACAACGGAAATGAGTTTATTAGTATAATTGGATATATATTTTGTGTCTTATTTTTATATAGACAATACCCAGTTGACTAACAAATCCAAAAATTGAATTTATTAAGTATTTTACTATTTAAGTTCGTTTGAATTTTTTAATAACGGAAATAGGTTTCTTTCTCTAATTCCATACAATGTTTGTACCTTAAATTTTGATACACAATAATCAATGTCATTGACTAACGACTTCATTAGTTTGAAGTTACTATTTAATTGAACATCATTGTAACACCCCGCCCGCGCTAAGGCTGACGTGCCACTTTTATAGTACGTTAGAATTAAATGTAACATCTTCATTAATGATAAAACATTATATTTTTACAATAAATACAAAAGTAAGTACAACTCGTCATTTATTTCTCTAAAACTCTTTTTCTTTAATATTTTCCCAAGCATGCTATCGATTCTTCGTGGATAATCTTGAATACCTAACCTGCAAGAAAGCAACAATACAAAATCACGTCTGAGCGAAACGCTCAATGATTGGATAACGAAATCATAATTATAAACTTTCAACTTATAATGCATTTTATCAATTTAAACTTATAGCATAAAATTCATAACTTTGATCAATCTCATAAACAATAATTCCATATCAAATTTCTCAACCAATGAATAAAAATATAAAATCCATCACGGTGTCATAAGGTTTCTTAAGGACATGGTTAAGATGATATTTTCCCTAGGAGGATTAATACATACGTCTCCAACAATTCAATATTCTTATGACCAATCCATAAACATTCTGTAGTGAGACGATGTATTTTTCCCGTGATCGATCTATACGCCTCAACTCACTCACGTTTATCATGAGAAAAATAACGAAAATGATAAATGCAAAATGTGTCAAAACATGTTATGAAATCCAATATCAAAACAATTATTCATAGGTGAGCCCAAAAACGTATCATAATAATTCGATTAAAATCAAAATAAAATTCATAATCGGTGGTTCATATCAAACGATTTGTAATCAATGGTTCTCATAAATCAATAAATAATTCATGCTATAAATTTAGCATATAAATTACAAATACGATAAAAATAACATAGTAGGCTAAAGTAAATCAAAAGGTGTCAAAAACACATGATGGAATCCAATATCAAAACAATTCTTCGCATCAAGGTCCAAAAACGTATCATAACAATTAAAAAAAAAATCAAAATCAACTTCGAAATCGGTAGTCCGTATCAATAAATAAACGATTCGTAATCAATAATTCATATCAGTCAATAAACAATCCATATAAATTGACGATACGATAAGAAAAATAACGATAATAGGCTAACCGTACCTTAATCGTTGTACCACACTTGAGTATAACTCTAATAAAGAACTTGATCGAAAAATTGGAGAGTAGTAGTTTTGCTCATGGAGAGGATAAATTGGAAAGAAGATGATGGTGTTGTTTATAGAGCCGTGTACCTCATGCATATTCGGTATGGAAAGAAAATGTAACTTGGATTTCATTCTACAATATGATTATAAGTAAGGGAAAAGGAAAATAATAAAATAAATAATGTTGACAATAAAGACGTAATTAGCATTGACTTCTTCCATTTTAAGTTTTAAAGTCATTTAAAATCTTTGATGATTTCCCTTAATCGTAACATTTATTGTAATTTACTAATTTTAATAATATAAAAGTTATCAAAATTTTTAGTAACTAAAATAAAGCGTAACCTCCATTAAATATTTATAAAAGATTTGACCACCATTAAAATTATTGGAGTGTTACAATCATAATTATTATTAGTATTAATATATAAATTGAATTGTTTACTTTTAAATAATATTATTTATTTTTGAATTATTTAATTACCAAGAAAATTTAAGAAGCCTTAGTATCTTTGGAAACTATATAGACGGATAGGTAGATGCCATTTGTTTAAAAAGCCTATTGCTTTAATAGTATAGGTAGATATCACTATTCCTTCCATATGAAATCTTTGACCTCAATGATTTACTACATCAGACGCGTTATATAGATCGTATAGGTAAGCTAGAACTCTACAAACTTTATCAATACTAGTTTTATCAGCATTTAGTTAGCATTTAGTATACAGGAATGAAGGATGGAATGGAATGACCCATTGTATGGGAATGGAGAAAAGTGTGTTTGGTTGATCAAAGGAATGGAATGCTCCATTACCTAGTCCATTCCATTCCCTATAAAACACATCAATTTAATTACATCCATTCCCCACGTTTTTTTTATTCCATTTCCTCTTTCACCCTACATCACCTCCACCACCCTCCCCCCCCACCCACTACCATCAACACCCTCCACCACCACCCACCACCGCCATTGCCACCAACCACCACCATCGCCGTCCACCGTTGTCGTTAATGCCACCACCATCAATCATCGCCATCAGTGCCAGCCGCCCACCATCACCACCAACCATCGCCATCAGTGCGGCCTCCATCAACGATCGCCCCCGCCTCTCATTACCACCACATGTCGCCCACCATCACCGCTACTCACCATCACCTCCACTATTACCGATACCGCCCGCCACCACCCACCCTACCCACCTCTAACCACCATTATCTCCTGTCGCCCACCACCACCCGTCAACGCCGACCACCATCACCATCCACCAATGCCATGACCGTCACCTACCTCACCACCACCGCCACTCACTATCATTTTAATTTTATTTTTCTTTTTTTCCTACCTACCAAACAACAAGTAATGATTCATTTCATTCGCATGTGGTAACCAAACATCTCATTGGACTGGTAATAACCCATTCCATTTCTTTGTCCATTTCATATACCTCATACCAAACAGACCGTAAATGCTTTCACATGCAACAATGGAGCTCTTGAATAAAGATGTGCGTAAATTATTATTTGCAAGATTCCAAGCTTCTTGTCTAAATTATAGGGTGTCTCATGGCAAGATTATCCAACATAAATATATATGGGTCAAATGACACATGAAGTCCAAACTCCCTAAAAAATTTTCATGGTCTACTTGAACTCCATTTTACATTGCAACGCATAAAAACACAATAAACATATATGCTTGAACTCCTAAAGATTTAAGGCTTGCAAAAGACTAAGCAATTCTCTTCATGTTAGAACAATAGGAAGACTTCCGACAGTCTAATGCGGGTGTCATTACGTTTATGATAATTATGTAAAATTTTACTCTCTCAGACAAGATCAAAATCATATATTCAGTGTCATTACCTGATATTATCAATTCGGACTTTTCTAGGAGCGGTACTCTAAAGTTGTTCATATGTTAGAAGGTATCAATAGCCATCTAAGCCACTTATAAAGTTTATTCAGATGTATATTACTTGTCACACCCCAACCTATAATGTATATATCCGAACATAACGTTTATTGCTTAGTAGCTCAAAAGACACTAATAATAAAGTGACATTAACTATTTAATTATTAACAACATTTAAGTACATGCTACAATAAATAATGCAAAACAATTCATACAGATAGTACTTGTTATTATAATAACCAAAAGCCAAACTATATTGTCTTTTCCAACTTCGAAATATTCAAGTAGCAAACATATAATGTCACACCCCAAAAAATCTTAACTTAAGCACGGAAGATTTGACTAAGTCGTTTTGGTTGGTGACAAATACCGTTACAGCCAATCACATTCAAGTATACATATGAAAGCATAAGTTGGACTTTATTTAAACAACATTAATTTTGCACGTGTCTAAATACACGAATTTATTTCATATTACATATCCAAGTAGACAAAAGTTAACATTTTTCCCATTCTAACACATGTCACCATTTTTCCCGCTCTCTCCATGAAGCTCCAAATTATCGTTAACCTGAAAAGTATATTAAAAATATTTTCTTCAACACGTATGTTGGTGAGTTCTCACTAAAAACCATAAGGTAATAGCTCTCGACTTTTACATCAATTATTACTTCATTTTAATCAATGAGGATATCATTATTAACTATGAATCTTGCATTTTATTTCTTAAACAAACCGTATTAATTGTAAACGAACAAAGAGTACAACGCGTGTATGACTATCAAATGAATAACAAGAAACATACCAAACTCGAAATATTCCCACCTTCTTAACCAGTATATCGGGCTAAATGAGGGTGTCACCCCGATAGATCTATCAATATTTCTATGCCCTAGACCAAGGTTAACGGTTTTCCCATTCAAGTGACTCATCCTATTTAATACGTTTTGTAAAATAAAATGCATTAATTAAATATACTTTTTTCCCAAAACAGTTATATATAAAGCGTTATCAAAAACATGAGGATTTAAGAGAAACTCACCATTTTCAGTAGATGATCGGTTTTTGTCCAAAATCAA
Source organism: Bidens hawaiensis (assembly GCF_021521415.1). Classification (NCBI taxonomy): domain Eukaryota; kingdom Viridiplantae; phylum Streptophyta; class Magnoliopsida; order Asterales; family Asteraceae; genus Bidens; species Bidens hawaiensis. The sequence continues at coordinate 148,918 of NW_027492083.1, read as the reverse complement.
CTCGTGTCCTATTCATTTGGTACACATTTTTATCAATTTATTCCCATAATAACCTTAAGTTGTTCTTTCAACTTAAATCTTTCACACCAACCTTTTAGTTTTTCAGAATGTTTATCTTGTTATCAGTTTTAGTGTTCAATTTATCAACTGACGGCTTTGTTTGGTTAAGTTTAATATATACTTTCACTCAAGCACACATCACAAATATTTATAAGTGTGTGTGTGTGTGTATATATATATATATATATACTTATAAATGGGTCAGAATGGGTCAAGCTAAAAAAAAGATTGAAATGGGTTAAAACGGGTTGATAATTTTTAAGTGCTTTTTTATGGAACGAGAAAAACGGAGGAAACTTTTTGATGTTTTTACTTTTTTAGTTTTTGATTTATATTTCGACTTATGATTTTTTAATTATTTTTTTAATATTTTAGTGAAGGTTTCTGAAATTTCAACCCATTTTGACCCATTTCAAAAACCTCTCATTAAAAAATTCAAAAAAAAAATAATTAAAAAATCATAACTCGAAATATAAATCAAAAACTAAAAAAGTAAAAAAAACTAAAAAGTTTCCATCGTTTTTCTCATTCCATAAAAAAAAGAAAGAAAAAATAAAGAAAGAAACTCAAGAAATGTCAACCCGTTTCAATCCTTTTCTTTTTTTTATCTTGACAAATTCTGACCCGTTATATACATTTTCTTACAAACCATTCAACCCATAGGTCACATTTGCCACCCCTAATATATATAGGTTGACAAGAGCACACCAGATCTAATGAACCCAAAGGCATCTTGAATATCCCGGCGAAATCAGTATATTCAAATGATGGGAATGAAGGTTTGAACAATAATAGACAATCAGTAAGAATAACCAAAGACAAAGATTCACTAGATTTAATATATCGTTAATGGAACAATGAATGAAATGCAAGGAATGTCTAGGGTTTCGTGAAGGCGGTGGTACACAAAAGGAATATTCGCTCAGGTGTTTGTGATCTTGTATTCTGTGCCTTATCCGCTCTTTAATAAATGGAAACCTAGGACACCGTTTATAGGCCCTGACATTCCTTCTAGAATTCCCTAATGATTACACAATGAATGACAAAATAAATACAAGTGTAGACAAGTCTTCGAGTAAGATATATTCTGGTAGAGCAGACTTGATATACACAACATGCTCGATACAAGTCTTCGAGAAGACTTTACTTAGAATATTTTCAAATAGAAAATATTGCCTTAGTGACTTTGTTGAGAACAATCTTCAGCATACTCGGACGTGAAGCTTACTCAGGACTGAACCATGCTCGAAGTCTATACTTAGAACATTTGAGATCTTTCTTTATCGTATCCATGCTCAACCCACCAATGTACTCAGAACACTTGGTTTAATCTGGATAGATCAAGTTGTTTGCTAGATTTGGCAATCCATACTCGATGAAGATCATTCTTGCTCGACGAAGTGTAGCTTTCTTGAAGCCTTCAACACTTAGAAGAATCCCTGAGGAAGGCCTTATAGCTTAAGACACCATGCTCGAACGTCCAAGATTGCTCGTAGTCCATACTTAGCCATTTATTTGAGGAGGTTGAGAAGATTCCAATCATTCTTTGTAAATATACGACTCAACAATCTCCTCCTAGATTGGAACAAGCTCAGATGCACAAAAACATGCCTGCATATAGTTACAAATGTATCAATTTCTAATGATAGTCAATTAAGTAAAAGGTCATTACATTACATAATGAGAATTCTGCCTCTTGGGCATTACACATCAAATTACATGTCATTCAAATTACATATCAAAAACAAAATTAAAAAAAACACAAAATGCACAAGATAAACAAGACATAATCAGATCACCCTTTACCTCTCATCTTTGCTATTTTCTTCACTGTCTTCTCTCAGCTTTAATTAACTTTTCATATCTGACAGCTCCAGCTCTTTGCTTAACATCTCCAACTCTACACCATCTTCAGAATCTATAGGTACATCCACATTAATAATGTCTTGAAGATCCTGGATGTGTATAAATTCCAACTCTTCATCTTGTTCAAGAACAGCTACGGTTCTTCCCTAAGAGTTTCTGAGTGTTACTGAATCACTTTGCCTATTATAAGTAAGATGAGAAATTTGCCCATCTTGTTGCACTTCAGAATTAGGCACCTCCATCTCTCTCCTCATCGCTAGGCTTTCTCTCAATGTTCTTCTAACAGAGCTCGATCCACTAGCCTTTTGTGTTTTCTTCCTTTTGGATTCCTAGAGTGAGAGTTCTGATAATCTTACATCTCTAACCCTTCTCTTTCTTCTCTCTCTCTCAGCTTCTGTAAATTATTCTTTTTGTTTTTGGTCAAGTAGTGGGAATCCTTTATCAAATTGTTCTTTTAAGTACTTGGAAAGATCATTCTTTTGTTGGCCAGCCCTTTTGCTTCTGTATTGGTTGGCATAGAGATCTAGCTGGGCCATATTTTCTAGTTGTTCTCTTGTAAAACTTCTATAGTCACTTCTGAATATTATTTGTGTCTCTTGATCATCTTCAGTAATGACTAGAGTTCTGAATCTTATGTTAAAATACAAATGAGTTGGCAGGTTTAGATTTCTCTGTGGAGCTTGCTGCCTAGCAACTTCAGATCTAACAACAAGTCCACTAGACCTTGTTGTAGATATCTTCTTCCCAAACCTTCTTTCAGATTCATCATATAGTCTTTTGATTTTTTCTCCTTCCTTCAGTATTAAATCTCCCATTCTTGCTCCTCTTCTGCATAACACACTGATCATATCTGCATTTTGTTGCTCAGATACAATCTCTCTTGGCTTATCAGTGTGTCCTCCTTCTTCAATTCCTTCTCTTCTTCTTCTTCTTTCTTCCAACATTTTTCTCTCTACTTCCAAGTATAGCATCTACTCTCTATGATAAATTTCTAATAATTGTTCATGAGGCAGGCTATCAAACTCAGTCTCTTTCATTCCCTTCTTAAATAATATATCCCTCAAAGTCTTCACTCTGTCATGGTCATTAAACCATTCCACAGCTTTAGCTTTTCTCTTTTCTGCCTCTACTCTCTCATTCTCTTGTTTCTCTTTCTCTTTCCTCTCTCTTTCACAATCCATTTCACATTTTTCATGCTTGTGAGAGTCTTTCACCATCTTGACCTTTCTTTTCAATTCCTCTATGGTTAAGTCTTTGACAGAGTCTGATGTGTTGTAAAACACACGTATTTTCCACACCTTTTATCCACGTTTTTATATTATATTTTATGTATTTTAACTTGTTTTATATAAGTTTTACATAATCTTATTCATGTTGTAGGTTATGGGTTACAAGGAAGAAAAACCGAGCTTCTTGAGAATTTTTCGGGCCTTTTATGCATAGGATTTCAAGAAACAACTCAAGGCCCGGCCCGATTACATGTTACAAGCCCATTCCTTACATCATTTTACAATATAAAAAAAATAAAACCCTAGGGCAGCACCCCTAAGTTCCGATCGCAGGTGCAGCCAAGAAAAAGAAAAGAAAAAGTTTTGTGGCTAGGGTTTTCAAGTGTTGTGGAGGCTAAGGAAGGAAGAAGGACACAAGAACAAGCCCGGGGATCGTTTACCATTCATTTTTACAGCCAAAGAGCAGCCCGAAATCATCCATATCCTTCCATCTTTTACATTGTTCATACACTTTGATTTTCTTGCTTAATTGTTTATTTGTTTTGCAATTGATTGAGAGATTGAATTGTTTATGATATTTGTTGATCATTGAATGCTAGAATTGTTGTTTGAGATGGGTTATACAATGTTTTTAATGAGTATTCATGGCTGTCCAAAAAGTATGCTAGGCTAATCTTGTTAGTTCTACCTAGGAATGATGATTATTGTTAAAGTTTGATGAGTTTATTGGAGTGTTTGATTGATAGACGTATATTGTTATTGTAAAGTTTGATTTAGAGATGAAATAGGTTGTGTTTAAGGGCTGGAAATTTTGGGTAATTCATTTCTTAAATCCCTTGTGTTGGTTAATTAGTTTTGTGTTGATTCATCGGTGCATTGTTTGATTCTAGACTTTATGTTTAGGGTTTGTTTGCGGTAGGTACAACCGTAGGGTTTTGTTGCATGAACTTTTTTTGTGGTTAAAGTACAGCGGTTAGACACCTTCTTAGAGACCGAGAGGTGATAAGAAGTTAGGGTTGTCTCGTTGCCTTTGCATGCTAGAATAAGAATTGCGCGAGAGCGAGTTCGTTTCTTGTCAGGTTTAGGTATTTTGAGCGACTAGTTGATCTATTTTGGTTTAAGTTGAATTGTTCCTCTATCCTTGGTCGTGTAGTAATCATTTCCATTAGGGTCTAGTGTTGGTGAGACCGAGAGGTGAGTCAACATTAGAACACGTTAACAATTGTTTCCCGGTTTGGTCGTTTTAACCGATTTTGAGTAGTTAAGGCTTGTTGAGTGAGACCGAGAGGTAATCCAGTGAGCCCGAGCGATCCTTAGTCGTGTCATCTTTAGGGACCGGTGTCTAGATATCATTCAATCCATTAGCTTGTTAGGCCTACAATTTGATTCAAACCTAGGTAGACGTTTTTCTCCATCCGAAGTTAACACAGTTAGTTCCCCGTTAAGTTTGCTATTTTTGGTAACTTTTGTTAGTTAGTCCAGTTAAGTAATTAAAAATCAATTAAATATTATTCTAAGGTAGGTCTTGTCAAGGGTTAGCAATCATTAGCGTCTTACGTGTCCACGTGTTCGATACTCGGACTTCCTAGGGTTATACTACTTGCGACCGGTACACTTGTCGGTTGTGTGTGGTTTTGGATTTTCGTTTTATATTTAAAGCTTAGTTGTGAGGGTTATCCGACGCACATCAACTTTTTGGCGCCATTGCCGGGGACACGGTTTTAGGCGTTTTGAGAGCGACTCGAGTTAGGACTTACCTTGTGTGCTACTTGTAATTATTTTTGTTTTGTTTTGCTTATTTGTTAGAATAGTTTAGCTAATTTTATTTCTAATTATTGTTTTATGCGACATACTCGATCTCGAGGACCACCCGACACTGAAGCATTTCCCGAGCCAGAGAGAGAGTTTCGTGAGAGACGTCGCGCCGTTTCACCATCGTCCACTTCTTCATCCGTTGACTCCGACGATAGGGATAGGATCATGGGCGACAATCCACCACCGAGGAGGACAGTTGCAGACCGGGCCCGCCTGTCCAATGCTGGCGCGAGATCCAGCATCGCACCACCCGCCATTGGAGTTAACGCGAATAGGCAGATTCCGTCGAATATTCTGAACACCATTTCTTATTCTGCTCAGTTCCACGGGTTACTTCACGAAAACCCGCATCATTATCTCACTCGTATCGCGCGTATTTGCGACACTTTCCATCTTGCCGGCGTATCCAAAGATGCCGTGAAACTCCGCGTTTTTCCATTCTCGCTCATTGATAAAGCGAGTCTGTGGCTCGAGTCCTTCCCACAGGGCTCCATAGCTACTTGGGCTGCCATGCAAACCCTATTTCTTGAGAAATACGATCCTCCAGCTAAGGCCACTCATTTGCGTAACCAGATTCATTCTTTTCAGGTGGAGGACTCCGAGAGTTTCTACAAAGCATGGGAGCGATTTAAGAATCTGTTAGCGTTGTGCCCGAACCACGGCTTGCAAGATTTGGTGGTGTCGAGAGTTTTATAATGGAGTGACATACGTGACGCAGAACATGCTTGACACGGCGGCGGGAGGAAATTTGCTGACGACAAAGGACCCGGATGAGTGCATCGCTTTGTTTAACAGGTTAGCTATGAGTGGATACCAGCGACCACCCGCCAAGGGTGGTAAGACTGTTGACTCCATATCATGCGGCATGCATTCGGTAGACACGACCACCGCACTCACGGCACAGGTTGAGGAGTTAGCGAAGATTGTGAAGGACTTGTAGACGAAGAGCAGGTTATGCGAGATATGCAGAGGAGGGCATGACACCGTTCAGTGCCCAGTCAGTTCGCAGGAGGAAGCCGTAGACTTTATAGGAAATCCAAACCGAAACCCAAATTCTTTCAATTCTTATAATTTGGGATGGAGAGACAACCAGAATTCCAACTGGAGGGGCGGTAATCAATCCGGTTTTCAGCAACATCAGAGCCTTTTCCAGGATGCCGGCGAGGGAGCGAGCAGTAGGGAGAAGAAGCCCACTTTGAAGGACATGATGGCACAGCAGACGCAGATGTTGTCATAGCTTATGACGCGAGAGGATTCCCGACATAAGGAGACCCAGGAGAAGTTCCGCGAGCACGAGCAGTTCATGAGGAATCAGGGAGCGTTGATTCAGAGTCTCGAGCGACAGATGGGAGAGATAGCTAGTAGGTTGAACGAGAGGCCACAGGGTACGCTACCGAGTAACACCGAGAAAAACCCGAAGGGATTCGCGAAAGCTGTGACGACTAGGAGCGGTGCAGGGGCACGAGATGAGCCCGTGATTCAGGAGAGGTCCAGAGGAGGAGGAGTCGAGGAGCCTGCGGTTGATGATAAAGAGGAGCAGGTGGTTGAGGAGATTCAGATGCAGTCTCCGCCGGCCCAGGTGCATCAGAGGAGCAGCCCAGGGAGTTCAGCACAGGCCGAGAGACAGCAGCTACCGAGCGAGCCGCCGAGAGTCTACAAACCTAGAGTACCATACCCCGGGAGACTCCGCAGAGATAGAGATGAGGAGCAGAATTCTAAATTTCTTGATCTTTTGAAGCAGCTTCACCTAAATATTCCATTCCTTGAGGCACTCACCCAGATGCCGAAACATGCGAAGTTCCTTAAGGATATTCTCTCGAATAAGGAGAAGTTAGCTGAGGTAGCTTCCATTCCTTTGAGTGCTAGTTGTTCTGTTGTCTTACAGAGGAAGTTACCAGAGAAGATGGCCGATCCAGGGAGTTTCACGATTCCCTGCATCTTGAGTGATGATACGGTTATTCATGCGTTGGCTGATCTTGGTGCCAGTATTCTCATGCCGTATTCCGTGTATCGCAAGCTGGGTTTAGGCGAACCGAGGCCTACCAGGATGAGTATCCAGCTTGCTGATCGTTCTGTTAAATACCCTCGAGGGGTGGTTGAGAACATGCTTGTTCGTGTCGACAAGTTCATCTTCCCGGTGGATTTGTCATTCTGGACATGAACGACGATGATAGTGTACCGCTTATTCTTTGCCGACCATTCCTTGCCAGTGCAAAGGCGTTGATCAATGTCTGCGAGGGTAAGTTGATCTTGAGAGTTGGAGGATGAGAACGTCACCTTCGACGTTCGACAGTCACTTAAACACCCCAAGTCTACTGATGACTCCCTGTACTTTATCGATACCATCATGGAACATGTTGGGAAGTTTTTCAGTGAGATCTGTGGAGGATCTGCCTCCGACACTCAGATTCTCAATAGGGACATTCAGGAGATTGAGATGGTTGCCATGACCGATTAGTCAACGGATGATGACACCGAGTCACATCACCCTAAGTCTGAAGTGTCTGCTGGGATCGTACGTGACGATCCGATGGACCGACCTTCTATCGAGAGCCCCCCTCCTTCCTTAGAGCATAAGGAGTTGCCAGCCCATCTGGAATACGTGTTTTTGGACGAGGAGAGGAAGCTGCCGGTTATTATCGCATCTGCTTTGACGGAGGTCGAGAGAGAGAGATTGTTGAGGGTGCTGAGAGAGCACAAGGAGGCCATTGCATGGAAGATAATCGACATCAAGGGTATCAACCCTTCGTTTTGCACGCATAAAATCCTCATGGAGTATAATTTTAGGACGGTCGTTTAGCTGCAGCGGCGGCTTAATCCAAAGATGCAGGAGGTCGTGAAGAAGGAGATTATCAAACTCCTTGATGCGGGGATCATCTACCCCATTTCTGATAGTTCGTGGGTTAGTCCAGTCCAAGTGGTTCCTAAAAAGGGTGGCCTGACTGTCGTCACCAAGAGAGGAACGAGCTCATTCCCACTAGGACTGTGACCGGTTGGAGAGTCTGCATTGATTACCACAGACTGAATGATGCCACGAGGAAAGAAAACTTTCCTTTACCTTTCATCGATCAAATGTTGGAGCGTTTGGCAGGTCAGCAGTACTACTGCTTCTTGGATGGTTTCTCCGGGTACTTTCAAATTCCTATTGCTCCCGATGACCAGGAGAAAACCACGTTTACCTGCCCATACGGTACGTTTGCCTATCGACGTATGCCGTTCGGACTGTGTAACGCTCCAGACACATTTCAGAGGTGCATGGTGGCTATATTTCATGACATGATTGAGGACTCCATGGAGGTGTTCACAGACGATTTTTCTGTGTTTTGGAGCGCTTTTGATCATTGTCTCTCCAACTTGAGAGGATGTTGGCCCGATGCATTGACACCAACCTAGCTCTTAACTGGGAGAAGTGTCACTTTTGGTACGCGAGGGCATCGTTTTAGGGCTGTATTTCGAGTGCGGGGATAGAGGTCGACAGCGCGAAGGTTGAGACCATTTCTAATCTTCCCCCACCAACTTCTGTGAGATCCATCCAGAGTTTTCTCTGGGTCACGCTGGGTTCTATCGCCAGTTCATTAAAGATTTTTCTATGATCGCGGGACCCATGACAAAACTTCGAGAAAATGATGCCCCGTTTGTGTTTTTTGAGCAGTGTATCGAGTCGTTTGATCTTTTAAAAGACAAACTCATTAACGCCCCGATCATGATTGCTCTTGACTGGTCGCTTCCCTTTGAGTTGATGTGTGATGCGAGCGACTTCTCAGTCGGAGCGGTTCTTGGACAGCGGAAGGATAAGCACTTCCATCTGATTTACTATGCTATTCGGACCCTGAATGGTACACAGGAGAGTTACACCACCACCGAGAAAGAGCTTTTAGCTGTGGTGTTTGCATTCGATAAATTCAGGTCCTATCTTGTTCTGTCCAAGACAATTGTGTACACGGATCATTTTGACATTCGTTATCTCTTTAGCAAAAAAGATGCTAATCCACGCCTTATCCGATGGATTCTGTTTCTTCAAGAGTTTGATATTGAAATCCGTGATAAAAAGGGGGCCGAGAATGTAGCGGCCGATCATCTTTCACGTCTTGAGGGAACTGAGTTAGGAGAGCCGGGGGGTCAGGATTAATGACCATTTTCCAACAGAGAGTCTCATGTTTGTTTCAACTCAGGATGAGGGTTTTCCATGGTTCGCCGACTTCGAGAACTATCTTGCGGACGGGTACTACCCGAAGATGTCTGACCAGCAAAAGAAGAAATTCTTTGCTGATGTTAATTTTACCTTTAGGACGACCCGTATCTTTTTCGTATAGGTGCTGACCAGTTGATCAGGAGGTGCGTGGACGTTAAGAAGGGATGGCAGATTTTGAGCCATTGCCATGTTGGACCGACAGGAGGTCACCACGGTGCGAGTTTGACAGTGAAGAAGGTATTTGATTACGATTTTTATTGGCCTTCGATTTTTAAGGATGCGCACGCGTTTGTGAGGAGTTGTGATCGTTGCCAGCGTGTCAGCAACATTTCGTCGCGAAATGAAACGCCCCAAAATGCTATTCAGGTTTGTGAGGTTTTCGATGTTTGGGGCATTGATTTCATGGGACCGTTTCCATCTTCGTGTGGAAACAAGTACATACTCGTGGCGGTTGATTATGTTTCGAAGTGGGTTGAGGCCAAAGCCTTACCCACTAATGATGCCCAAGTTGTACTCCGTTTTCTCAAGAGCCTCTTTGCTCGTATTGGTGTCCCAAAGGCATTGATCAGTGATAGAGGTACTCACTTCTGCAATGCGCAGACGGAGAAGGCGTTGCGACGCTATGGGGTCACCCATCGGCTTGCAACTGCCTACCACCCACAGACTAGTGGGCAGGTAGAAGTGAGTAATCGGGGGATCAAACGTATTCGTGAAAAAATGGTTGGTTCGAATCGTCGGGATTGGTCCGACAAGTTAGATGATGCGTTGTGGGCCTTTCGTACAGCCTACAAAACTTCGACCGGTTCCACACCATTTCGGATGATTTATGGGAAGGCCTACCACCTGCCTGTCGAGTTGGAGCACCATGCTTCTTGAGCCCTACAGAGGGTCAATTTTGATATGTCTGCCGCAAAGAGCACTCGTTTCCACCAGTTGCACGAGTTAGAGGAGCTGAGAGATCACGCTTACGCGCAGTCATTTAGGTATAAGGAGCGGACGAAGGAACTGCACGATAGGAAGTTGAAGGGTAACAAGCAGTTCAAGTGTGGGGATTTGGTTTTATTGTATAACTCTCGGTTGAGGTTATTCCCGGGAAAGTTGAGATCCCGATGGTCGGGACCGTGTTGGACGATATTATAGACTGCATCAAGGCTCAGGTCTGCGCCACCGCGCAACAAAGGGCCGAGCAAAACTGTCTTGTTAGTTCTACCTAGGAATGATGATTATTGTTAAAGTTTGATGAGTTTATTGGAGTGTTTGATTGATAGACGAATATTGCTATTGTAAAGTTTGATTTAGAGATGAAATAGGTTGTGTTTAAGGGCTGGAAATTTTGGGTAATTCATTGCTTAAACCCGTTGTGTCGGTTAATTAGTTTTGTGTTGATTGATCGGTGCATTGTTTGATTCTAGACTTTATGTTTAGGGTTTGTTTGCGGTAGGTACAACCGTAGGGTTTTGTTGAATGAATTTGTGGTTAAAGTATAGCAGTTAGACACCTTCTTAGAGACTGAGAGGTGATAAGAAGTTAGGGTTACCTCTGCATGCTAGAATAAGAATTGCGCGAGAGCGAGTTAGTTTCTTGTCAGGTTTAGGTATTTTGAGCGACTAGTTGATCTATTTTGGTTTAAGTTGAATTGTTCCTCTATCCTTGGTCGTGTAGTATTCATTGCCATTAGGGTCGAGTGTTGGTGAGACTGAGAGGTGAGTCAACATTAGAACACGTTAACAATTGTTTCCCGGTTTGGTCGTTTTAACCGATTTTGAGCAGTTAAGGCTTGTTGAGTGAGACCGAGAGGTAATCCAGTGAGCCCGAGCGATCCTTAGTCGTGTCATCTTTAGGGACCGGTGTCTAGATATCATTCAATCCATTAGCTTGTTAGGCCTACAATTTGATTCAAACCTAGGTAGATGTTTTTCTCCATCCGAAGTTAACACAGTTAGTTCTCCGTTAAGTTTGCTATTTTTGGTAACTTTTGTTAGTTAGTCCAGTTAAGTAATTAAAAATCAAAAATCAATTAAATATTATTCTAAGGTAGGTCTTGTCCAGGGTTAGCAATCGTTAGCGTCTTACATGTCCACGTGTTCGATACTCGTACTTCCTAGGGTTATACTACTTGCGACCGGTACATTTTCCGGTTGTGTGTGGTTTAGGATTTTTGTTTTATATTTAAAGCTTAGTTTTAAGGGTTATCCGACGCACACCGGAGTCATACTTATATCCATGTAGTTCCAGGAATTTGATGTCTTTATGTTTCTTTTTCAGATCTTCATATTCGTTCTTGCCTTCAGCATCTTTTCTTCTCACTTCTTGTACAAATTTCACAGTATCATCAACTATTGCTTGCCTATACATTCAATCAAAGTCAGTGAATGGTTTACGGTTAAGATAGGAGGGTGGATGTCCAGCTCGTAGTAGGAAGGCTCTTTGTGTTTCTCTCCTTCTCCATTCCTCTACAACTTCTGATATACTTTCCCTTGTCATCCTCTCTATATGTCTCTCTTTATAATCAAGGCTTACGAGATCGGCTTTATCTTCCTTTTCTCTCTCCTTTCTAGCCTTTCTTTCTTCTCATTTGCCTTCAATTCTGCCATCTGCTCAATTTCATCTTCAGTTATCTTTTTAAGATTTTCAAATTTCAACCCACATTTCATCATAAATATAATTTTTGGATCAGTCTTTAGTCTTTCCTCATCTTCCTCAACTTCTGCATGTTCATCCAAATCTTGTAATGCCTCAATCATAGGCTCATTAGTTTAAATAGTCTTCGGCTCATCAAAAAACTTGGGCCTATCTACAACCTTAGGCTTATCCCTCCTGGTATAGACTTTCTTGGTTGTTTTCTGCCTTTTGGCACTAGTATTCTCTGTTTCTTCTGGTTGCTTTCTCTTTTCAGTTTCTCTAGCAGTAGGTTCTTCAATCATAACTAGTTCAGAGACAACCGGTTCAATGACATCTTCAGTAGGCTCATCATCAAATAGTTCCTCAATCCTTGGTTCTGAGATGTTTTTAGATTGAGGCTCACTGCTTCTATTTTGCATTTCCTTTTGAGTCTTTCTTGTAGCAGCCACAATGTCATGTGAATGTCTCTCTGGATTCTTCAGAATATTGTTATATATGTTCAAAACAGCCAACTTTGTGAGTAACCCAAAACTAAGTCCTCCAGATGTTTTTTCACTTTGTTCTGGTATTGTTGGACTAGATTCAGTTTGGGGGCTTTCAAATTGACTCTTCTTAACTTGTTCCATAGCTGCCCCTATGCACTCATTAGCCATTTTCCTTAATCTCTCTTCCTCTTCTTCTTTTCTCTTCAAATTGATCAACGTTTCAAGTACTTCTTAAAGCATTTCTTCTTCATCTTCTTGAGTTGCAGCCTCAGCATTGATGATATTCATTACAGTTTTTACTGACTCTACCTCAACCACATTTGGATCAATTACTTCATTTCTCTCTTAAATTTCATCACCTGATGTTATTTTGGGAGCAGCTTTGTGTTGTAAATCTTCATCTGAATGAGCAATCCCTTTTCCCTTCTGTTTTCTCTTTTCAATTTGTTTTGGGGTTTCTTCTTCAATTTCAAACTCCCCCTCTTCAATTGCTTGTCTTCTGTTCATAGTTTCTTCCACATCTTCTTCATTATATTATTTATTTAACAAGTTTAGAGCATTTGATGTTCCTGCTTCTGCATTCTCACTGCTTGAATCAGCATAACTTTTGTTGATTAGATCAAGAGCATCTTCATCCTCATAATTCTCTCATTGTTTTGGTGCATCTGAGATCTTCTCAATCTCAGCCTACTCTAGGGCTTGAATTTTTAGTAAAGCTTGGTTTAGAGCAACTTCCAAAGCTTTGTTCTTGGCTTCTAAGAAAGCATTCTTCTCCTTGAGCATTATATTTTCAAATTCCAGCTTAGCATTCTCTGCAAGTATGTCTTCATTTATGTAGGTTGGAGAGGATGAGGGTGTTCCCTGAGTTGGTTGGGGCTCAAGCTCAGATTCAGGTTGATCTGAAGAGGTTTCAGGTGATGGTAACTTGTAAGTTTCAGTTTGGCTGTGAAGTTCTTGGGTGAGTTGGGTGGGTTCAATTTGAATTGGCTCTTGTATTGGCGATATTGGAGGTGTTGGTGAAGATTTTTCTTGTATAGGTTCTTGGATTGGTGAGATTGGAGGTGTTGGAATGGATGTATCTTGAACAGGTTCAGGGCTGGATACAAGTGGTTCAGTGTTGGCTAGGGATGTTGGTGGTGTTACGTGGTGAATAATTTCAGTGACATTAGTAATTACGTTAGCCACAAAAACATCATCATCTATCTGCTCATGAGGCTCTGCACTTTCGTGATGCACCTCTAATTCCGGATTTTCAAATACCTCCATGTCATGTCCAACTGGTTCAACAACAGGTTCATCAACTTCCACTTCATGTCCCACTTCTACAACAACTTCAGCAACCACTGGTTCAATTATTTCTTGCTCAGCTTGTGGTTCAACAATCATAATATCATCACCCGCACCATCATTACCATCTTCATTATCATCATCATCATCATCTTTAGATTCTCCATCACTTTCACTCTCCTCAGATAGATCATCACTTTGTGCTGGTGAGGGAGGGACGCCCATAATCTCTATATTAGCATTCAGCAACCATAGAAGTATATCCCACCCCACATTTTCAGTAAATAAACTCCTTGCTCCTTTTATTCTTTTATAAATGTTAGGATCTTGCAAGAGTAAATGTTCTCCAGCTAGGTTTAGATCTTGCAAAGATCTGTTGATCAGCATTTGGATGAACATGGGATACATCATAAAGAACCTCTCAAGATAAGCTTTCTGGGCATTCCTAACCAATCCATTGAAGATGAATCTAGAAAAGTTGAAAGGCTGGTTGAATAACATTGCCACTGTCATTGTAGCCAACTCCTTGCTCACTAAGGTCCATGTTCCCCTTCGGGGTGATAAGACCTGAATCACATGATGAATCAAAAACCTGTACATCAAAGGGAAACTCCCCTTTTGAAACTGGCATTCATGAATTCCTCCTTGATATCCCATCAACTCCTGAAAGATGCTCAATAATCTTGTAGTGGAGTATAGAAGTTGTTCTTCATGATTGTCGTTCAACTGTAATGCTTCTCTGATGGATGCTCTGTGACTTCTATATCTTGTCCAAGGACAGAAGCTTCAATTCTTCTTCCATTCACATCATCCATATATGCAGCAGACCTCCAGAAGTCTGTGATATGATTTCTATAGATGATTGGAATTTCTATCAGTTCCACCCGAATGTTTGAGTTGTTTAAGAAGTTTATGATAAACTCTAACTCCCTTTTTTCATTATCCACCACCAATCGGGCACACATATTGTGCTTAGGTTCGAATTTCATTGCCATCAATTCTGCAAAACAAGAGAAATTGTTAGTTATCCAAAATTGCAGAATAATAGCATCTAGTAGTTAGAGAAGAAAGTCGTCTTCAGTAACCTGTTCCATAACAATTTGCGAACCTGCACAATCAAAGTAGACAGTTAGTAATCGGTTCAATAGAAACCCTAATTCTGATACTCAGAGAGACGATAAATGATTATCGATATCTTACCAAGTCAGAAACAGAGTAAATGGCTATAATCGAACACGTATCGAGCACAATCGAGTATTTGAAAAGAGCAGGGGAGGCACGAGCAAAGGGTTTTTGAGTTTAGGTTGTGAGGGGGAAAAGAAATGTTTGGAAAATTTTCTAAGTCCCCCTTTTATACCTAACGTTTGAATAGTACAACTTAGATTTGTCGTCTAGTGCATGCCAGAAGTCATTTAATTTGAAATAAATGTACCTCCTTTGCTCGAGCATACAACCAAAAACAGTTGTCTCCCAGTATGCTCGAAAGTAGTATTTCAAGTGTGCTCGATACAGTTTACATTGAAAATGGGTAAGTAATTGAAAACGTTCATGTAAATGTATGCTCGAAAGCAAGTATGCTCGTAAGAACTCAACATAATCATTAGTCACTTCAATACTTGCTCGAGATATAACCGTGCTCGAGGACTTGCCTTAACCAAATTTCAATTCAGTTTCACATACAGACATTCACTCATGCTTGTTTGCAAACGCCATACTCGAAAACACTTAGAAAGATATTCAGTCATCATATCATACTCGAAAATACTTAACACAATTAGTTCAAGTAAGATTATCGTATGCTCGAGAACACTTAGACAAAATTGTGAAGCACAATCTAAAATTTATGTGCTCGAAATACTTAGAAAAATATTCAGCAATCAATTATACTCGAAACACATTCAAAACATCAACTCTACTCAAACATACTTAAACAAATGATCATGTTGTCACCTATGCTCGTAAAGTATACTCATGCTCGAAATTCTTAGAAAAATCTATCATTCCACAACTTGTGCTCGTAGAGCCAAATTTAAGTATCTAGCATACACACATGCTCAAAACACTTAGCAACATCAATCAATCCAAAACATTGTGCTCGAAGTTCAAATTCATGTTAAAAATGCAAGAATCTATGCTTGAATGACTTAGAAAGGTTTTCAAGATATATCATTGTGTTTGAAGTGCAACGAAGGTAGTTTGAAGCACAAATTCATGCTCGAAACACTTTGAAAATAGCTCTAAGACTAGAACATGCTCGAAAAGACTTGTAGTGTTTCAGATTACCCATTTGAAACAAATAAACATTTTCTAATACTTTAGACATGTTCACACACAAAATTTGACTTAAATCATCAAATTTATCATTTCAGACACTGTATGGACTCAAGAATAAGTTTAAGGTGAATAAGAGATCAAACTTCAGTTAATGGTCATTTCAAAGCATTTTATAGAGAGATCTCAACATGGGATCATACTGTCTAAGCACTTTCACAACACTTCATGGTTGACATTATTATGACACAAAACATGATAACAGCAGGTATACAACTTAGCATGATTATCATTGTTTTCAGTGATATTATTAAGGTTCAATTAGGTGCATAAGGTGTGAATGGTCAACACTTTGGACTTTGGTTGTTTCTTATCCCTTCTCAAAGCTTATTCAGCTTTCTCTAATTCACCCCAATTTGACTTCAACCCCCTGATGTATGGTTAAAATTGTTTTGATTATAAGAGCAGACTTTAAGGTTGAACGTTGGACTTACTTGTCATCTGGACTTACATGCCTTACATTCAGGGTTTTTAGGACTTACTTGATTGCCCCACCCCAGTAGTTCCCTTGATGCCCCTTTAAGTCTGATTATTTTTTAGAGAACATAATATTTATATTAAGCCTTTGTAACCTTTTTTTATGCTAATTTAGCTAATACATATATATATATATATATAGGGAATGGTTAGATTAAAAACCTTAGTTGTAAAAACTTTGCAAACCCCATAACAGCCCTTGATGTTTCTAAATCAAGGGACCAAAATTAAAGTAAGATATTTGAGTGAAATAGTAATATTATAATAGGCATCTGGACTTTAAAAGATTAGTTTGGTCATAAATTTATAATCTCTTTTCTTTGTCCTTTTTGAGATACTCTCTCTCTACTATCATACTTATCTCACTTTCTTTTTATATTTTTGAAATCATATATTCATTTTCAACTTTCTTTCAATTAGAAATCTCATACCCACATTTGGAAAGTGGTTTGATTTCTTTAAACTGAGCAACCAGTTAAACTCATTTGATACTTTCGTTACATTTTTTGTTTTAAATTAATATTTGATTAATAATTTAGTTTTATTTTATTTATTGATGTTATTTTTACTAATTTGATTAACAATTTAGGTTAGACTTTAAATATGCTTATTTTTTTCTTTGTAATATGATGTTTAGTTGTGATATAGTTATTTGATGGGTTAGACTAAACGTATACCCCTCTTCTACTTGTCATACCTCATACCCTAGACTTTCAATTCCCTAAAACAATTTTATTTGATATATTATTACCCTCTAACATTTTTTTAATTCTCTAGTACAAAATTTGTGCAGGTTATTACGTAAATACATTATTTATTTTTTTATTTATTAACAAACATTAAAAAATTTGTTTTAGAGAAAATACAAACTATCTCCAAAACTATTAAAAAAACACTCTCTAAAAAATGAAAACAGTTATAGAAAAACATGTATTTTTAAATTATAAAAAAATTTTATTTTAATTAAGAAATAAATGTTTTTTGTTTAAAAATTTGTTACATAATTTTAAAGTATTTTTACAAATGTAAATATTTTTTTAATGTAAAATATACTTTTATTTACGTAAAATATCTAAATTGTTTAAAAATTTGTTACATATTTAAAAAAAACTTTAATAAATATAAATATATTTTTTTATAGTTATAAGGTACTTTCACATATTTAAAAATATGTAAACTTGTTTAAAATTTGTTACATATTTTTTTAAAAAACTTTTACAAATATAAGAATATTCTTATATGTAAATTTGTTTAAAAATTTGTTAAACATTTAATAAATATAAATATTTTTCAAGTTAAAAGTACGCTTACATATTTAAAAACATGTAAACTTATTTAAAATTTTGTTACCAATTTTCTATGTTACATATTTTAACAGATATAAATATATTTTAACAATTTTTATTTTTTAGGAAGTATAAACAATGTGATAAAATGTAAACAATAACAATTTTTCTATGGTAAAATATATAAACTTTTTTAAAAATTTGTTGCAAATTTTCAAAAGTATTTTTACAAATATAAAAATATGTTTATATGTAAACAATAACAATTGTTCTATGATACATACGTCTAATAAGAGTTTTTAATCGTGAAAGCATATGTGCGCAAAATGTGTATCATCATTTTTTTATTTTATTTGTTCAAAAAAATGTCATATTTATATTTTGTAGTTTTTTATATAAAAAACGTGCATTTGTATTATTCTAGAACTAATTTTGTTGCTTAGCTAAAATAATATGTATCAATTACAAATTACAGTGAGATTATAACTTTTTAAAGAAACTTAAAATCAATCAATCAATCAATCATGCCCAGTAAAATCCCACCGACAGCAAAGCTATAAGTAGGGTCTGGGGAGGGTGGGATGTAGGCACACCGTACCTCTATCCAAAGGAATGGAGAGGTGGCTTCCAGAGAGACCCTCGGCTCTAAGTACATGTGAATGAAACAAAATAAAGGAAATCAAAGTTTAACAGTTATATAAAAACTACTACTAATTATAATAATATTAATAATAAGATCACAGTTTAACCGCTATATAAAAGCTAATAATAATTATAATAATAATAATATATGTAAGGGAAATACCATTATGGTATGTGACCTAAAGAAACTTAAAAATTAATATCAAGAAACTAATGGTTTATAAAAACTATAGTGTTTCATATCAATTAATGATTAATAATAAATGTAGTGTTAGAATCATCAAACAAAAACTAATCAAACTCTACTATAAATAATTTATACTAAGAAACTAAAAAAATATTAAGTTTATTGAATATGTGTGGCTGCCAAAGTGTTTTCAAGTGTAAGACACGTAAACTAGTTAAAAGGAGAAATCGGATTAAACTAGGTTATGCCCTTATGTGAATAGGCATTTAGTATCATTTAAATGAATTAGTACTTGTTCCCGTTTAGTTTTCTTTGTTGGACTTTTAATAAAGTCTTGTATCTCGTTAGAAACTTCAAGAAATATTAGAAAACCCAAGAAATAAAAAAACATATTAACTAATTTAGGAATATAATATTGGTTATATGAACAATATGACATAAGTATCTGAAAAAAGAGACAAGTGATACATAAAATAATTGAAAGTCATTAAAAAGGAATAATGAATTTACCTAAATAACCTTGAAGACAAATGAAAAAGTTGGTGAAGTATGATAACGTGGACAATTGTAGACCTTTGATTGGTTTTCATAGTTTTTATAACTCAATGGGGTTTTCAATTTAAACATCCCCTATATATATATATATATATATATATATATATATATATATATATATATATGAGTTTTTGTGTGACCATAACATCAACAGGCTTGTGTATGACTGGAAAAATGTGTAAGGATACATACCTTGATCTTCAAATGTTTCACCACATCAGTCTTTAGCAAAATCATTATGTTTATATCACTTATAGAACTACTCACCATGGAAAGCTACCAAACAATGTTAGTGACTGAATTTGGTCCTTTAAGCATATAATCCATGTGTTTGGTGAATCAAGAAGTTTTCTATCATTTCCTATAAGATTGGATACAATCTCTATCTTAAAATTTTTAAGCTTCTATAAAGCTTGTAACTGAATAATCTTATCATTTCTCTTTATGAGATCACCAAAAACAGTTTGCGTAGTCAAAAATCATTTAATTGTTTCAAAAATCATATCTTTAGGAAATTCATTTCAAATTTGATTTTGAAGACAATTTTGTCCTTTAAAAAATATCTGTTTTGACTTAGAAACTTTTCAAACAATTTCATATTTATTCAATCAATCTGACACATTCATTCAATATGAATGACTTTTCATTCAAGCACACATTTGCTTAGAAACATGAATCAAACAGAAACAGCAAAGATCATTTCAAAACAGTTGATTCAATCAGTTCTCAATTGCACATATAAAACATATAGGTGAAGTAGGCACTCAGGCAGACAATTTTCAAGCAAGTAATCATAACTGATAAACAAAGCATAATCAGTAAGCATATGCCTCACAGTCATTCATTCAAGTAGTGAGCATTCATCAGATGGTCAATTAAGTCTCTCACTTAAGCACACATCATCAATTAGACTTCATCAGCATTAATTATTCCTAGGCACTTTAATAGAAAATGAAACCTGGTTTTGTCTAATGGTTTAGTGAATAAATCAGCCAAACTTTCAGTAGTTTCTACCTTTTTCATTTCTATCAGGCCCTTTTCACTACAATCTCTAATGAAATGATGCATAATTTCTATGTGCTTAGTTTTAGAATGATGAACAGGATTTTTCACAATGAACATAGCAGTAGTGTTTTGGTCAAAAATTAACAAAGGCAATTTCGTAACCAAATTAGTGAGTGAGGCGTGGTGCTTGGTTGAAATGAATGCAAAAATGCTAGAACACAAGGATTTGTTGCGAGGAAAAAACCCATTATCCTGAGGATAACAAGAAAAAAACCCCGGGTGGTGAAAATTATCACCACCAGTTTATTAATAACAAAAATCGGTTACAAATGGTGGAGCTCAAACTGGATCGTGATTATAGAGTGCGAGTACTACTAAGTCTCAAGTGATAATGTGTGTGTTAAATGATCCAAGTGATCTCAATTTATACACAAATTCAGCTAACAGTAATGCCTAAAAATCAGGAAATGGAAGACTAAATCAAATATTAGCCGTTTACTCCCCATTAAGCATGTTTTTGAAGTTGTTGGCGAGCAGCCCGATTCTTCAGGAAGTCGTGGAGCCGTTATAAGACCTAGTAAACAACAAATAACAGCCATTGAATCGTTAGTTATATAATATATTAAGGATACCTGTTTCTTCAGAGAATATTGTATCCTTGAGCTATCCTGAATATATCGCTTGCTGAGGATACTAAAAATCCGAGCCCTAACAATTGTCCCCAAAATTGACGGCTGTAATAGGGCTTTACAGCTGTTAATTTTTCGATATTTGAATTCTGCATGTTGGATAGATTAGCTGCACGTGTCGGACATCCGTGAAACCCACCAAACCATTGATAATCCTTATATTAACCCAGATTTATAACTCAATTCTTCATCTGTTCATATATCCAGCTAAATCTCCTTGATTTCTTTAACTTTCATCTTCTATAGTCATGAGTCCAAAGCTTCATGCTTCAGGCATTGAGGATTTTATCACACAAAATCTTCTTGCGAGCCCCGTAAACGAAATATGCACCTTTAACAACACCGATATCATGAACCTGCAATCACAAGGGTGTTTTCCTATGGGAGTTGCCTTCAGACCATTCGATCCTTCAGTTTTATCCGATCTTGTTTCCAAGACTTGGATCTGCTTCCCATACTTGCCCTTCAAAATTGGCTTTTCTTACCCATTCCCGGCCTTTACCTCCGAGTTTTTCAATAAGACTGGTCTCAATTTCATTCAAACCATGCCCATGGTTTGGAGAACCCTATTCGTACTGGAGAAATTGATTGCTGACCACGCCCTAGACTTCACCCTATCTGAGCTTGCCTTTGTCTATGATCTCCGCAGCCATGGTTCTTCACGATACCTCCTTAAGACCAAGTCTGACCAAACCCCGCTTGTTTTGAGAAACACTCAAAACAACGATCAATGGAAGAAACAATTCTTTTTCGTCAGGAGGGATTCTCTTCCTGATTCTGAAAATCTTCCGTATCTTTGGGTTACCAAATGTAGGATATGTTATCCTGAGGTAGTATGCTGATATGTGTTAAACTAATATATCTTGTCTTGTTTTCTTGCAGCTTTGAAGTTCTTTGAAATTGCTCATCCAAGCAGAGAAACCGAGAGCAGACTGAACTCATTATATCACATAGACGAGGAAGAGAGAACCTTTCACCTTCAATCAAACTTTCAAGAGCCTCTCTCTTCAAAGGAATCTGATATGTCTGGTAAAAAGTAACACTATGTTAGTAATAATGGTTAAGAATTAGAGACACTAACCTGAGTTTTTTGTAGGCAAAGCTGCTGCAGTTTTCTTTCTTGACGATATTGATAGTATGGTGTCCACTCGAAGTTCCAAGAAGAAGGAAGTAACTCCCAGTATCCTGCCAAAGGTTGAAAGTAGCCGAGCCAAGGGTTCTAGAAAGAGAAAGACCCAAGAGATCTCCAAATCCTCTCCGGTTTGCGACCTTGAGTTCAATCAGGTATAAATTTCTTTATCATACCCTCGAATCTTGAAGATAACGTATGCTGAGAATAAATTATCCTGGCAGGGTCTTGAGCTATTATCTTCCAGGTTCAATGCCGTGAGCAAAGAGCTCTTGGACTCCACTACTCGCAATGTCGAATGGCTAAAGATTGGGACCGCTAAGACCAATCTCCTTGAGAAGAAGACCAAGGAGAACGAAGACTTGAAGCAGGAGCTTGTGCTGGCCAGAAAAGAGTTGATCCATTAAGAAGCGAATGCTTTGATGAAGATCCAGGAAGTTACTGAGGGAGCCAAGAAAGCAGTAGCAATCTCTATCTTCCAATCTCGTCTTCGTACGGCAAAGGAGGCCAAGGATGCTGGCATTGACACCCCTTTCTGGGATGTGGCTGCATGGATGAAGGTTCTAGCGGAACTGAATAGAAAAAGTACAGAGGAACCGGGGCCGAGTGAAGTGGAGAAGGTGGCTGAGGAAGCTGTGAAAGTTGGTGACTGGCGAGGCGACGAAGGATCAACAGGGCAATGATGGTGATAAAGACAAGGCCTAAGCCCGGTTTTTATGAATGTTTATTTGTAGTTTATGATGGTGGTTTGTCGAACAACTTTAGTTTTCGCTTTTGAACAATTATGCTTAGGATAATAGGGAAATATGGGTGGAGGGATCTTGAGTTTCAATACGAAGCCCATGTTTTCCATTACTTTGACAATTCCAATAACGCCTGGGTAGAAGGGTCTTCCATTTGTTGAGAATGAAATCCGGGTGTTGTTAACTTTCTGCAGTTTCGTTAGTAGTAATATAATCTTTTGGTTTTACATTGTGTTTTATTTGCATGATTTTTTAGATAAGTTATATTGATACGTTTAAATCATAACATGTCGAGAAGTATTTTTAAGACTTAAGATTTTGAAACAGGACATCTTAAGGATAACGTACCCAGAAAACATATTTCTTAAACTTATCATATTTCAAAATAAAATATTTTAAGGATTATATCTCCAGAAAATATATTTTTAAGACCTATTATGTATTAAGATAAAATATCTTAAGGATAACATATCCTACTTGTATAAATGTGAGTTTTCACATTAAGCCGAAAGATCACATCTTGAAAAATAAAATGTGTAATAAGACTAAGTGTAAAGGAGTACCTTTGTGGTGAGCACTTATAAAATTAATGAGCTTACATATGATGTCCCTGACTGTTGAGTCTTTATGAATCATGCTTTTGGAACTTGCTGAGTTAAAAATAACTCAGTGACATCTTTACGCTTAGCGACTTGGCTAATCTCCGATCTATCAAAACCAAGTTAGATAATTCTGGCGATAAAGCCTGTATACTGGCGATAAAGCCTTTACTGGGGGAAACCCGTTATGCTGGTGACAAGGCCTTTAGTTGAGAGAAATGAAAAGTCTAAACGTTAGAAAAAACTGGTCCTTGGAGCACATATGGAGTCTGAAAAATGAAAAATCTCATATGGAGTCTTGTTATGAGTTTTGTTTAAAAGGACCCTGTTCTGCACATAGCAGGCATACATCTGCTATCATGGTTCTTGCAGCTTCAACAAGTGTTCTGTTTCTTCTCTCTGCAACACCATTTTGTTCAGGAGTCCTTAGAGTAATGTATTGCTGAAAGATCCCTTTAGAAGTGCAGAATTCATCCATAATTCGATTCTTAAATTCTGTCCCATGTCACTTCTAATCACTTTCACCTTCTTCTCAAGTAGATTTTTCATTCTGAACACACATCCTTTGATCAATTCAGGTTTTTCATCCTTTGTCCCCAAGAAGAATACCCATGTGAATCTTGACAAATCATCAGTTATTGTTAGACAGAACCTTTTCTTTCCAATGCTTGGAACACTCATAGGACCAAAGATATCCATGTGAAGTAGTTCCTGCACCTCACCAATTGTATTAATCAGTTTGCTTTTGTAAGAGGACTTATGTTGCTTCCCTTTGATGCAAGAAGAGCATTTTTCTTCCAGCTTGAATTCTTTTATAGGAAATCCTATTACATGCTCTCCTTTCACAAGTTTGTTCATGTTTATGAGATTAAATGACACATCTTTCTTTGCCACATTTTTGTTTCATTTTCAGTTGCCTTAGATACCAAGCATGAGCCACCTTTACAAATTGCATTCTTCATTCTCATTTCATAGAGGTTTCCATTCCTTGGTGCCATCATCATTATCATTTCAGGTGGAATGACAAACTCAGGCTTCAAAATGAAACAGTGTGCATCATCAAAAGCAATCTTGTATCATTTGTCACAAACTTGAGAAATGCTGAGCAAATTTTATTGTAGTCCTTCGACATGCAGCACATTCTCAAAGGATACTTTGCTATTTGTCAGTGTGCCTCTTCCAACAAGCTTCCCTCCATTTTCATCACTACCAAAGGCTACAGGTCCTTCAAATTTTCTTTCATAGTTGACAAGTGCATTTCTGTCACATGTCATGTGCCTAGAACACCCATTGTCCATATACCATATGTCATTCATATCAGTTGTCTGTCCCTGCACATAGAAAAACAAGATGATCAGTTATTGTCTGAAGTACAAACAATAACAGTTTGCACATCAGAATCATTTGAGACTTCAATAGAGGTTGGAGCTATATCTTCATGCACAACTTCAAATGAATCATCTAATTCATATCCAAGTTCCACATTCTCTTCAACCTTCTTGACTTCAATGTGTTCAATCACATATTCCTTTTTCTTGATAACAGATTCCTTGGTCTTCCACTAAAAACCTCTTGGCTCAAAACCTTGCTTCAGGAGAAATTTTTCATCTCCATTTAAAGTTCCAGGTTTTTCATTTCCTTTCCTTTCAAGCTTGATCTCTTTCCTCTAAAGGTCTTGTCTAACTTACTTGATTCTTCATTCAATTTCAGGACTGCTTTCAGTCTTTTCTCTAACTTTACTCTGTGAGCTTCCTCATCTGAAGGATCTTTCTCTTCATTAAAATATTTCTCATACATCTGCTTGTATGCCTTCATGTACTGCCCACAAAAGATATCATGAATAATATATTCCTTTTCTTCTTCCATCCAACAAGAATCAGTGTGATGTCCATAAGAGTCACACTTTTTTCACCACACTTTTGTGAAGCTCCCAAGTTTTTCCAATTCTTGTTTGTCTTTAATCTTGTCACTTGGTCTTGGGAAGTCAAAACCCAAAGAGGTTTTTGCATAAAGAGATCTGCTAAAATCCATCTTGATTGGCTTATTCACATTAAGCTTTTGTGGATACTTCTCTTTTACAAGCTTGATCTCCTTCAGCTTTGCAGAAGTATTTGATGAACCAACTTCCTTTTTAGACAAAAAACTTCTCCTAGGCAAATAGTCAACATCTCCTATATCAAAGAGTTCATGATTGAAGAATACAGGATAAATTGGAGCATGAATATGCTCATATGTGTAGCTCCTAGACTTGTCATTCTTGGATTGAGATCTTTCATACAGATTAAACACTCTGTTTTCTCTTCTCATCTTCTCATAATAATTCTGCATTCTTTGATTTGCCTTAGGAACCATTGGGATCTTCTCATCATTCTTCTTCTTTGTAGGCTTCTTCTTTTTCTTGTCGTCGGATGACCTATTACTCTTGCAACTGCAAGTGCTTCCTTCACTTGAATATTCACTCCATTTCTTCTTAGCTTCAACATGTTTCATTTCCTTATCACTTGGTGTAACTGTCTCTTTCATCACAAACTCACCATCTTCGTTTACCACTACATTGTCATACAATTCTACAAACTCTTTCTTATCCTCAAAAACACTTTTGAACTGCTTCAAGTATTCCTCTCTTTTCTCTTTATCCACTTTCAGTGGATATTTGTCACAAAAGGGAGGTGGAACTTTCTGGTATCTTTCTTCAGGTTTCATCTTCTCAATGTGTCCAACTATGTTCCCTATGGACACAAGGTTCTTAAGAAAGTCCACTTGAATCAAAAGTTATGAGTTCTTGAGCTTCTCTTCTGTATACATTATTTTTAACCCTTCAATTTCAACATTTAACTTTGACTGAATTAGATAAGCATGCATACAATCCTCCTCCAAACTCTTAATCTAATTTTCATAAGTGTTAGGCATCAGATATTTGGTTTCCTAAGCATGCGATATATTCAGGATAAGTACAGGATATAGTACACTCCAAAGCAACAGGTATCCTTAATATATTATATAGCTAACAGATCAATCGCTATTATCTATTGTTTACCAGGTCATATAACGTTCCCATGATCTCCTGAAGACTCGAACCACTCAGCAACTACTTCAAAAACATGCTTAATGGGGAGTTAACGGCTAGTTATGAAGTAGTCTACTATTTCTTTTTTTTAGGACTTATTGTTAGCTTTTATTTTGTATAAATAGAGCTATACCATGGATCATTTCACACACAACTTACACATTAGCTATAGCAATACTCTGTAACACGATCCAAAGAGAAAAGCTCCAACACTTGTAACCTTTTTTCGATTAATAATAAACTGGTGATGATAGTTTTCACCGCCCGTGTTTTTTTTCTTGTTATCCTCAGGATAACGGGTTTTTTCCTCATAAAAAATCCTTGTGTTATAACATCTACATGTTCATTTTCATTCAAGCACCGCACCTCACTTACTAATGTGGTTACGAAATTGCACTTGTTGATTTTTACCCAAAACAATTTGGCACCCACCGTGGGGCAATCGGTGCTTCAATCTTTCAAAACCGTATACGTAGTCCTCAATCATTTTCATCCGTTCATCATGTCTTCACAACCAAAAACCAATTCCATATTTGCTCCGGTGGTCAGCACTGCTTCGAGTGTCAACCCTGGTCCTCGCCAATTCCGAAGAAAAACACTCAGCCCAGAGGAGAACTTCCAACATACTCGGGAACCTCTACACAGGTAGATCCGGTTATTTCTAACATTGATATTCTTTCTTTGATGAAACAGGTAAAAACTCACATGGAGTAGCAAGAAAAGACCAACCTGAATCTATTCAAAGAGATCGAAGGGATCAAAAAGAAGCCAGGTAGGAGGCTACTCCAATCATGCCCAGAGCTCTTGATTTTGATTCTCCAGCACCAGTCAGGATGCTGGGGAAGTTATCCTCCGGTATCCTCGGAACTATCCAGACCTACGAGGCCAGATTCCATCAACATGTCGCCTCGTTCAACCATGCCAGCCGGCTTATTCTTGTCAGGATCTCCCATAGTGTCCTCTGAAGTGCATGTTGGGGATGATGTCCCTATGCAGGCGCCACCATATCCTGAAACCACTTTTACTGGAGATATTAGTCGTCAAGGCTCAGGATACCAGATGCCTAACCACGATCTCGGTAACAATTTACTTAATGCAAATTTATATGCTAATCGTGGTTCTGTGTAAGATAAGGGGATATCCCATGAGATAGCGAGAGAATTGCAAAAAATGAAGGATATAATTTTCAATATCCCTGGGATAATACGTCCCATAGCGGAAGTTCCCCTGGCCTATATGCGACGTGGAACTCCCCAAGAAGTTCCAAACTCCTAGCATGAAGCTGTATGATGGCACTACGGATCCTAAGGAACACGTATCCCAGTATAGAGAAAGGATGGAGACAAACCCCATCCCCATTGACATCAAAGAAGCTTGACTATGCAAGGGGTTCGGTTCAACACTAACTTGACCGGCTCTCAAATGGTTATTGAGTATTTCTTCCAATACTATTACTTCATTTGCTCATTTGATTAACCTGTTCAATAATCAATTTTCTTGTAGTAGATCTTTTGAAAAAATGCCAGGTGATTTATATAGAATAGTTCAGCATAATATGAATCCTTAAGGGATTACATAACTAGATTTAGCAGGGAAGCTATCCCCAACCTCGATATGGCAGCCGCTGTTGAAGCTCTCAAGATGGGATTAAAGAAGGATTCCCCATTCTATGACGATATTGTCATGACACCACGCAGGAATCTTGATGAAGTCAGAAACAGGGCTTTGTGATACATAAGGCTGGAGGATGACAAGAAGGCTCAGGGAAGCTTACTATCCCAAAAATACGAATCTACCAACAGAAAGTCAGACTCCCCAAAAAAGCTCTCCAATCCTAAGCCCTATTCCAAACAAGATAGTCCTAGGATAAATGTTGTGGAAGAAGACGAAGATGATGAAGAATATCCTAAACTTTCTGAATATTGTTTTAACATTGATATAAGTGGTGTGATATGTGCCATGGAGGATTTAGGTGAAAAGGCTTAATGGCCGAAGAAAAATGAAAAGTCCGAATCCAGCAAAGATAAGTTCAAGTGGTGTGTATACCATTAAGACTTCGGCCATCACACCGATGATTGTATCGCACTTCGGAAGGAAATATGATACCTTCTCAGCAAAGGATACCTGAAGGAACTGATCGAAAGGAACAAGAACAAGAGTCAAGATCCTGCAAAGATACCTGAAAAAGCACCTTCTCCACCACCCTGAGCAAAAGTCATTGCCTTTATCTCCAGAGGATCAGACATCTGTGGAACTTCATACGCAGCAGCCAAGAAGCGTGCCAGAGAAACAAAGATGGACAATGGAGAGAGACCTCTCCGAACCTCCACGTTAACTACTCAAAAAACTATATCCTTTGAAGAAGAGGATTGATGTGATCTTCAGGATCCCCACCGTGATGGTTTGGTAATTACTTTAAGTATAGCTAACTGTTTTGTGCACAGGATACTCATCGACGGCGGAAGCTCCGTGAACATCATCCAACTAGATGCTTTGAAGAAAATGGATATCTCAGAATCTGAGATTATCCCGAGATCCTCAGTCCTAGTAGGGTTCAGTGGGGAAACCAAGAATACATTGGGAGATATCAAATTTCCAGTGTACATAGAGGGAGTAAACTCTCTACAAAAATTTTGTGTTATTGACTCATTGTCTTGTTGTAATGTGATCTTAGGCAGGCTATGGATCCATGACATAAAGGCAGTACCCTCAACATAACAAAGGCTAGTCAACATGATGTTCAAAGACCAACTAGGGGACACGATGGAGGTTTACATAGACGACATGGTGGTGAAATCAAGAAGAGCTGAGGGTCATCTCAAAGACTTGGCAACAGCATTTGATATCCTGGATAAATACAGCATGATGTTAAATCCTGCGAAGTGCCACTTCGGAATTAAAGCTGGAAAATTCCAAGGATACATGGTCACTAAAAGGGGAATAGACTTCCAAGAAGCTATCCTAGATATCAAAGCTATCCTAGATATCAAATCGCCAAGAAGCA
This sequence comes from Bidens hawaiensis, assembly GCF_021521415.1. Classification (NCBI taxonomy): domain Eukaryota; kingdom Viridiplantae; phylum Streptophyta; class Magnoliopsida; order Asterales; family Asteraceae; genus Bidens; species Bidens hawaiensis. The sequence continues at coordinate 119,648 of NW_027492083.1, read as the reverse complement.
TCAAATATCTCCAAAGGTTAACCGGAAGAATAGCAGCTCTCAACAGGTTTATCTCAAGGTCATCGGAGAAGTGCAAAGACTTCTACGATATCCTGAGGAAAAATCAGAAATTCGAATGAGGAGACAAGCAAGAAAGGGCGCCGGTATCCCTGAAGGAATACTTATCCTCAGCACCACTCCTGATGAAGCCAATTGATGGTGAACCACTGTCCCTGTACTTAGCCGTCTTAGGGAGTGCAATAAGCGTTGTCCTAGTCAAAGATCACGAAGGTCAACAACATCCGGTATATTATGTAAGTAAAAGCCTATTAGATGCTGAATCCAGGTACTCTTATCTTGAAAAATTAATTTTTGCACTTATAATGGCTTCTACTAAATTGAGACATTATTTTGAAACTCATATTATTCATGTGAAAACTAACTATCCTATTAAGGCTGTTTTGATAAAACCAGACTTGTCACGTAGGATGACGAAATGGGCTGTGAAACTTAGTGCATACGATATCTTGTATGAACCAAGGACAACCATCAAATCTCAGGCACTTGATGACTTTGTGGCTGATTTTAGCCAGGATATCCTTGAAGAAGTAGAAAGAGAAGTTCAACTATTGGATGTCAAGGAGCATTGGACTTTACATACATATGGGGCATCTAACATAAGAGGAACAGGTCTAGGTATCCTACTAAAATCGCCACAGGGTGGGATATTATACATATATCTATATCTTGTGAATTTCAGGCTACTAATAATGAGGCTGAATATGAAGCCTTAATAGTTGGATTACAATTAACTAAGGATATGAAGGTCAGGTATCTTTAGGTTTATGTCGATTCCTTATTATTAGCTAACCATTTTAATGGCTCTTATGCAGTAAATGCGAAAAATTTATCAAAGTATTTAGAAATAGTTAAACAATTAGCTATGTGTTTCGAGATATTTGATATAGTACAGGTACCTAGAAAAGAAAATGCTGAATCAGATGCCTTAGCAAATCTAGCATCAGCTCTCAAGATACCAGAGGACATCAAGATACCTATTGTACACATCTTGACCCTAGAAATAAAGGAAAACCACGAAATCATGGATACTTCAAATGTTGAAGATAATCCAGTATCCTGGACCCGTCCCATAATACGGTATCTCTAGGACAACGAGATCTCAGACGGAGAAAATCCTAGAGCCTTTCAAATGAAGGTAACCCAGTATATTATCCTAAATAATATTCTATATAGAAAGTCACTTGCAGGTCCATACTTGAGGTGCTTGGAACATCATCAAATACAAGAAGTCCTCAAGGATATACACGAAGTGATTGTAGAAACCACACTGGGGGCAGAGCCTTAGTATCCAAGATACTAAGAACAGGCTATTTCTGGCCAACTATGAAGAAGGATGCAATGGATTTCTCCAAGAAATGTGATGCTTGTCAAAGACACAGCAACATCCTTCATCAACCAGCTGAACCACTACATCCTATCATATCCCCATGGCCATTTATGAAATAGGGAATGGATATTGTGGGAAAGCTGCCCAAGGCTACTGGTGGAAAAGTATTTATGCTGGACATGACAGATTATTTATCCAAGTGGATCGAAGCTGAAGCATTTGTCCAAGTTAGGGAGAAAGAAGTGATCTCCTTCATCAAACGCAATATCCTGACAAGATTCGGTATCCCGACAGAGATCATTTGTGATAATGGTTCATAGTTCATTGGTAGCAAGACAACCAACTTTTGTGAAAATTGGGGAATCAAGATGGGAACTTCAACACCAGTACATCCTCAGGCTAATGGTCAAGCAGAATCAAGCAATAAGATCATCATCAACAATTTGAAGAAAAAGTTGGGGACCAAGAAAGGAAACTGGGCTGAAGAATTGCCATTCGTACTTTGGGCTCATAGGACTACATCAAAAAATGCAACGGGTCAAACACCTTTCTCTTTGGTGTTTGGAGCTGAAGCTGTTATCCCTACATAGATGGTGATCCCTACAACAATAACCAGCTTCCAAGATACTGAATCCAACGGTCAAAGCCTTACTGAAGATCTAGACACTATTGAAGAGCTCAGAGATCTTGCCAAAATCAGGATGGCGGCATACCAGCAAAGAATAGCCAAGTCTTACAACAAAAATATCAGGATGAAGATTCCAAGTGGGAGATATGGTTTTAAGAAAGGCATTTTAGAATACCACTAATCCAGCAGATGGCAAGCTGGCTCCAAAATGGGAATGTCCTTATTTAATTGATTCAGAAGCAGGTAAAGGAGCCTACAGATTAATTTCTATGCAAAGTGTTCCTATACCAAGAGCTTGGAATGTTATAAATCTCAATGCATACTTTTGCAAGTATCCACAACTGATATGTTCATATCCTCAACATTTTAGGATAAAGGTATGTTTCCTGATCTATCTTTAAATTTTTACATATTTAAGCTTTATTATCTCTTTATCAAGTTACTGACTTAAGCATCGGAGGGGTGTTAGCCAGGCTAACACCCACCCCTCATCAAGAGTTTACTGTTTTGCAGGTATCCTAAGGATACGTTATCTTGACAACAGTTAGAGGCTGATCACCTCCCACATGAATATGATATCCCTGATATCTTCTAAGGTTTAAAGGTCTTCACCTTTCTGACGAATTGGGTAACACCCCGCCTGGAGCGCACGATATTCGACTATAGTTCGAGGCAGCCGGACCAGACCAGCTGATAATCCGGTTGTTGTTAGCTATAGATCGGATCCTCAAGATAAGTGGCCGACGTGTCACACATATGTTCCTAAGGTTTGTAATATTTTCATGTTATTTAAGGTTTCGGCATTTTCATGTAGCTCACGTTTGGGATTTTCCCCAGTTTTATCTAAGGTTTAGACATTTTTACATCTCTCGAGCAAAGGCGTTGTCGCCAGCATAACGGGTTTACCCCAGTAAAGGCCTCGTCACCCGTAAAAGGATTTTATCTTAAACAGGCTTTATCGCCAGATTTGTCTAACTTGGTTTTGCTAGATCGAAGATTGGTAAAATCACTAAGTGCAAGGATGTTGCTTAGTTATTTTTAACTTGGATGGCATAAATTCCAAAAACATGATGCATAAAGGCTCAAGCTATGGAGACATCATATGTAAGCTTGTTAACTTAATATCTGCTACAAAGGTACACTTTTATACCTAACTTTGCTTTGCATTTTATTTTCTTTTGAAATACGATCTTTCAGCTTAATTGTGTTGACTCTCATCTATAGAAATTTTAAACATATATCTTCTAGATATGTTATACTTAATAAGTTTTAAGGATATGTTTTCCATATGTATTATCCTAAGATATTGTACTTTTAAATATGATAAGTCTTAGGAGATATTCTCTGGATATATTATCCTTAAGATATATTATTCTAAAAATAGATAAGTTTAAAATATTTTGGACATGTTATGTTTAAAACGTATCAAGATGATTTATCTAAAATATCATACAAATAAAACACAATGTAAATCCAAAAGACTATGTCATTACTAACGAAAAGTGTAGGAAAATAGAAAACAATGCCCAGGCTTCGTTCTCAACAGATGGAAGACCCCACCCAGGCATTGTCAGATTGTTTAAGTTCAGGATTATATGGGCTTTGTCTTGAAACTCTAGATCCCTCCACCCATATTTCCAAATTATCCTAAAGCAGCATTGTTCAAAACAGAAAGTAAAATTGTTCAACATGTTACCACCACAAACCATCATCAAACACAAACAAATAGTCATAAAAAACTGGGCTCAGGCCTTGTCTTTATCACCATCATCGCCCAGTTGATCACCATCATCCACTGCCTTTGCCGCTTCCTTCACCACCTCGTCCACTGCATTGTCCATCTTGCTTGGCCTCAACTCCTCCACATTTTCTCCACTCAGTTCTGCCACGATCTTCTCCCAATCCGCCACGTCCCAAAAGGGAGTGTCCAAGCCAGTATCCTTGGCCTCCTTAGCCATCCTGAGCCGGGAGAGAGTCGCCGACCTCTTAGCCCCCTCCATGACCTCTTAGATCCTCACCAAGCAATCCGCCTCCTGATAAACCTGTTCCTTCCTAGCTAGCATGAGCTCCTGCTTCGTATCTTCGAGCTCTTTGGTTTTCCTCTCAAGAAGGCTGGTCTTAGAGGTCCCGATCTTCATCAATTTAGCAATACGAGTATGGGCTTTATGGAGTTATAGGCTCATGGCGGCAAACCTGGAAGAGAGAAACTCAAGGCCCTGCCAAGATAAGAAAACTTAGCATATGTTATCTTTAGGATATAGGGAAACGTTAAAGAAAGAAGTATACCTGTTGTGTCTTGTTCATGGCTTCGTGGAAGTCAATATCGTGCACAAGGATGGAATCAGAGACCTCTTGGTTTTTCCTCTTCTTTGAAACCTTAACACAGTTGCTTTCCGGCCTGGGCAGGGAACTTGGGGCGACTTCCTTTTTGACGGAGCTATGGGTTGACACCATGTTCTCAATATCTTCAAGACCAAAAGCGGCAGCAGGCTTACCTGTTGAACTAGAGGTCAGTATCTCTAAACTCTTAACCCTTATGACTAATATATTGTTGTTTCTTACCAGACATATCGTACTCCTTTGAGTGGGATGGATCTTGAAAGTTTGATTGAAAATGGAAGGTCCTTTCTTCCTCGTCTATGAGATAAAACAGTTCACCTTAATCCTGGTTTGTCTGCCTAGGGGAGCGATCACGAAAAACTTCAAAGCTGCAAAAAAGACAAGAAAAGAGGCATATTAGTATGATGTGATTCAGCATACCGTCTCGGGATAACATATCCTACTTTTTGTAACCCAAAGATAAGGAAGGCTTCTGGGATCTGGAAGAGAATCCCTTTTAACAAAGAAAAACCGTTTCTTCCACTGGTCATTATTCTGAGTATTCTTCAAAACAAGAGGGGTTCTGTCTGACTTTGTTAATCTATCCACAATCACCCAGATTGTATCATTACCTCTTCTCGTTGTAGGTAATTTAGTAACAAAATCCATTGTTATTAATTCCCATTTCCATTCTGGCATTTCTAATTGTTGAAGTAATCCTGATGGTTTTTTATGTTCAACTTTAACTTGCGAATAAGTTATACATTTCGAAACATAATTAGCTACGTCCTTTTTCATTCCTATCCACCAATAGGTTTTCTTTAAATATTGATACATTTTATCTTTTCCGGAATGCATCGTATACTAGGATTTATGAGCTTCTTCGAGAATCCTTTCTCGTAAATTTCCAATGATTGGTATCCAAATTCTATTCCCCATTCGGAGGATCTCATCATTTCCTTTGGTCAATTGTACCATTTCTTTTTTCATCAGCAATGTTATTTCCTTCCATTTCTTGTTTTTGAGTATTTTTCACTTCATCAATTAAATTGATTTGAAGTTCTAATCTTAGAGCTCGTACTCTTTTAGGTTTCTTGTGCTCTTTTCTTCTTAATGCATCGGCTACTACATTCTCCTTTCCTTCACGATATTGGATTTCACAATCATGGTCGCTAATAATTTCCATCCAGCATCTTTGCCTCATGTTAAGCTCCTTTTGCCTAAATATATACTTTAAACTTTTATGATTTGTGAATACAGTAAACTTACTGCCATACAAATAATGTCTCCAGATTTTTAGGGTAAAAATTATTGCTCCCAATTCTAAATCATGTGTTGTGTAATTCTCTTCATGCTTCTTCAATTGTCTGGATGCATAAGCAATAACTTTTTCACGTTGCGTTAATACACATCCTAATCCTAACTTGGAAGCATCACAACAAACTGTGAAATCTTCAGTTCCTTCTGGTAATGCAAGTATTGGGGAATTTGTAAACTTTTGTTTCAAAGTTACAAAAGCTTCTTCTTGCTTATCTCCCCATTCGAACTTAACATTTTTACATGTTAACTTTGTTAACGGAACTGCTATTCGGGAAAAGTTTTGAATGAAGCGTCTATAATATCCTTCTAATCCTAAGAAACTTCGAATTTCTGTAGGAGTTTTAGGAATTTCCCATTTAATGATCACTTCTATTTTGGCAGGGTCAACATGAATACATTCCTGATTAATCAAGTGACCTAGAAATTGCACTTCTTGTAACCAAAACTCACACTTTGAGAATTTAGCATAAAGCTTCTCTTTTCTCAATAGTGTTAAAAGTGTATGAAGATGTTTGACATGATCATCACTAGTTTTGGAATAAATAAGTATATCGTCTATAAAAACGATCACAAATTTATCCAAATACTGTTTACATATCCGATTCATCATATCCATGAATGCAGCTGGTGCATTGGTTAAACCAAACGGCATAACTGTAAACTCGTAGTGACCATATCTGGTTCTAAAAGCAGTTTTAGGAATGTCTTCTTCCAGTACCTTTAATCAATGGTATCCTGAGCGTAAATCGATCTTTGAAAAATATCGAGCTCCTTGAAGTTGATCAAATAGATCATCAATTCTCGGTAAGGGATACCGATTCTTAATTGTGACCTTGTTTAATTCTCTATAATCGATACACATACACATCGATCCATCTTTCTTTTTAACAAACAGCACTGGTGCTCCCCAGAGTGATGAGCTTGGTTGTATAAAACTTTTTTCTAGCAAATCGTCTAATTTCTTTTTCAATTCTAACATTTCTGTTGGCGCTAAGCGATATGGCGCTAATTGGTGATGTTCCTGGGATCACATGAATTCTGAATTCTACTTCACGATCAGGCGGTTGTCCTGGTAAATCTTCTGGAAAGACATCAGAATATTCTGATACTACCAGAATTTCTTTTAGCTCCCTTCCTTTGGCGCTAATGATTATGGAAATCATATATACTATAGCCTGCTTTCTTAAGAAATTTGCCGCTTTGATTATCGATATAAACTTCGTAGGTCTAAGAACTTTGTCTCCTTGAATTGTAATAATCTCTCCTGTTGGCGTACGAATTTCAACAGAATTCTTATTACATAGGATTCGAGCATGATTGGCTACTAACCAGTCCATTCCTAATATAACATCGAATCCGACCAAATTCATTGGAAGCAAATTTGCTTTAAACTAGTGACCTAATAAATTTATATCCTCTTCTTGAAGTCTTCATGAATATAAGTGGAATTTCCGTCGGCTGTTTCTACTATGCAAACTTGTTTAAGTTTGGTTAATGGTTGGTTTAAGACTTGACAAAAATTCTTGTTTATGAAACTTTGATTTGCTCCGGAATCAAATAGTACTTTAGCATAAACGTCATTAATAAGAAATGTACCTGCAATGACATCCGGAATCATTGCTGTCTCTTGTGCAGTAAGCTGAAAAAGCTCGTGCGTTCCTCTTAGGTCCATCTGTATTCTTAGCTTTGTTGTCAGACACCTTTATCAACTTGGGACATTCTAGACGGATGTGGCCAGGTTCTCCGCAATTATAGCAAACACAGGTTTCTTTTCTTCTACACTCTTCATCCGTATGACCAGCCATCTTACAGTAGTTGCAGAATTTAGTCTTTTTAAAAGCACATCTTCCTGAATGCCTCTTTCTGCAGACTTTACAGAAAGGCTGAGCATAGGATTGCCCTGTCCCTTTCTTTTGGAATTCTTGAGAAATTTTCTGAAATCCTTCTTTTTGTTTTCTTCCTGTGTTCGGATTAATCTGTTTGTCATGGTATTGGCTAATTCAACTACTTCCTCAGTAGTCTGAGGTCTAGCCGATTTTACCAGATCAAGGATTTCACTTACTAATCCCCAAATATAACGAGAAATTAGTACTGTTTCTGGTGAAGCCAGAGCCGGTACCATTCTTGCATATTCAAAGAATTTTGTCGTATACTCATGACATTTCACACCTTCCATCTTGTGGTTCAAGAACATAGTAGCAACCTTTTCTCTTTCATGTGGAGGACAAAATTTTCTTTCTACTATTTCTTTGAATTCACCCCAGGTCATAATCTAAACTATGTTGCTTCCTTTTTCCTGGAGGATTGTATTCCACCATTCTAATGCTTCATTAATAAAGAGATTAGAAGCATACAATATCTTATCTTATTCAGCACATTTACTAATTCTTATAACAGCTTCTGTCTTTTCTAATCAGCGTAGTGCTGAAATAGCTCCTTCATTTCCAGAACTTTCGATTGGTTTACAGGCCAAGAAATCTTTGTAAGTACAACCATTAGTTTTTAACTTTTTAGGTTGTTTATTTTTATTTCCTCCATTCACACTATTACTAGCTTCAGTGTCAGATTTTCGTTTATTTCTCTCGGTTTTATCTCTTACGACAGTTACTGGTTGTCTAATAGCTGCAGCAATTTGTGGGATTGCTTCAGCAATTCTTTGAGCTATCATATCGTCAATAGCATTCATATTCAGAGCATTTTCTTGATTGGAATTTTCATGATTATTTTCACGGTTGTTAACAGAAACTTAATTTGACATCTGAATTTCAAACAAGAAGGAATATTAATATCATAATTAAATAATAAAATAAGCAAGGTATTATCCACACATAAGCACAAAACATGTTAACACATAGGCAAAGAATATGTCAAAATCGTCGAGCTTTGCGACATTTACTCTTTATATATATATATATATATATATATATATATATATATATATATATATATATATATATATATATACATACATATGCGTCACTATATTCTATATCTAATCTATATATATGCATCACTGTATTTTATACAAACACACCTTTTTTTTATACAAAGAGGAAATTATGGTAATAAACATATATATATATTAGTTATATTATATATAGGGTTCTCTATCGTAAAATTTTCAGATCAAGCTATCCTCGATGTTTCTCAGTCGGTTGGGGGTTTCATTAAGTTCTTCCCCATAATGACGGAGTTGTGTGATCAGCTCTGGTGTCATCGTGGGGTAGTTGGCAGTTTCCGGCTGGAATGGTGCGTATGGGTTTGTGGTCATTATGTGGAATTGCCAATCGTTTGTCCACCATTCTTCAAACTAAGATTGGTTTATGAGCGCATCAGGGGGAAGCGGGTTTTCTTGGTTTTGGTTTGGGTTGGTCGAGGTTCCTGCTCCGATGTTGTTAACTATTGGTTGGAAGAACTCGCACTGATCTAGGCATTGGCCTAGCCTTTCTTTCATGGGAAGTTCAGCGATGGGTTGTGTTGGAGGGGGTTGTGGTTCAGTTGGTGGTTGAATTTGTGGTTGTGGTTTTGGTACTGGAATCATAACTTTTCTTTTTTGTTTTCTCATTCCTTTTCTCCAGTCCATATATCGTTTTCTTCTTTTTGGTTGATTTGGACTTGAAGTCGAGGACTGGGCAGTGAATACCATTGGTTCATTTGGTTTTTCTTCAGTTGTTGGGTTTACTGTCTCCATCTCTTCCGTACTGACCGATATGTTCTCAAAAGCCTCTATAAGCTCACTCATGCTGTTTAATCAAAAACAATAAAACAACGACCTCCAAAAGAAAATCATATTATTTATATTTATGTGTAGTTAAAATTTCATCCATAAAGTTAACACATAGGTTAATACATTTATTTCCTAACACTTAATTATGTATTGTTAAAATACCTATATTTCTTAAACCAGTGGCTCTGATACCACTTCAGCTGTCACAGCCCCCGACCCCTATACCCCGAGAGGGGAGCCGTGAACGTTGAGTGGTGGTATCGATGTTTATTAAAATAATTTGCAGCGGAATATTTCATCAGAACCGTAGTTAGGAAAATTAATCAGAGTTATAAAAACACCATAATTCTTATTTCATAAACTGGGATAAAAACCCATTTTTATACAAACATAAGTTTTATAGGGATAAACCCTGATTTACAAAACACGTTTCTTTATTCTGGTGACAAGCCACTTATTTAAGTTGGAAGCTCGCAGGCATCATTCCTTTGTCTCTAACAAGTCACCTGAAACATGTTTAAAAATATTTGATCAGCAGTAAATACTGGTGAGTACATTCATTTATAAATGTCACATTTACAGTTACAGCATTAAGATGTTTTTACATCTGCCTGGTTACAAATTACCGAAAGGTACTTGTTACTCGACCGTATCTGTGACTGTTGTCATATTACTTATTGGCTAACAGTTGTCCAATAAGTAACATGTAATAGCCCACTAGGCAAGCCTTGTATACAAAACCCCACAATACCAGTAGTAACCATCCCGTAAGTCTATAGAGACTTAATCACTGTAATGTAGTTTAAATCTTTTGAAAATATTTAAACTATCCGTCATGAGTTTGATGGTTTTGGAAAAGCATCATGACAGTGTTGGAAAATCAATTGTCTCATGCAAATGTGAGTTATGAAAAAATTCGAATGTCTCTCCTTGCAAGTTTATATTTAACAACCTTCTGATGTTAAGCACCTAGATTAAGCACAATGTAGTATATCTATATTAGTATAAATCCATAATTATAACGATAATCATGAGACATGAAACTTTACAGATGGCACAATGTCATACCTTGTTAAGGTAGAGCTTTTGGATTCGTGATATAAGTTCCTTACGATCGGAGAGGTACCGTTACAATTACTCGGGTATAATACCAGTTTTTAAGAAGAGAGAAAATTTTTGAACGAGTTGTGAAGTCCAGATCTGCCCTATTTATACTTGAATTTGAGCATCTTCGCGTATCGCGAAGGAATCTTCGCGTATCGCGAAGTTGCAGTAGGGTTGTCGAGTCAGCCCTAGCTATGCCACGTGGCTCGACACGTTGCATACTTCTTCGCGTATCGCGAAGGTACAAAAATACTAAGGCAGCCCTTAAGAGGCTCGCGGCGATGCGAGCGTGCGAAGTGCGCCATCAAAGCGCCACATTGCGCCCGAGCGGTGCCCGAGCCCGTGCCCGTGCGCGTGCACGTCGGGTGCTTCGCACCCTCCGCTAGGACTACTAGGTGTAATTTAGCACATAAGAATATTATCATGTGAACTCTCTTCCTTACAAAGAGCTTACAAGTTTTGTAATCTAGTGATGTGGGACAAGAGTTAGAAATCCTATTTATACCATAGTGGAAGCCTTCCATTTTCTTTCCTCCATCAATGTGGGATGGAATTCCCCTTTATATCTTCCATTCTTCATTTTATTTCTTCTCTTTTCTTTCTCATTTCTTCATTTCTTTCTTTGACTATTTTATTTCTTATTATGATTTGTTATAGAAACCGATTTTAAAAGGCAAAAAATGGAGCAGATCCAAGATTTCAAAGCCATGTCAGATGAAATGGAATGATCGAATGGTCTGAAGATGGTTCCTGGTGGAAAACATCCTCTGGTTTTCAGATTTTCGATATCCGTGTAATTTAATGTACACACTTCACTAACAGGATTTGCAAGGAGGTTTTGCAGGGCAAAATCCTCGATGCCGGAGGATCGGAGTTTGATACTCATAATCTTTGAGGATGAAGAAGAAAGAGAGAGAGCAGATTACCTGGATAGATGATCGGATAGAAGTTTGAATTATTTATCCAAGTAAATATAAGGATAACCAAGCGTTTGACAAGTTTCACGGATGTATGACACGTGCGGCTAATCCACTCAATCTGCAAGATTCAAAATTCAAAAATCAACAACTGTAAAGCACTTTTACAGCCGTCAATTTTGGGGACAATTGTTAGGCATCAGATTTTCGGTATCCTAAGCATGCGATATATTCAGGATAACTAGAGGATATAGTATCCTCCAAAGCAACAGGTATCCTTAATATATTATATAGATAACGGATCAATCGCAATTATCTGTTGTTTACCAGGTCATATAACGTTCCCATGATCTCCTGAAGACTCGGATCACTCAGCAACTACTTCAAAAACATGCTTAATGGGGAGTTAACGGCTAGTTATGAAATAGTCTACTATTTCCTATATTTTAAGGACTTATTGTTAGCTTTTATTTTGTATAAATAGAGCTATACCATGGATCATTTCACACACAACTTACACACTAGCTATAGCAATACTCTGTAACACGATCCAAAGAGAAAAGCTCCAACACTTGTAACCTTTTTTTGATTATTAATAAACTGGTGGTGATAGTTTTCACCGCCCGGTTTTTTTCTTGTTATCCTCAGGATAACGGGTTTTTTCCTCGCAACAAATCCTTGTGTTATAACATCTACACGTTTATTTTCATTCAAGCACCGCACCTCACTTACTAATTTGGTTACGAAATTGCACTTGTTGATTTTTACCCAAAACAATAAGTAGCCTCACTTGCTCCATACACATTTAGCATTGCTTCCTTTCTCCCACACTCACTTTTCCAGTTTCCAACCTCTCTATTAAGATTGTCAATGATAATTAAAAGGTCAAAAATAGAAGGTTCAGTTGTTACCTTTGAGTTTGAGGATTCTCCAGTCTCATGCACTTTGGCCATGTATGCAACATTAGCCTTTTTAATATCAGCCGCATGATTGCTCCAATAGAAATCACCATCCTGAGTAACCATGGTTACAACAACATTCCCTTGATCCCAATTCTGATTCATAGCATTACCAGCTCCCCTGTTCTGGTTCCCCTGTATCTGCAACTGATTGTTCCTTTGCTGAGGGTGAGTTTGGGGCCTGTTCTGTTGATAGGGATTTTGATTCATGGGTTGGTTTCTCTGCTGATACTCTTGCTGATTTTGATGATGATTTTTATAGAACTGTGTTTGGTTCACTTGATTCCCAAACTGCTTGGGTAGATTGCGTTCTCTTGCAAAGTGTTCTGGCTGTTGGCAGTTGTAGCAGATAGCTTTTGACTTGTCAAATCTAATTCTTTCTTTAGGTCCAGAGAAGGTTGATCTTCCAGTCCTATTGTATAGCCTCTTACTCCTCACAGCCAACATAGTAGCCTGCCACTTGAGATCCATGTCTTCCAGATCATCTGGATCAATTTGTTCCAAGTCTTCTTGCACAACACTTGTATGAATCAGGTTATTCGCCACAAAAGCAATGTATGAGTCTATGAACATGGAGAACAATGCCTGATAGTCTGACCCTTGACCTGAATTATGAAAATATGGAGGATGTCCACTTGCTGTTGATGCACTATCACTGTCTTCAATCATTTGAATGTTGAATCTTGACTGACCAGCTACACACATTGAACTATTTTCCGATGGTTCTTCCACAATTGGGTGTTGCTGAGATTTGACAGAAAGATTGCCCATTGGTGCAACTAGTGCATTTGTCATTGGGAAACTTGACTTCTCTTCCTTAATCATATGATTCTCAATCATATCTCATGCTCAGCAGCTTGTAGGAATGATATCACATCATCAAGCTTGAAGTTGGGAAAATTCACTTTCTCTCTAATAAACTTGCTTGCATTGTACCATTCACCAGAAAGAGAAGTAAGCAATTTCTTTTTCAAGTCAAAGTCAGAAATCTGTTGATTAGTAGTTCTGACTTCATTGACAATAGTCATGTACCTCTTCAACACAGATTTCAATCTTTCCCTGTAACGCCCGTTAATTTCCGACAAAAGGTTTAATCTTGTAGTGTTATGTACACCTTTCGGGCTTGACCCGGCATTCTCCCGGGAGCTCCTTGCAAACCTCGTAAACGTTCTCACTTAACTTTCCACCCAAGTTGCTACATAATTCAATTTGGAGGGACTTGGATGTAACTATTTTATATCATAAAACAAAAGAAAACTCAAACCCTAAACCTATTTGCAGCCGTCGGACCTGGACCCCGCCCCCCCCCCCCCCCCCCCCCCCCGCTCGTTTTCTTCTGCCTAGCCAAGTTTCAGCCGTGAAAAATTCAATTCAAGGTCGGTTTTATGATTCCCCATGTCTTTTACACCTTAATTGATCATATGAACGCGCTTATTGGTCGTTAAGATTGAGTTTTGATGATAACAGCTTGCTGACAGATTCGTATACGTTTATTGTAGGGTCTGTAACGAGATTTAATCCACTGTTTTTGATTGATTCTTGATTTCATGATGTTCTACTTTGAGTCTAGTTTCCAGAAAGGTATAATTCGTAATTTTTGGACGAGATTTGAATAGTTTTTATGATTTTATAAAATCGAGTGTCAAACCTGATGCGGGATGACGGATTCTGGTCAGTCTTCCCGACATCATAACCTTTTTTTGACAAGTCTAAATTGGTTGGTTCCACTTCTGAAAGTTAATATTTTGAGTTAGAAACCAAACCCAATTAGAATCGTTTAATTTGGCTGGGTAATGAATTTTATAAAAATAAAACCATTTTGTTGCGCAGCTGAAATAGCTGCACATACCTTTCTGTATTAGAAGAATTTTTATGATTTTTGTGTCTACTAGAAAAATATAATAAAAATATTTTTATAAACTTAAGATATTTATGTAACACTGGTAAAAATTTAATAATTTAATTCCATGGTTTTCCTATGTAATAAAATACATCTTTGCATGCTAAAATCTGAATGTTATATTCGTATTGATCAATAAGTTCGTTTTAGGCTTAACCGGTGGCTGCCCTTTCTCGCATCTTTCGTGGCTGTTATAATTGAAGTTCGTACTCCGTCATATTCTTAGGTATGTCACTTACAATATACTAAAATTTCATGGCCAATGGAGGTGTTTACGTCGGTCAATCGATTTTAGTTCGAAAACTAGGGTTTATCGGGTGTAGGATTGGCAATTGTTGAGTTTGATGCGTTAAACGATCGGATGACCGACCGAATTAGTTTGTACAGCCCTAGGGGAGTTTAAGGGCTATGGGAAAATTATATTTTTGATGCACGGGGCTGTTGGGGTTAGTGCTTCGTCAATCGAGTCGGCGGTGCGTGAATTTTCGTTTAAACGTTAAAGTAAGAGTTGTAAAAAGGAACCGTCAACCCTATCAACTCGGGTGACATAATCTTGATGAATGAAAAGATTTAAAATGGAATTTGGTCCATTCGGGGCTGATTCGTTTAACAAATGGTTTTAAGGTTTATTTCGCGCGGATTCGACCCGATTTGATTGGCCTTAGGCCAAGTTGTTGGGCCTTGGGTCAGGTGTTGGGCCTTGGGCCAAGGTGTTGGGCCTTGGGCCAAGGTGTTGGGCCTTGGGCCAAGGTGTTGGGCCTTGGGCCAAGTGTTGGGCCTTGGGCCAAAGTGTTGGGCCTTGGTCCAAGTGGTTGGGCCTTGGGCCAAGTTGTTGGGCCTTGGGCCAAAGTGTTGGGCCTTGGGCCAAGTTGTTGGACCTTGGGCCAAAGTGTTGGGTCTTGGGCCAAGTTGTTGGGCCTTGGGCCAAAGTGTTGGGCCTTGGGCCAAGATGTTAGGCTTGAACGGCCCATTAGGCTAGAGTGTTCTTACAGTCTAGTTTAGTAACGCGTTGTGTATAATTTACAGGCCCTTGCTTGTGATTGTGCACTTAGGGATTTCCTAGCTCATTGCAGGTGTTCGGTTGATTCAGGTGAGTTCATGATGCCCTTTTTACTCTTTTACGTTTTGGGCTAGCATACACACCGAAATACAATTTTAAACGATTTTACTCATTACAATGATTTGAATAGTTTTACATGGTCTCACTCGTGACGGTGCATTTTGAAAGCTATATTTGAATTATTTTATATGCCTTAGGATATTTTAGACTCGTTCATGGTCTTGTGTCCTTAAGGTTACATACACTATTGATGGTCTAGACTTGAGGACATTAGCAGACTTGGTAGTAAGTGAATATGAGTAGACCTATCTACTTAGTTCCCGTATGGGATGATATATATATATATTTATGTAGGAATATATGGAGGTATGTATGTACGTATGAGGATGTGTACCTTATAGCCTACGATTGTGTAATGATATTTAGTTTCTCGTGACTAAGAATGATATAAGTAGGCTTATTGATGTGTGTGTGCATGGTGATTCACGCCCGGGTCAAATATATTACTCGGGTTGTACCCGTGGTGGAGAGGCCCGTGTGACGTGACCATCATTTTGGCGAGTCAAATATATTACATGGGTTTTAAAATCCCGTGGTGAAGAGGCCCATTGATGTTGAGCCGTGATCGGGTCAAATATATTACTTGGGGAAGACCCGGGGTGAGGAGGCCCGTATCACGTGCTTGGATGTATGAACCGTGGTCGGGTCAAATATATTACTTGGGGAAGACCCGGGGTGAGGAGGCCCGTATCACGTGTTTGGATGTTAAACCGCGACCGAGTCAAATATATTACTCGGGTTGTACCCGTGGTGGAGAGGCCCGTGTGACGTGACCATCATTTTGGCAGGTCAAATATATTACATGGGTTTTAAAATCCCGTGGTGAAGAGGCCCGTTGATGTTGAGCCGTGATCGGGTCAAATATATTACTTGGGGAAGACCCGGGGTGAGGAGGCCCGTATCACGTGCTTGGATGTATGAACCGTGGTCGGGTCAAATATATTACTTGGGGAAGACCCGGGGTGAAGAGGCCCGTATCACGTGTTTGGATGTTAAACCGCGACCGAGTCAAATATATTACTTGGGGATGACCCGGGGTGAGGAGGCTCGTGTTGCGTGATTTTGTTTTATTAAACTGTGACCGAGTCAAATATATTACTTGGGGATGACCCGGGGTGAGGAGGCTCGTGTTGCGTGATTTTGTTTTATTAAACTGTGACCGAGTCAAATATATTACTTGGGGATGACCCGGGGTGAGGAGGCTCGTGTTGCATGATTTTAACGGTTTTGTTAAACCGCGGCCGGGTCAAATATATTACTCGGGGAAGACCCGGGGTGAGGAGGCCCGTGCTGTGTGAAAAGATGTTTAATGTTTTATTCACTTATGACTTGGTTAAGAAAGGCTATTTATGATTTTATGGTCTCATGATTTTCCACTACATTTCATACTTATGGAATTTAAATTTTTAATGAATGTCGTTTATGAAAACTTGAACTCACTCAGCTCAAGCTGACTTTGTGTGTATGTTAGATTGACTTTCAGGTTAAGAAGTGGATGCTACCGCTTGGACGTGCTAGATACTACTCGGACAGTTGAAGGAACATCTAGTCGAAGAATTAATAACGCAAACTGTTTCTTTTAAATTATTACCATAAGTATTTAAATTTTGGATTTTGGTCACCTTCCCGGGTTTTGGGAATTTTGATGTTATCTTTCCGCTGTTTACTACTCTGAAACGATTTTAATGAGATGAAGATTTCAAATAAAACGAATATTTTATTTACAATTGATTTTGGACACCTATACCCGTGTTTTGGGATTTTTGATACTTAAACTTTTCCGCTGTTATTTACTCTGAACTTGTTTTAAATACAAAGAATCGTTTGGTTTTAATTTTTTTTGAATTTGTGGATGTGATTACCAACTGTAGGATTCCCGGGATTTGGGGTCTTACATTCCCCTTCCTTGAACTTGAATCTGTCAAGTTGTTGCTTCAGTTGATCTTTCTTGATATCTCTCAACTCAACATTTCCTTCAAACATTTCAACGACAGCATCATACATATCTTTTGCATTAGTGTGATGATTCACACTAGTCAGGATTTCCCATGATAGACCCAATTTCAGCATAGGCAAGGCTTTGTCATCTCTTCTTCTCATATGCCTTTCTACAACTGCATTATTGTTTGGAGCTTCGGCTGGAACATATGGTCCGTCCTTGATAGAGTTCCACAACTCGGTGTCATTAGAGTTGATGGCGACTTCAAACAATACCTTCCAGTTTATGTAGTTTTCTTGGCTGAGAAACCTTGGTATTTTGTATGTAGACACTTCTTGGTCATCCATTTCTTCAGATCTGGACTAAGACACTTGCAAACCCTTCCAAGCTTCAACCTTTGTCTCTAAACCTTCAGTCCCATGGCCTTCAAAGAGCTTCCAAAGCTCTGATACCACTTTTCAGGACCGGACCTGGTGCAAAACCTACGTAGGTTGACAAGAGCACACCGGATCTAATGAACCCAAAGGCCTCTTGAATATCCCGGCGGAATCAGTATATTCAAGAGATGGGAATGAAGGTTTGAACAATAATAGATAATCAGTAAGAATAATCAAAGACAAATATTCACTAGATTTAATATATTGTTAATGGAATAGTGAATGAAATGCAAGGAATGTCTAGGGTTTCGTGAAGGCGGCGGCGGCAGTACGAGAATACACAAAAGGAATATTCGCTCAGGTGTTTGTGCTCTCGTATTTTGTGCCTATTTCGCTCTTTAATAAATGGAAACCTAGGACACTATTTATAGGTCCTGACATTCCTTCTAGAATTCCCTAATAATTATACAATGAATGACAAAATAACTTCAAGTGTAGACAAGTCTTCGAGTAAGATATATTCTGGTCGAGCATACTTGATATACACAGCATGCTCGATACAAGTCTTCGAGCAGACATTACTTAGAATATTTTCAGATAGAAAATGTAGGTCCCCCCGGGGCGTCGCCGATCGATACGAGATCCGCACGAGGTCTAGGAGTGCGGAATCCTCCTAGACTCGTTTATTGGTGTAAAGATGAAGAACACAAACACGTACACGAACAAATACACGAACAAATACAAGAACGGGATAATCAAATCTGCAGGTTCTTATATAATAATCAAAACAGTTACATACCAAACATGAAAACAAATGACACGGCCGACCCGAGGTGAGCTCTACCTCGGGCCGTCCCACACGGCTCACTCTCTCGGTTTCTCTCTAGCTAATTAAACTTATCACACAATACTCTAATTTCTGGATTCCTAACCCTAAACACGACACACATATATATATATAAACTTCACGGGCTTGGGCCTGTAGGCGAAGTTGTTACAACTTCGCCTATGGCGAAGTTGATATAACTTCGCCTATGGCAGAAGTTGTGCTAACTTCGCCTATGGCGAAGTTGTTATAACTTCGCCTATGGCTTTCCGCTGGTCAGAATTGCATAGCGACGGTCACAAAATGCACCAACAGAAAATATTCTCCTCCTGCAGACTTCAATGTCTTGACTAATCCTTGTTTTGCTCGAATAAGTCCCTCGAGCAAGCATGTTCTTCTAGATCTCTTCATTCCTTCCTTAGTGACTTGTTGAGAACAATCTTCAGCATACTCGGACATGAAGCTTGCTCGGGACTGCACCATGCTCGAAGTCTATACTTAGAACATTTGAGATCTTTCTTTATTGTATCCATGCTCGACCCACCAATGTGCTTGGAACACTTGGTTTAAGCTGGATAGATCAAGTTGTTTGCTCGATTGGCAATCCATACTCGATGAAGATCATTCTTGCTCAATGAAGTGTAGCTTTCTTAAAGCCTTCAACACTTAGAAGAATCCCTGAAGAAGGCCTTATAGCTATAAGACACCATGCTCGAGGTAGTAACCCATGCTCGAACATCCAAGATTGCTCGTAGTCCATACTTAGCCATTTCTTTGAGGAGGTTGAGAAGATTCCAATCTTCCTTTGTAAATATCCGACTCAACATTATTAATGTTTTTCCGTCGTCTTTCGTGACGCGACTCGTTTATTGTCAAGTCTTATCATCATGACCTCATTACACATATTATATAGTGTAATGTATATGAGTTTTTAGGTTTTAGGGGCTGTTTCAAATAAGCTCCTAAAAACCTTGTCGTTTTGCGTTAAAAAGCCGATTTTTTGACTAGTTAAGTAACCGACACTCATTTTGAACCAAATAAAGCATGTAAAGCGTATGTCACACAAAATCTAATTATTATAACATGTAAACATATATAAATCTCTAGATTTATTATTATATCATAAATTCAAATTTTTATTGATTAAAACATGTATTTATTTCTTATCATAAATTCATCATGTCACACATTAATATCTATACTTATAGGATCATTTTTCAATAATACACAGCATTTAAAACACCTAGGAAAATCATATTTTTATGCCTTCATTTATGTATCTTAACTGTAGTTTTTAATTATATAAGTTAAAGCATTACTTTTCTAATATTATTTTCTTATTCTTGTCAACCATTTTAAATTAACATTAATAATATTTACAACAATAATTTCTTGTGTAAGTATACAACTTAAGTATGTGACATGCATGAAGATCTTATGTGTTTTCTTATGATTTTACATAAATTTAAGCTAACAATTTCATAAAGTTAACATCATGATCATATAAATCCATCTCTTGCAAACATCATGTGCATATAATTAATTCTTAAGCATGCATAACAATATTCAAACATGAATCATCAAGATACACACCTGCATGTAATATTAAATACTTGAAAACATACACACATACTCATACTCTCTCTCTCTCTCTCACTCTCACTCACGGATCTCTCTCTCTCTCTCTCTCACTCTCACTCATGGATCTCTCTCTCTCTTTCTTCCATATTCACACTTTTAAACCCATTTTCAAATCTTTTACATCTTAAAATCACCAAACCAAACTTAACAAACATGAAAATGGAAGTGATATGCATGTGTGCTTGTATGTGTATGTGGATTTGGGTTCCACATACACACACTCAAACCCACGCCTCAGATGCACACACACACTTGATCTTCAAAGTTCCATTTTCACATGAGTTTTGTGGTTTAATGGCTTGTGTGAACCCTTTCAAGGTGAAAGAACAAGTGTTTTTAGTCCAAAACTTGAGGAACAAAATTAGGGTTTGAATTTTACCTTATGATTTGAGAGAGAGAGAGAGATGAAAGAAAATGAGTTTGGGATCACTAAGGGTGTGTTTATGCTCCAATCTTCTCTATCTTGCTTCTTACTTCATATTTCTTGGCATAATCTTAGGGTTTGGATTATTGTATGGAGATTATTGTATGAACAGAAGGGAGAGAGGAGGTGGGAGGGAGGGTGGTGGTAGAATGGTGAAGGGAGGGTGGTGGTCTTGGGAAGAGGAAGGATGGTTATGCAGAGTTCCAAGACAATACTTATCCTTATGCATGCATATGGGGGTGACTTAGGTGCCTAAACTTTCACCAACTCACAATATAAGCAAGGCTATGGTTAGGGTAAAGGGTTTGGGCGGCTAGAAGGGGGGGGAGGTTTAATTAGGGTAATTATTTTATTTTATTTTATTTTTTGAATAATGCATGTATTAATCTAAGCCTACGTATTATAACTAGTTAGGATTGTTTTTATGTAAAACCAATTGCATATTTGAATTCCTTATAAAATTAGTTTCAAAACCATATAAAGATGTAAATTTTTGGAGTTGGTTGGTTTCGGGTCCTTACGGTGTCCGTACCGGCTTTTACATGCTTATTTTCTAGTTTTCGTGAATCGAACATTCTAAAATTATGTTTATGGTCTAATATTAACATTTTCACTATGCCTATATTATTTTAGATCATTCCCGACATTTAGGAATTTATTTGGATTTTTAACCTTACCCGGGTCGCTGCCAATGTCAGTTTCGCACAATATTTGCTACGCGCCAAAACATAACTTTTTGAATACAATAAAATATAGCACATATATTTTTGGAGTTTTTGAACTAAAATATTTTTATTTTATCCTTCCATAATATCATATTACACAATAAACCCGGATTATATTAGCACAGTATTAGTCTTCAAAAGGCCGGGTGTCACATATAACATGCGCAAAAATAGATATACTTGTCAACAAAATATGTTGAGTGAGAAAAACACAAGAATAGTAATAGTAATAGTGATAGTAATAGTAATAGTAATAGTAATAGTAATAATAATAATAATAATAAAGCCAATTCTTATGCGGATGCGGTATTTATAACAATTAATTAAACAAATAAGTCTTTTCATCACGATAATAGTTCGATTAAGTTACTTGGACGACATCTGCTCATATTAATAAGAATGAGGATGAGGGGTAGTTAGTATGAGAGATCTATGGCCACTTTACTGCATCAAAACAAGTAAACATCGCAATAGTGCTTACATGTTATGTACAATGTGGGAAAATGAGCAAAAAGCAAAAGTATGAAGATGTTTGGGGGAGGATGGATTGCTAGGCTCTACGAGGCTTACGGTATGAGTTTTCATGGCTCTGAGGGTCCAGATTCGGTCACTTTAGACTGAAACATCTGAATGACAATGTAGATGATCATCCACGTGCCCGCAACCGGGGCCTATCACCTTGTAGATTTTTGAGGGCATATTTTGAAATCCTGAGGCCCCAGTTGATCAAGATGAGGTAGAGAATATGCCCTTAGCATAGGTTCATCGTACCCGCCGTCGCCCCGACACACCACAGACTAACTATGATGTAGGACCATACCATTAAGACCCATACTCGTTTGTAGGACCGCACCATTTTATGACCATCTGCTTTAACCAACTTGATGGAGAGATTAGATATATTAAGGAGCAGATGGATAGACACTGGCCCAGAGGTAGTAGGTGTGAGGTAAGCTCATAGGATCCCTGGTAGTTGTGTAAATACTGGCCACCTTGTGTTCATGACTTGCTTATTTGTGATTATTTATAGACATTTGTGTTGATGAGTTGGTTGTGTTTGTGTTTGTACAATTTTATTTTTGTGTTCTTCGTATGGATGTTATAGGACATTATAATTAGTAGTTAGGTATGATGCCCACTTTCTAGGTGGCAAGGGTAAATATATACCCGTGCTTACTTTATGTTTTATACCTTCTATATCGTGTTTGTGGTTGTATTTGTAGATTTTATGTAGGTAGGAAAGGTTTTTAGTGTGAAAACAACCCAGCAGCCTACAAGGAGATAACAATAGCAAAAATTTCATCTCGGCTCGTAGGAAAGTTAAATTCCTTTTAAGCCTCCTTTTTCATTTATTTTTGAATCTTTCACATTTAGGAAAATGTGAGATTCAAGTGTGGAGTGGGGTTTATACTTGGCCAAACCAAGTCTAAAAAGTCAAATCTTTGAACAAAATTTTCAAATTTAATCTTTTTGCAGTAATAAAAATAATTAGCTTTTTAAATATTTTTGACAAACCGGGAAACAAAGAAATAACAAGAAAAATTAGAGAAAAATTAATCTACCTCAAAAGTGATAAATTAAAAATAGGATTTGTAATACTGAGACTAACTTTATGCAAAATATGGCGTTTTCACCCAATTCTTCCGTTTTTTGAGAATTAAGCCTCATGCATATATTTAGAAAAATACTCATATATTGGATACTTTTGAGTGAGTCAGATACTTCTTGCAGATTAGAATTTATCTTGAGTATTCTATTCAAGATCGGACGAAATGCTGCATAAAAGAAAAGTAATATATTTCCAACAAAAACCACAAACAACCACATTCATAACCAAAACAAACAAACCCTATTCCGATCACCAAAACACTAAACCAACCTCAAAACCCCATGCAACTAAATTACCCTTTCACCGGTAGAATTTAGCATTGGTCTTTTACCCATAGACCCTAAAGAACTGGAATGCATTCTTTTCATTTCAATTTACTTTGCTGCCTATAATTCGCAAAACCTAGGTTGCCTCCGGATCTTAGGGAGAGAATCTTTCCCTTTAGCAACGAGGTGAGGAAAACGTGGTGCCAAGAGGAACAAAGGCCACCATTTTGTGGGATCTCCAAAAACGCATTGAAAAGAAGAGCAAAAAGATATGAACGGTGTTTGGGCTGCGGAAATTGGTCTCACAAAGGAAGATGTAGAGTAAGTCAAACCCAATGCCAATACAAATATACATAACTAATGAGGATGGGGCTATTAGGCTCAAAGCCGAACGACCCATTAGAGTTGGAAGTTATGTTCAGAGCAGGGTTGGGGAAAAACTGATCCACATCTTGGATAAAACTGGTCTTGATGATCTGATCTTAAAAGAGTCATTAGGATTGTAAAAAACAAAAAGAAAAAGAAAAAAACTGCTGATTCACCACACTTCGAGACATAGAAAAGAGAGAAGACAACTTTGAAGGACAAGCTCAATTACTCATGCCCCTCCGACAAACACCCTTGCCAAAATACCCGAAAAAACCAACCACCCATACATAAAAAACATTTGGAAATATATTATCTTTTAGCGTATGCAGCACTTCACAAAGTGGGTGGAGAATTAATCTCTCGACAAGCATATTCTCTGCAAGTTGTATCTTGGCTAAGAGTTTTTATATATACAACATTACACGTATGTCCAGATATAAAGCCGAGTGTGTGTGAATATTGAGAGCACGTGACGTTTTGCATAAAAGCAAACCATTTTTTTTAAATATCACTACATATACTAACACGTTTTGCTCTTATGAATTATCAAAACTTTCTGAAATTTCTCAGGATGTTTAGCTTTGGTTAACGTGCTGTTCGAAGAATTTGTTCAAAGCTTGCTTGAGGACAGGCAAGGTTCAAGTGTGGGGAGATTTGATGTATAATAATTTATACATATTTTAGACACTAAAATATCTCCAAATAGACATAATATCGGTAATTATATTAGAATAAATAACCACTAATGTTTATAATTTCTATCTATAGGTAAATATAACCTTAAGGAATAAAACAAGCTGATATATGAAAAAAAACAGTGGAAAACTATGAAAACAAACTCAACACACCCCATGGTGAATCAAGGCATGGCCATGTTAAGAACATACGAACAAAAGGAAAAATTTAGGAAGTCACAACATGGCCAAGTTGGCATCAATACACCACATGCTGAAAGTGCAAGAGGAAAAAAAGACAAATAGAAGATTCTAAAGCTCAACATGCCCATTTTGATAGTAGAAAAGACAAAAATGAGCACTTATAGGCTCACCACGGTCATGTTCAGAGGTCAACACGGTCGTGTTCTCTCTCCTGCTGTACCATCTGACAACGAGCAATTAATACAATAAGACAAACTGATCAACACGAGCGTGCCTAGCTCAACAAGGGCACGCCCGGCTCATCCACCACATTCAACACAACTTGAAGAACATTAAATCCAATTCAATCACCTCCTTTCACCACCATTAATAAGGGAATTATCCCATCCATCCACCCTTTGAAGATCAAGGAGATTAAGCTCTTGGAAGAAGTCATTAGCATCAAATATTAGTCATCCAAATTGGTTAGATTTTTCTAATTTGATCATGTTTGTATCTTTTACTTTGATGTATAACATTATGCTTATTATTGGCTAAACTTTCATAGTATCATCTTGATTTATAATGAATCTTAACTGAAGTTTAATAATATTGGTTGAACAAGTGATCGGTTTATAATAAGTAAAAGTTATGTTGTAATTATCACTTGATGAGGAATGTTAAAATACTCTTAAAAGATACCCCAAGTTCTAAGCTTGATGATAAGCCAGGGAACTGCCACTCTTGTGAGGCCTTGGATAATAAACTTTAAAAGAGACACGAAGTACCGAGCTTGATCATAAGCTGGGGAACTATCACTCTTGTAAGGGCTTGGTTGAGAAAAAAACATAAATCCTAATATGAAAATGGACCAACTGAAGGATTAGTAGTAATTGATCATCTTAAATCCAATTCAATCACCTCCTTTCACCACCATTAATAAGGGAATTATCCCATCCATCCACCCTTTGAAGATCAAGGAGATTAAGCTCTTGGAAGAAGTCATTAGCATCAAATATTAGTCATCCAAATTGGTTAGATTTTTCTAATTTGATCATGTTTGTATATTTTACTTTGATGTATAACATTATGCTTATTATTGGCTAAACTTTCATAGTATCATCTTGGTTTATAATGAATCTTAACTGAAGTTTAATAATATTGGTTGAACAAGTGATCGGTTTATAATAAGTAAAAGTTATGTTGTAATTATCACTTGATGAGGAATGTTAAAATACTCTTAAAAGATACCCCAAGTTCTAAGCTTGATGATAAGCCAGGGAACTGCCACTCTTGTGAGGCCTTGGATAATAAACTTTAAAAGAGACACGAAGTACCGAGCTTGATCATAAGCTGGGGAACTATCACTCTTGTAAGGGCTTGGTTGAGAAAAAAACATAAATCCTAATATGAAAATGGACCAACTGAAGGATTAGTAGTAATTGATCATCTTAAATCCAATTCAATCACCTCCTTTCACCACCATTAATAAGGGAATTATCCCATCCATCCACCCTTTGAAGATCAAGGAGATTAAGCTCTTGGAAGAAGTCATTAGCATCAAATATTAGTCATCCAAATTGGTTAGATTTTTCTAATTTGATCATGTTTGTATATTTTACTTTGATGTATAACATTATGCTTATTATTGGCTAAACTTTCATAGTATCATCTTGGTTTATAATGAATCTTAACTGAAGTTTAATAATATTGGTTGAACAAGTGATCGGTTTATAATAAGTAAAAGTTATGTTGTAATTATCACTTGATGAGGAATGTTAAAATACTCTTAAAAGATACCCCAAGTTCTAAGCTTGATGATAAGCCAGGGAACTGCCACTCTTGTGAGGCCTTGGATAATAAACTTTAAAAGAGACACGAAGTACCGAGCTTGATCATAAGCTGGGGAACTATCACTCTTGTAAGGGCTTGGTTGAGAAAAAAACATAAATCCTAATATGAAAATGGACCAACTAAAGGATTAGTAGTAATTGATCATCTTAAAATGGGAATGTTGACAAATGTTATGAAAACGGATTGTTGAGGTTCTTCCTCTAAAATCGATTAATTACTTTTCAAGTGAGTGTGCAACATAAACTATTTTAAACAAATCTTGGATGGTTATTATATGAGTTCTATAATTGTCCAAGTGTGGGTTAATACTTGGTAACTCAAGGTTGATCCTTTATAACTTAACTAATCTTAATTGGTATTTTAAGTATAATACAAAGGTTATTTTTACTAAAATATTAAGGAAAATTAACTTAGTAATTTAAGGGATTGTCTCATCTCTAAAGTAAGTTATCTTATAAATACTAAGTATAAATCACTTGTTTATATAAAATGATGTTTTAGTATAGGTCCTGTAGTTATGCAAATCTCTTTCTTTAATCATTATGGAGTAACATGACTTAGGAATGAGGTGTTATTCCCACATTACCATAGCAAGCATATATCACATGTTTACTAATTAATTGTTAAACCAAGTTAAAAGGAGTTTCAACCAAGATGATACACTTTGTCTTTAATTTATGCTTTTAAATTTCATTTAAAAACTTACTTGTTAAACCAAAACTACTATGATGTTTACTTCTGGTTAAAATAAAGACAATGATTTAGTAGTAAAAATCAAACAAGTGTGTCCATGGATTGATACTTGGTTCCTACCTATACTATTCTACATTTACAATAGGTACACTTGCCTATTTGTGTGTGGTTTAATTAAGATAAAAATCATTTTTATAAATTTAAAACTAGACATTGTGTGAAACAACCTTGTTTAAAACTTAACAAGTTTTTTCCTATTTACTATCACCATATAATCCCCATAACCGGATAACATGGATAAAGCTGAAAAAGCAATTTGGGACTCAAAGGATAAGAAGGCTAGAGGTAAAATTGCATTGGCTTTGACAAGGAGCGTCGGATTTAATATTACTAGACGGGTGCTCGCACGATGCAGCGAAAACATGGACTTTGGTAATCACATAACAAGGTTATGTGTGTTTGTTGTTCGTTTTGAAACCGTGAAACCATTCAAACCGGTCATTGGTATGATTTCACGATTGATTTATTTTCTTTAACTTTTGGCTGCCCGATTTAAATTTTCAACAACATTGTTTCAGTTTTCGACGACGAAAAAATATTACTAATGGTTTGGCTCACGGTTTAATTTAAAAACCATCAAAACCAGACCGCAAACACCCATACGTATAATCTAGTTTTTTTTAACTGAAAAACTATATCAATTTGATACTCAACCTAAAGATAGTAAAATACTCGTTTTTATGGTGCAATATTTTATAAAAAAAATATATTAACCGTATAAAAAAGTTATGACGGTTCAAATTTCTTGGGAGAAGTTGAGTTAAAAGTGAAATAAAAAGAGTATATAGGTAACAGATTAAGGGTCATAGTTGTAAGTATTATTTAATTTACAAAAGAGATTAAAGTTAAGGGAGCAAAATTGTAACTATTTTAATGATTTGAAAGTGCACGTGATGTTTATCATTCAAAAGACTATATTGTCATTTTCAACATGCTTTGTGGGTTCTAACTTATGTATTGAAGTTTGTATGTTACTTAAATATAAACGTCTTAATTTGCCCATCTCTCCCTCATTATATATAGTATAGATGAAGGAAACCACGGCTCGTGGTATGATGGCAGCTCTGTCAAACATGCATGAAAAAATGTCTACAGCCAAGAAGGTGTTCTTGATGAGGGAATTGTTTATGAGAAGGATGCACGGGGGAGGTTCAGTCACGAGTCGCATTAATGATTTCAACTCGATCATGTCCAGGTTATCTTATGTGGGCATGAAGTTGGGTAATAAGGCTCAAGATGTGATATTTTTATCTTCTTTGCTTGAGAGTTGGTCTGGAACTGTAATGGCAACTACTAGTTCTATGGGGCTGATGGTTGACATTTGAGGGGGTCCGAGACATTGTGTTGGGTGAAGACTTTCACCGGAAAAGCACAAGTGGCGGATCATCTTCTGATATGTTTTATGCTGGCACAAGAAGGGAAAATAACATGAGCAGTGGGAGTCGGGGGAGGAGTTCGTCTAGAACTTAAAAGAATGTGAAGTTCTGGAGGTGTAATGAAGTTGGACATGTTAAGAGTGGGTGTCCAGACAGATTACAAGAAAAGTTTGCTAAGGTGAACACTGCTGAACATGTTAATGGAGGCGTTAGTGATGGACGAGGCATTATTTTGTAGTGTTGATAGCATAATGGACTCATGGGTCATGGATTCCGGATCTTCGTTTCACGCTACACACAACGGGGAGACGATGGTGAATCTAAAGGTTGACAAATTTGGGAAGGTATGTATTTCTAATGGTGATGTTCTTGATGTTATGGGCATGGGATGTTAATTGGAAACACCATTAGGAACCGTTTGGAACTTGAAGAATTTTAGGGTTATTCCATCGTTGAAGAGAAGGCTTATCTCTGTTAGTCAACTAGATGAACTAGGTGTAGAAGTAAAGTTCGGTGGGAAATGGAAGATAGGTAAAGGTAGTCTGGTTATTGCTCATGGAAACAGGTGTTGTTCATTATACATGGTGGAAGTACCAGCTGAGGGAAGTATGACCGTCTCTCAAAACAAAGTCGGTTTCGCTGAGTAGAAGGGGTAAAATAAGGTTCAATTTGCAAGAGTGGAGCCTGAGGCCAAGGTTATTCAAGCTGAGTAGGGACGGAGGTCTAAAACAGGTAAAAGGTTTGGAGGCAGTGGGAGCAGGAGTTGTGTTCCGGAACAGTTACAAAACCACATTGGGTTTTGAAGACCGTTATACAGATTGATAAAATCTCTCCTGAGGAACTCTTACTGAAAGAGGAGAGTGGCAGTAGTTCTCGGGTTATCTCTGGTACTAGTGGATCGTGCGTATCAGTTGAGATAGAGGACGGGTCAATTTTAGTTGATGAGTTCGAGCTCGGTGGAGCTTCAACTGGCCTTTCTAGTACTTGATGTTGAAGGGGTTGCTTCAACTAGGGGGTAACTTTTAGATTGTTTATGGGAACTGAAAGCTTGGAAGACTTGTTAATAAAGATTACTGATATTACTGATGACTGGGTTGCTGCTTTGTACTTGAATGGTGGGCTGGAGTTTATCGCAAAGCCTTCAAGTGGGAGATTGTTAGGGTTAGTGAAGGTCTTTGGGTTGGGTTCGTTGGTTGACAATTAGAAGACAAAAGGGGGTGGCCCGTGTAATTATGGACGATGGCCTGTTTGGAGTTTTATTGATCCCTATTCTATTAAACCTAATTATTATCTATATATACCTAGTCATGTATTATAGTCTTTTGTATTGTGCTTAATAAAGAATACCCTAGTTGCAGCCCCTGGACGTAGGTCGTCTTGACCGAACCACGTAAAATCTCGTGTCTCTTATTTATTGCTTTCGTTTGTGCGCATGTGCATGTCTTTCGGCTGCGTACCAACTCTGATTAATACCTAACAATCAAAACAATCTTAGTTACTTCTGAAAGCAGTTTGCTGATGTGTTTGAAGTAATAGGAAGATTTAGTGAGTTTTTTTTTTCCAAACTAGTGTTGGTGGAAAAAATATTTACTACTTTGATGTTCATTATAAACAATTTACCAAACTACTATATTTCATTGTTTGGTATTCTGCTATTACTTTTAAATCATCTTTGAGTTTTTTTTTTCTTTTTTCATTATTTATTAGTCTGTTAGTTAATTCTTTTTTTATATATTTTTTATTAACAAATCTTTTGTTATTTTTTACTAACTCGTTCCACTCTATTCACTTTACTAATTTTGTTTTTCGGGTTTGGTCTGATATCTTAACGAACCTAACCGACACTGATCAATTTTGCATCGAATAGTTGTTGCAATTCCTGAGTTTTACCAAATTCTGTTATTATTATTATTTTTTTTTGTTTTAAATACACTCATTTTATGAATTTAGTTTTGGGTTAACTTCTATACTATAACGAACTTGACCAATACTGATTGAATCCGCGTTGAATAAGCGTCGCTATACCTGGTTTTTTTACCAACACCCTCGTTTTACCAATTTATGTTGTTATAATTTTGTTTCAATATGATCATTTTACGAATTTATTTTTTGGGGTACAGTTCCGATACCGTAACAAAGCTACTAGATAACGATCGTATTCACATTGAGTAATCGCCGCAATTACTAGGTTTTACCAATGCCAAGTTTTTAACAAATTTCTATTCTTTTTACTTTTAAACAACTTCCTTTAAGCAGATTAAATTTAGTTTACAAGATTAACAAATTTCTATTTTTTTTCTTTTAAATATGTTCATTTAAGCATAATTGGCAAAATTGAGCATCAAAACGATTAGGGGTGAACGAAAAAAGTGTTGGGGATTGTAGTACATACCTTGAACTACTTCTCAATGCCTTGGAATCACTCAAAAAGTCGAAGAAAAGAAGGGGGGCTGTCTTCTGGCCGATCGCAGCTGCTGGAGGGTTAGGGTTAGGATTAGTTTTGTTTTATAATAATAATAAAAGAAGTTACATCCAAGTCCCTCCAAATTGAAGTATAAGGCATTATGGAAGAAAAGTTAGATGGTTTAACGTACCGGGATGACGTAAAGGCTCCCGAGAAACGTCGGTTAAATCCCGAGAATAATACATACTTTACAAGCTTTAACTCTTGGAACCGAAATTTACGGGCGTTACATCAATTAAGATACTGCGATGGTTGAAGAGAGGATATGTAACTACTTTGATATGTAATTAAGCTATGATCAAATTTCAAGTAAAGTAATTTTGGATTACAAGTAGAGTAATTTTATAATAAAGTAGAGTAATAAAGTTATATAAGTAGAGTAATTATATTATAATACAAAATGTAGGTAGTGTAAACGTCCATGCTTGGACTGTTTGTTACAGAGTGTTGTGCAATTTGCCAATCAATTTTGTAGCCACAGGGTGATTTTTGAACCAACACGATTGTGAAGCAGAGGAAGAAGAAGCGGATTCGATAATTACACTACTTAGATAATAATTACTCTAGTTGAAAAAAGTAGTGTAAATTATATTACAGGTTAAATTTCACGTAGATTAATTTTCAATCTTAAGTAGTGTCATTTTATATTACAAGTAGTGTAATTTTAAATTACAAGTAGAGTATTTTTAAATTTCACATAGAGTAATTTTCAATTACAACTAGTCTAATTTTATTTTACAAGTAGAGTAATTTTATACAAGTAGAGTAAGTTAAATTTCATGTAGAGTAATTTTCAATATCAAGTTGTGTAATTTTATATTACAAGTAGTGTGATTTAAAACAACAAGTAGAGTAATTTTAAATTTCAAAGTAGAGTAATTTTAAATTCCAACTAGTATAATTTTCAATTACAACTAGTGTAATATTATTTTACAAGTAGAGTAATTTTTTATATGAGTAGAGTAATATTGAAAACCGTACATTTTAACTCCATCGTGTTTAACAGAGACAAATGCAACCAACTTCCACGTCTACTACTATATCCAAAATTGGGCTTTTACATCAATTAATAATTACATAAATCAGTTTCTTCAAATTAATGATTAAGTCGTGATTAGTCAGAGATTTATTGTTAATTTGATTGTTGATGCTTTAGTTTGTTCACATCGACAACATCAGTTCGTTTAAAGTTAACTTCGTTCATAATCGATGTTCCAAATCTGTTAATTTTTTGAAATTGATGATAGATTGATGATATATTGATGATTTCGAGTTGGATTGAAGTGAAATTGATCGATGATTGTAGATAGTTTGAGAGAATTGTTTGGGGGTTTGATGGTTCTACATCGACGAGTTTGATGTTTATGAGGAAAAGGGAGATTTCTAGTTATTTACACATTTGCCACCGACTGATTATGTGATTCGCACGTTTAGTATGGAATATTACTTTGTATGATATCCTTCCCATATATATATATATATATATATATATATATATATATATATATATATATATATATATATATATATAGGGTAAAGTTAAAATAAAGAGGGCAACAAAAATGAAAAGAGTGAGAAGGAATATAATCCATTAATCTTAGATTTGAATGGTGGAGATTAATTTAAGAAAATAAATTGATGAGAAGGGCATAAAGATAATAACTCACTTTTGTTGACTTTCTCTTTCCATATGCAAGGCACATTGCAATTCCCCCATCATTTTAAAACGTTTATAACTTTTTCATGCAACATTTTTTTTTAAAAATTTCACCATAATAGCAAGTGTTTTTTTATCTTTAATATGAGTATTATATTGTTATATAAAAATAAAAAAAAATAGTGGGTTTTTTATATTGTGTTATTGGTTCTTCATTATGATTTTTAATTGGGTTTTCTATGCATTGTGTTATAAATTTTGGTCATCGTGTTATCAATTGATACTCATATTAAAGATAACAATTAAAACAAAGATTACGTCATTGTGTTTTTTTGTTTGTCATTGTGTCTTCGTGCCCATCATTTATCTTTCTACTTATCATTGTGTTTTAGTCATTGTGTATTACGCTCATGTCATTGCGTAATATGTAGTTTCTATTGTGTTACGTTTCAGGTCATTGTGTTATATGTATTCACCATTGTGTTTTACGTTTCAGGTCATTGTGTTATATGTATTCGTCATTGTGTTTTACGTTTCATGTAATTGTGTAATATGCATTCATCATTGTGTTTTATGTATTAGATAATTTGTTGTTATTTTATCATTATATTTACGTATTATTATTACACAACCGTATTATTAGCATTTAAAAAAACATAATGATGATTTGAAAGACACAATGACGAAAAAAACACAATAACAAACAGAAAGACACAATGACGAAAAAAACACATGACAAACAAAAAGACACAAAGACACAATGACGTAATTTTTTTTTAATTTTTATATAACAAAGTTATACTCATATTAAAGATAAAAAAACACTTTTTATTATGATGAAAATTTTTTAAAAAAATAATGTTGCAAGAAAAAGTTATGGACGTTTTAAAATGATGGAAGAATTGACATGCGACTTGCATGTGCAGAGAGAAAAATATGTACTGTTACTTTTATACCTTTTTATCTTTGGTCCCCACTTGACATATGTCAATAAACTATGGTTTCTCACACTTCTCATTTTTTTTTTGCCTTTGTAGAATAACTCAACCCTATATATATATATAAGCAAAACCGAAAATTTAAAATTGGTCGGTTTTGTGGTTTGAAAATTAACAAATGTTACACGTGTATTCATTAATTGTGTGTTTGATCGATATTAAGTGTGTTGATTAATGTTGGTAAACATACCATTAGGGTTTGTGTTTCTTAATTCATCAAATCCCCTTTTAGTTTTAGTTTGACCAACAAATTAGGGGTTAGCTTATCTCCTTGATTTAGTTGATTTAGATTAACCGTTACGAGACCACGTACGGATTTCTAGCTTTCGATTTGATTAAGTTGTAAGTTGAGTTATTTTGTCCTTTTTATAGAATTACTCCATATCCCCTAGGTTTGTAATTAGCTCGAGCCTTAAAGGAATATATGATTTATACATTGATCAAGTAGTAAATCATTAAGGTACTTAGTTAAACAACCATGAATTAAAAGCTATCCAGACGTTGTTCGGGTTTTCTGGTAAAATTGACCGTAGGGACCCAGTTACCTTAGTTCCATCTATGTTAGCTCATCATTGGAACCCGGTTTCGACATTCGTTAATACCCAAGCCTCGTCAATCTTTTTTTAAATTCCATGCCTGTAATTCTGTTTTCTCGTAAGTTTAAGTTCCATTAAGTCTTTCTGTTAGTTTCATTAAGTTAAGTTAGTTCATTTAGTTAATTAATTAGTTTAAAATAAAATCAATTAAAAATCTTTCTAGGGTGAGAGTTAGTGTTCAGTATCCGAGCCACCTCACGTGTCCTTGAGTTCGATATACGTACTTCCTTGTCTAAGCTACATGCGATCAGTACATTTGTCGTTTCTGTGAATCTTAGTAGTTTGTTTGATTTAAAGCTTAGTTTGAACCATTTGTTATTTATTTATACATTTTCGCAAATCAGCATTGACACGTGGCGAGATTTTAAAGGTCCAAGAGTTTCATCGGTTAACACTGCTACTAACGACGGTTTGGATGGCTATTTTGGGGATTTTGTGAAAAAGGTGCCTATTATTGGAATTGGTTGTTCAAAATGGCTATTCTAGTCATTTTTCCATTTAGTAAATAGTTTACAAAACACATTATGGTTTCTTTTCTTGTTGAACAGATTAGCATGATACTTAACGAAACACTTAGACTCTGCCCTGCCGCACCAATATACATGCGTGAAACCACCAATAATGTGAAGCTAGGTGGCCTTCAAATTTGTAACATCTCGGCTTTAAGCGGAATACGCCCGGGTGCAACATACAGATAACTCATAATCTCGTAACACTATTAATAGTGACAATATATTTATTTTATTCCATAATATCGCAAGTACACAAATAGTTTGATAATGAGACAATCAACATTACATCTAAATGAAACAAATATTATTCACTGAAATAATCCTAAGGTATAACTAGTTTTCTTGTCCTGGCACTTCATCGTATCAACATGTAGCACGTTTAAAATAATATATTTTGTCAACAACACATGTTGGTGAGTTTTCATAAGTTTTTGCGTATATAAATATATATAAAATGCGCGATTCAACGATCGTCATGCAATAAATATTCAAGCATAATATAAATGAAATCAAATAGTGTCGTCCTTCCGTTCATTTAGCCGAAGCCGTAGAAGTCGGGGAAATAAGAACCACCTTACGTAAACAACCGAAGTCGTAACGTTAAACGGCACAGGTACGTCCCGTCGGACCCTCCCACTATGTGTATGCGTTTGCGTTTGCGTAACTTCCGCCAATAAAACAATAAACACGTTGCAAGCAAGTTCACGTATAATCATAAACAATATGCACGAATAATATTAACATGTACGATATAAGTGAATCGGTTTGTAAACAAGCGCATAACTAACGAAATAAAAACTTGTGACATGCTACACCCCAAAGCATTATAAAGCATTAAAAATGAGGTTATGAAGAACTCACATGTTAAATAAGCAAGAATGAGTAAATAAGCGAAGATGTCTTTAAGCGAGTGAACCGACAGGGTTCGGTTCAATAAGTGACCCTAGATAAATAGATAACTATGATCAAAATAAGGTTGAGGAAAGATAAGAAATAGAGGGCCGACATGTTCGGTTTATAATTCTTAAACGAAAAGTTTGTTAAAAATCTATTTTGTTATATTTTTATAAGTTAAATGAAATAGGTTAGTTATTTGATTTTTAATCAATTTTATTTTAGTTTTTAGAAAAAAAAAACAAAAATAAAGGTTATAATAATTATTAGTTAATTTTAATGATTTCGGTTCGTTTCCGAGTCGAATATTATTTAATAAAACAAGTTTAACGAGTGGTTCATGTTTTTTGGTTGGACATGAACTCGGTTTGATTCGGGTTTATATTTTATATGCTTGAAATGATAAGATGGCGTGACATGTTAGAAATTCGTAGTCTTGTTTATTAATTTTGCAAAAGTTACTTTTTAACTTAAAACTTATTTTTAACCGAACATTAACGTGCCGACGAGTGATAGTGAAAACACAACCACGGTTGTTAATTTAGAGTGACAACATGATGATGATCACATGATATGTTGTACATAAATAAGACAATAATTACCCGAGTATGGAATATCAAAGAAGAAAGAAGAAATTGAAACTTGGATTTTTTGCACCATTTGAAAAGCAATAACACAATTGAAAGTGTAAAGTGTTGTGGTGAATGATTTGTAGAACTTTGAGAGACTTTATATAGGCTTCAAATCGTTAATAACAAGGTTGAAGTGATTAATTGCATAAGCTAGTCATAAGGCTAGTCTTAAGCAATATTAATCACCAAATTAATGAGCTTTGACCCAATTTGGTGAATTAGGAAGTTAATTATCAATAATAAAATAGTCTAGGTTCATCCAATACTTGGAAAAACGAGTCAAATGACGGGAATTTAGAGAGGATGAGAAGAAGGCGTGTGATCCGTCTTGAAGAATACCAATAATTATAAACAATTAAATAACACAATTAATACTCAATAAATGCGGAGATTTTATTAATAATCCGAAAATATCAAATTTTTAAATGGTTCGGGTTTTCGGGTTTTTTAAAAATGACGAATGTCACAGGATTCATAACTTTTAGAAATTTCGTCCCGAAATTAATTTAAAAATAATTAAAAAAAAACAACTACTACATGGAGTTGCTAAAAGTTTTAACAAATTTTATATATATATGAAAAATAAAATCGATAACTAAATAAATTAATAACACTGATCTTTGAATGACCTAAAAAAATGCCACAAATGGGATGTATGGCAAGGGCACTTATATATAGGATATACCAGTGTCGTATCCACCATGTCCTTATCATACTGCATTTGTCCCGTTTTCCTAAAATCATTCCAAGTTCCGAGTTATTCCATACAACCGTACTTATTATGTTTTCCATGCAAGGACTTTGATAATTACGTGTCGACCCATAATTACCTTTGTCGTCGGATGGTCCACATAATCCGTCCCGTTGTGTGGGTTTTAATAAATAAAATAAAATTTTATATAAAAGTTTAGAAATCAAGAACAATGAACTATAAGGATCAAAACTAACAAAAATATATAAGCGAGCCCTAAAGGTATGGATAACGCGAAAGTATTATGTCAAAATAAATAAATTAAACTATTGAAGTTTAAACAAAATAAACGACGTTATTCGGGTTTAAAACGAAATAAACTATGTTATTAACGTTGAAACGATATAAATGATGTTATTGAGGTTTAAAACTAAATAAATGAAACTATTGAAGTTAAAATGAAATAAGCAAAACTCTAGAGTAATACAAATTATTAAAAATAATGAATGAAAATATTAAGGTCATGAACGTCGCAATAAATAAATGAAATATTGGTGGGTTGAGAATAGCTGGGTGATTTTAACTAACAAAATATAGCCAAGTAAGTCGATACAGCCTTGAGTTCAAGAATAAAATACATAAACGACACTTTTGTTGTCAAAATATTAAAATAGATTAAGTTTTTTGGGGTCAACAATGACACGTTAAATAATATAAAATAAAGTATCAACATGAATAAGGTAGCATTGAGATTAAGAATAACAAAGTGAATAGTTGAAACCTTAAGATTGAGAGTAACAATGTAAACCATTGGACTCAAATTGATGAAACATTAAGATCAAGAATAACAAGATGGTTCGATGAAACGTTGAGCGAGAAAAGAAC
The DNA here is from genome assembly GCF_021521415.1 of Bidens hawaiensis. NCBI lineage: Eukaryota > Viridiplantae > Streptophyta > Magnoliopsida > Asterales > Asteraceae > Bidens > Bidens hawaiensis. The sequence continues at coordinate 81,922 of NW_027492083.1, read as the reverse complement.
CAAACGAATAAACAAAACAATTCATGTAAAGTAAATATAAAATGAACACGTGTGTTATACTAGATAGCTATAATCATATTCCTGGTTATAAATAAACTAATCCCTTTAGAGGTAACCGGAATAGATAGCCAAAGGTAGAAATACGGTTTTATTAGATTACTATGTACATAACCATGTTCATAGTCCCAACTTCCACTAAACGATTATGTTCACGGGAAATCGGTCATAGACCGTGAGATTGAGGTACAAAAGTAAACCAATTCAACAATACGACTATGTATTATGTATTATAGGTACATCCCGTAGGACCATCTCACTATGTGTATGTGTTTGCGTTTGCTTAACTTCCACCAATAAAACAATAAACATGTTGCAAGCAAGTTCACGTATAATCATAAACAATATGCACGAATAATATTAGCATGTACGATATAAGTGAATCGGTTTGTAAACAAGCGCATAACTAACGAAATAAAAACTTGTGACATGCTACACCCCAAAACATTATAAAGCATTAAAAATGAGGTTATGAAGAACTCACATGTTAAATAAGCAAGAATGAGTAAATAAGCGAAGATGTCTTTAAGCGAGTGAACCGACAGGGTTCGGTTCAATAAGTGACCCTAGATAAATAGATAACTATGATCAAAATAAGGTTGAGGAAAGATAAGAAATAGAGGGCCGACATGTTCGGTTTATAATTCTTAAACGAAAAGTTTGTTAAAAATCTATTTTGTTATATTTTTATAAGTTAAATGAAATAGGTTAGTTATTTGATTTTTAATCAATTTTATTTTAGTTTTAGAAAAAAAAAACAAAAATAAAGGTTATAATAATTATTAGTTAATTTTAATGATTTCGGTTCGTTTCCAAGCCGAATATTATTTAATAAAACAAGTTTAATGAGTGGTTCATGTTTTTTGGTTGGACATGAACTCGGTTTGATTCGGGTTTATATTTTACATGCTTGAAATGATAAGATGGCGTCACATGTTGGAAATTCGTAGTCTTGTTTATTAATTTTGCAAAAGTTACTTTTTAACTTAAAACTTATTTTTAACCGAACATTAACGTGCCGACGAGTGATAGTGAAAACACAACCACGGTTGTTAATTTAGAGTGACAACATGATGATGATCACATGATATGTTGTACATAAATAAGACAATAATTACCCGAGGATGAAATATCAAAGAAGAAAGAAGAATTTGAAACTTGGATTTTTTGCACAATTTGAAAAGCAATAACACAATTGAAAGTGTAAAGTGTTGTGGTGAATGATTTGTAGAACTTTGAGAGACTTTATATAGGCTTCAAATTGTTCATAACAAGGTTGAAGTGATTAATTGCATAAGCTCGGCGCTGAGGGCATCCCTGAAGCGCGGGGGATTTTGTGACATTTCTAATTGGCTGTCTTGTATTTCTATTAAGTTGTTTAATCGTTGGCATGTTGAATCATATACATAATGGGCTGGTTTAGATCGATCCTAACCGGATGATTATGAATTACTTTTATTCAATAGAATAATAAAAAAGATTCCATAGAATAATAATATTCAACTCGGCAGGGTTCATTTCAGAATTGACGCGAAATCCAGGTTATTGTCATTCAACCGCCACAAGATCAACAATTCCATAAGCTTGGGCCTCTGTTGCTGACATAAAAACATCTCTTTCCATGTCTTCGGATACAACCCATAAGGGTTTGCCCATTCTTTGTACATAAACCCTTGTCAGGGTTTCACGTAGTTTCAGCAGTTCTCCCACTTCCAGGATGAATTCTCCCGTTGCTACTTCAAAAAAAGAACCAGCAGGAAGTTAATTATCAATAATAAAATAGTCTAGGTTCATCAAATACTTGGAAAAACAAGTCAAATGACGGGAATTTAGAGAGGATGAGAAGAAGGCGTTTGACCCGTCTTGAAGAATACCAATAATTATAAACAATTAAATAACACAATTAATACTCATTAAATACGGAGATTTTATTAATAATCCGAAAATATCAAAATTTTAAAATGGTTCGTGTTTTTGAGTTTTTTAAAAATGACGAATGTCACAAAATTCCTGCCAAAACACAGTTCTTCTTGGCATGGCTATCGTCCACCATGACCCAACCATACTGAACATGCAAAGCTATTTTAATCCTTTGCAATTCATAGAGCCCAAAAAACACATAGCCTAATTTCCTTTCGGTTTTGGTTCTCGAATTTGTGTTGGCCAAAACTTAGCCATCGTTAAAGCTAAAATTGTTCTTGCTATGATCATTTTGAAATATAGTTTTATCGCATCACCATCATATGTACACACCCCGATTCAGGTACTAACGATTCAACTTTCATACGGTGCCCCAATGATCTTTAGTAGGGTATTGAGTAGATAAGATATTTTGGTTATAAGGAATTCATGTTGTTTCTCGAGTTTAATAAAAGAAAGAAAAGATATGTAAGAAAATTGATGATAGAAAAGTAAGGAAAGAAAAAGATTAATTAAGAATCGTCTACTGTGTTTCAAGTTTAGAGGAAATGAAAAGAAAATTAAAGATTTTATGTCCTAATTTGAAGGATTTGAAAGGAATGAAATGATGATAGACCAAAAAAAAAGGTTTATATTATACGAAAAGAATCAAAGAAACGAAATTTCTTCAAAAGTTCTTTTAGTTCATTCTTTGATTTAATTGAATGAAAATCAAGTTATTCAAATTTGCGATACCTGCTTCTAAAAAATTATATTTGGTCAGTTATTTTGGGACTAAAGTAAGATATAAAATTACTTTTTCACAAATAAATATAAACAATTACAAAGTAAACAGTTAAACCGTAAACTTTGTGAAAGACACAATTAGTCAAATTACTTCTTTTACTTGGGTTTTCTCAATCTTCTTATAAAAAAACAAAGGCGAATTAGTTGGGTGCTAATAGGAGCTATATGATCGAGGGACAACTTACTCATTGGTGGTGAAGCACACGTGAATAAATGAAACATGAACGAGACAAAACAAGATGAGCACAAAGACAATAAATCGAGAAGGATAACTTTTCTATGTTAATGTGATATGTACTTTGCTTTTTCAATATGGTTACATGACAACGGCCTGAACACTTCAACTTTAAGTATTAATAATGCGATTGAAAGGTTTCCATACAAAAGTAGAAAATAATATGAAACTCACACATTCTCTTACACAAAGCATGCATCCATATGCGATAATCAACCCATGGCTCAAGAAGTTTGTCTGAACGAACGAAAAAAAAAGGAGCTCTTAATTAAACTTGTTTGTAACTCAAAACAAAAGTCTGAAAATCACATATTCTCTTAATTGCAACTTATCTTATGGATTAAAGTTCCAGTATTTCTCATAATGATAAAAAGTCTGAGTATATAACATAAATACAAGAGATAAATTCAAAGATACTTGCACCGAAGTAACAAAATCATGAAAACAATATCAATATGTAATTGCCCACTAATTAGTTTTCAGCGCCTGAAGCTGTGGAGCTACTTACCCGTGTTCAGCGGGTCATGCATAGTAATGTTATGACTCCAAGATCAGCAAATATAGTTTTTAAAAATTGGGTTTTGCGATTCAAAAAGGGGTAGCGGCGCAACTTGTTGCCCGCTTGCATTCTGTTTCGATGTAATCCAATAAACAATCATATACTATAATATTAGTTATCACCATGTGTATGCGTTAATATTTTCATCATAATTATCAAAAGTCTGAACTATAGTGTTCCCATTTTAAGATGAAAATAAGTTCACAAATTTATCTATGAATTAAATTCACTAAACTTAATCAAATATCTCAATCATCATATATGAAAATCTTAGTTCTCATGACAAATCAAATGAATCATATTCAATATTAAAAGTTTTTAAGTGTACCGTCGCAAAGATTTTACGACAATTTTACATGCGTTTTTGATGGTATAATAATAATAGCTAGAGCAGTAAAAGCACCATTGGAGACGACTAACGGTCTCATTATGTTTATTATAATTGTAGGAACAAACGACAAGCTAGTAACATATTTGTATTAGATGCAAGGTGGTGGGTTATTTTTTGAAACATAATAGACAATTACCTTATTTAGATTATATCATTATCATTAGGTCATAGGGTATACTCTAACCCCTCTTATCTCCACATAAGCACATCATCACTCATTTTTCTCTCTTTCACTCCATCTCACCCAAAGAAAATGGTTTAATCCATAATAAATAACAAATCATACATAATTAATACGTATTATTCTTTTTAATTAACCCGTTAGAATCATAATCCATTGGTGTTTTTTAAAAAACTTAACACTAGTGGGCAGTGGTTTAATGTATATTTAAAGTGTCATGTCATCTTAACTAATGTTGGACGTTAGAGTATACCCCATGACCTTAGAAGCAATGTCTTGACTCGTGCTTATCATTTGTAATTTGTCAAACAATGACTTAATTAATATGTGATAGTTTAAAGTTTTATATTTTTCAAACAATAATACTAATCAATATATACATTATACGCATTAATACGTGATTCAAGCAGCTGACATCCCCTTCACATCGTTTAAGCTTTTTACCAGGCACAAGCACTTGTGTGCAATACTGTGCATTTGATATACTTTCTTATTATGACATTCTTCCTTTTTTCTTCATACCATGTAGGAGCAAGCGTGATTGAAAACATTATTGCAAAATCTGCAACAGGGGAAAGAGTTATCATCATCATCATAATCATAATCGTACTTAGTATATCCTACCAATAGCAAAGCTATGGTAGGGTCTGAGAAGGGTAAGATGCAGACAGCCTTACCTCTACTCCATAGGAATAGAGAGACTGCTTCCAGTGAGACCTCCGGTTCGATAGTGGTTTTGCATCAAGCCTTAGATATAAGACACATAACACTCAACCATCAGGACCTCAGCCGAATGGTGCATGTACCATTGTCTTTCGGCTATCAGCGCCACCACATGATGCCTGATTACCCTTCCGCCACTTTTAATAGTATTTTCACAAAATTAGTAAAATAACGTCAAAATTAGTGCAATTTCACTTTTACCCACCCAAGGGCCGCACATATATACATTATATAAATGCGTGCACCGCAAACAGGAGGTAGGGGAAAGAGTTAACCTAGCATTAATATAACAGCAGGAATATGCAACGGATACTGAAACTCCCATTCGTATAATGTTGGCTGAGCTATGTTCATGACCACGAACATTTGTAAATCAAGGTGCCATTATGTTCATGACCACGAGCATCTCATAGAGATATGATCAGTCTGAAATTATCTTGCAGTTGGTGAGGGTGACTTGGGTGGTCCATCTATTGCTAAGACAGAGTAGCCATATCATGCCCATGCACCTGTTTCTCAAAGTTTGCAACTTCCATTTACCATCCTTGTCAATGAATCTATACGGGATAGTGAACAGATGTCCTTGGGACATAATATGTGCTACTATGTCTGAGCAAAAGGTGGACAACATAAGATTGTAGCATGCAATGGATTGAACATTTTCATCTTCACCGCTTCAACATCCAAAGATTTAAAATCTGTTCAAGTAAACCCTTTATGTTAATTATCCAAAAGAATAAATCTTTGAAAACTAGAAGAATCAGAGATATACATACCTGTAGGTGGTGTTACATATACTGTGAAGAAAGTTAAAACAACGAAGATGAGAAGGAGATGGATGGATGGATGAATAAATAAATAGGGATGTACAGGAAGGAATATCGTTGGTTGGAAGAAAAGAATTTGCGACAACTGTACGTTGTTTTATTCGATTCTTGGAATGGAGAACAACTTTATTAAATTGACTAAAACTTTATATTCTTTTTATTTTATGCCTAATACAACGGTGTAAACGAGCTAAGCCAAGCTGGACCACGACTTGTTTCGAGCTCATTTTCTAAAGATCGAGTTCAGCTCGTTTATTGTTTATTAAATAATTTATATATATATATATATATATATATATATATATATATATATATATGTTTTTTTAGTTATTTTGACAAAAAAAACCTTGACGAGTCTAACAGGCATTGTAGTGTCATATCAATACATAGAAGTCCAAAAAAGGTAGTAACGTAAAAATACAATAAGCTCGTTAAGTCTTGACGAGCTAAAACGATCTTCTCGTACAAGGCTCAGGCTTTTTATCGATATGACCTCAAGTAGCTCACGAACGATTCGACTAGTTTGCACCCCTATTCTTAAACACGTATTTTAAATTTAAAAATACTGTAAATTTTGCAGTTTTGCAATTCAAAATTTATACACGTATGTGCTAATCATATCCAAATGAAGTAATCTATATTATAAATAAAGATAGGCAAAATTCCTAAAATAGCCCTTTTTAGAGAGAAGATTCCCAAAATAGCTCTTTTTTTTTTTAAATCTTTTAAAATTTGGACTGACAAGACGTTTTGAGAAAAGATAAAAATAAAGAGGGAGCAGTCTAAATTTTGAAGGAAATTCAGGTAAGAGACGAGATTTGGGAAAATAATGAAGATAAAGTCCAAATTTTTTGTAATCTTGGAGCAAAAGTTCAGATTTTTTCAAAACTTTTTTTTTTCACAAAACTGTTTTGAGATACTGTTTTTTTATGTTTTCTACCTTTCCCGTCCATATTTTCAAATTCTTGGAAAAATATATTTTTTACTATTATAATTTATACCCCTGAACCACCACCACCACCATGAACCACCACCTTGAACCATCATCGACGCTGTCGGTTGCCGGAGCTCCGGCCACCGTCTTCCGGTCTTCCTTTCTCATCTTCACTGAAACCCAGGTCAGAACCATTAGCGGCGGTGGCGGCGGATGCAGCAGGGTCGTCGTCGCCGGAGTTTGGAATTCCGGGCAAGAAACCAAATATGATATTATTAGTAAATATGTCACAAGAAACCAAGCCTACAATTTGAAGACCAAGATTCAAAAACAACCCATTTCTCATCTCATTAAAATGAACAAAACCCATAAGCCAAAATGCATAAAGCTCTGTTTTTTTAAGGGCTTTAACCCTCCTCTGTTTACCTTCAATTTACTTTTTTCATCAAATTCTCACAAATCTTTGTATCTTTATCTCGTTTTTTTAACTTTTGTTGGCATAGTCCTTCTTAAACACACTCCAATTGGGTTAATTATCACAAAAAGTGTATCAAATTTGAATCTTTTTAACACCCACAAAGCATGCACACTAGTTGTATGGTCAATTGGCTCAAAGAACCAGTTTCAAGAAAGTAGTGTGTCTGGGTTCTTGGGGAAGGTGTACAGCAATGGGGATGTGTAAAGCAATTGATTTTTTGTTATATTGTTTATAGATTTTTTGTTATATTGTTAGCAGATCCGTTTTGTCACCGCCACCGTCGGCCCCACTTCCCTTTATAGATTCCACAGATCTGTTGCAGTATGTTCGATAGCAGAGACTGTTGCAGCGGTGGCGGAGGCGGCTATGGTGGTAGTGACGGTGGTGGTGATGGGGTAGTGACGGTGGTGGTGGTTCACGGTGGTGGTGGTTCATGATGGTGGGTGGTTCAGGGTATAATTGTAAAAAATATATTTTTCCAATAATTTGAAAATATGGATGGGAAATGTATGAAACATAAAAAAAAGTCTCTCAAGATGGTTTTTTAATAGAAAAAGTTTTGGAAAAATTTGGACTTTTGCTCCAAAATTACAAAATAATTTGAACTTTACCTTCATTATTTTCTCATATCTTGTCTGCTACGTTACTTTCCTTTAGAATTTGGACTGCTCCCTCATTATTTTTATCTTTTCCCAATACGTCTTGCCTATCCAAATCTTAAATTGTTTTAAGAACAAAAAGGCTATTTTGAGAATCATCTTTCTAAAAAGGACTATTTTGGGAATTTTCCTATAAATATAAGTTAAAAGGCCTCTTAATTTGTAAGAGACATAAAGTTTGTTGTTTAGGTACAGTAGAAACTCTATAAAATAATACACTTGGGACCACCAAAATTTATTAATTAAAAGAGTTATTAATTAATCGATAAATTAATAATTATTAATTTATATATTAATTAATATTTTATTAATTTATAGTAGAATGTTCTGACTCACCCAGAAGAAAATGTAGTTGCACAGTTGTTGACTGATGAAGAAATTATTGAAAGCGTTATTGGAATTAATAAAGATGATATCGATGAAGAAGATGATGAAAGTTCTACAATGGAGCCCCCTTCGCGAAACGAAGCTATTAAAGCGGCAATCACATTGAACAATTTCTTGTTGAGCTATGAGAAAATAACACCAGAAGTTCTTACCATGCTAAGGAAAATTAGAGACGAGATTCAAGGGGAAATTGATTTCAACAAAAAACAAAAGACAATTGAGTCATTTTTCAAGAAACCTTCATAAATTATTCATGTAATATGCTATATATAAGGAATTATTAATTTATATTTTATATGGGGTCTAAATAAATTATCAAAAATGTATTATCTTATAATTTTAGCGAATTATTAATTTAGCACCCTATCCCCGAGTCGGGACCGGCAAAAAATATTATCTTAGAGGCAATTTTGTCTTTACCCATCATCATCTTAAATATCGAGTTTAAGATAATTGGGTATTAATTTATCTTAAATATCGAGTTTAAGATAATAATGTATTATCTTAAATAATCGAGTATTAATTTATCGAGTTTCTACTGTACAACATTCTAGAGGCAATTTTGTCTTTACCCATCATCATCTACCAGGTTAATTTTAATTCATTCAAAAATAGTTAAAAGCCTGGTAATTTAACTTCAATCATATTCAGTTAATTTGTAGAATGATTACACATTTACCCCTTATTTTAAATCAACAACCTCAAAAAGTTTAAATGGCTATAACTTTTTCACACGTTAATATTTTTTTAAATTATACATTAAAACAAGCATTTTATTTTCTTTAAATGAATATGGCATATATATATTTTCATTATAAAAACTTAAACGCGTTATCTGATTACTAGCAAGGAATGGCAATAGGTTGGGTCGGGCTAGTTCGGGTCACGAGTCTAAAAGGGTTAAGGTCGGAACGGGCGATACAAAAAAGGTTAATTTGGTTCAGGCCGGTCGGGACAGGTTTCGGTCGAAAGGTGTCAAGTCAAAACGGATTTCGGGTTAGAACAATGTCGGGTCGGAACAAATAGCGGGTTAAATCACGTTCAATGCAGCATTACGCGGGCACCAACACCAGATTGCCGGTGTCTTGTCGTTGTGTGATGCATTTACTGGTATTATCGCCTGGTTACGCGTATACTGTTGTGAGGTCATGCACGTAATGACACAGTAACGCCGATTACTAGCTGATGTCGTGTTTGCATACACAACCTATCGTACCAGGCAAGCACCCAAACCAAAACAAATTATTTAGTCATTTGTAATAAAACTGAATGATGAGTGAACAATTCATGAACCCTTGTGAATTTTGTATGATAAACTTACAAACCAAAACAAATTATTTTGTCATTTGTTAAAATGAATATGAATGTATGTAAATGGTTTGTTACTTAAGTTCGTGAGCAGTCGAATAATTTTGTTACGTATCTTAAAATCATCCCCCCCCCCCCCCCCCCTTCCATCCCCTTTTAATAGCCACGTGAGACATCCGGTGGTTATTACAAGAAACTTGAGTTTTGAACTATAAGATAATCAATGGCAAGTGAAAAGTTAGAGATATCACATAAGCATAAAAGTTTATATTGATTTTGGTGGATGTAACTCAACTTACGTCCACTTCTTAGTTTTCATCCCAAAAAAAAAGCACCTCAAATAATGATGAAGGTTAGGCTAAGTTATTGGGGGTGATTGAAACCATGAATTAAAGAATTTTTTGATCGACAATTCTATTCAGTCGGATTAAACAATATAAAATCTAAATAGATAATTTTTCTTCATCCATTCAAAGGACTGTTTTTACAATAATATTAATTAAAAAAAACTTGTGAATTTTTTAACAAACAAAGACCTAAAATTTGCAAGATATTGGCGAGATACTCATTTGACATATGGAAGAAGAATTAAAAAGCAGCTCGAAGACCTTTAAGATCTTTGAAACGACCCGGCCAACTAAGGCTAGGAGTGTATCACCGACAGAAGAGACGAGTAAACCGGTGCACAACAGAAGGCGGACCGGCCGACCCAACCCAAAGTTCAACTACGAGCTTTGGGGGCCGAGGCCCCTACTGCTGGTCGGCAAACAGGCGATGGGCATACGCGTCGCTTCTAGCCCGGATTTTGACTTAGAGGCGTTTAGTCATAATCCAGCGCACGGTAGCTTCGCGCCACTGGCTTTTCAACCAAGCGCGATCAAAGTAACAACGCCGGAGGCACGACCCGGCCAACTAAGGCTATGAGCGTATTACCGACAGAAGGGACGAGTAAACTGGTGCACACCAGAATCATCAATTATGGATTCCAAATAAAATATTTTACCAATTTCTTTTTCTATGTAATCACCAAGCTATTGGCGAGATACTCATTTGACATATTATTGCGAAGGGGATTATTGAATATATTCAAGAGTTAAATGTCATTTTAGTACCTATGGTTTGTCAAATTACACAACTTTAGTACCGTTTGTGAATTTATTGCAAACGACTACCTCACTTTTCTAAAATTTGCAATTTTAGTACTTTTTTCTAACCCATCTATTTTGTCCATCAAGTCAGGGGCAAATTAGTAATTTTGATTATTTTATTTATTTTCTTTTTTGAGCTAAGTGTCATTTTCATATCCATGGTTTGTTCAATTATGCAACTTTAGTAGATTTTTCTTAATTTGTTGCAATTGGATACTTTGATTAGTTTTGGGTAGATAGATAAACCAAAAGAGAAATTACTTATTACAATTAAAACGCAACTCAAATACATAATAGAAGATGAAAAAAAAACATGAAATATATAACATATTTTTTAGCCTTTTGTTCTTGATTGCAATTTACTTCTAGTAGCTTAAGATCCGAGTTCGTTTTAGCCATTTTTCTTACATTTTCTTTATGTTCATTGATTTTTTTTCAAAAGTTTGGGTATGATAACAGTAGCTCTTTAACACATCGGAGGATCAAGCCAAATAACAATCACACAACTTCACACCTCTTAGTATAACATCAATTGAACTTGTAGATGAACGACGGTTGACGAATCACATAGGCAAAACACCATATCGTAATTCATTGAACTTGAGATAAACAATGAATAGGGTTTCGAGGATCAATGAGCGTGGGGTGGGGGGGGGAGTGATCTATTCATTTAGGGTTAGAAATGATCTTTTAATTGTAATATGTAATGCCCCCTTGGTTTGCCTATTTATCCAAAACTAATCAAAGTATACAGTTGCATAACGATCAGAGAGAGGTGGAATAACTATCTCGATCTTAAATAACTGAAATAGGCACACTATGTCGATATACGATTTCGTTATCATATAGCGAGTTTTTCAGTTATGTAATTGTTACGAATCGGAAAGAATCGTGCAGATTAGGTCAGTTGGTGAACTATTATCCATATTGTGTTGTTTTCTCAGGACGTTTTAAGAATGTGTGTTAAGAAGTCCATTGTAATTTGTTCCCGCTTCCATTAGGGAATTTCAGGTTGTGGTAACACTCCTGAAGTTTTTTTATACTCAGCCTTAACTTTAGTATGGGCCACGCATTTACTAACATACGTGACTATAATCTTTCTCATATCATATCACCCATAAACTTGCTTAACATCTTTTCATCTTTGTTAGTACTTGGACGAACAGAATATTTCAAACTTGATTTTTCCTCATTTATGATCCAGCCACATAGATTATAAGGGTTTGGGGTTCAGATTTTCGTTCTTGCAGTGAAGTATTTCGTAGGTTTTCACAATTATAATTGTTTAACAACTCCACCCATCTCCATTAACTCTTATTCAATTTCTTCTGATTAATTATAGGTCATAGGCTTTTATGGTTTGTGTAATTTGTACATTTAGTGGGATACAAGCAGTATTTCCAGACCTTAAGTGCAAAGACAACTGCTCCCAATTCCGGGTCATGGGTAGTATAATTTTTCTCGTGCACTTTTAGTTGTTACGAAGCACATACTATAACCTTGTTTTCTTTCCATTCATAACTTCGGTCTTTTTGAGTCGGGAAAATAAAAATTTAGGTAATACTGGAAAAGTTTTCATCTTACTGGGGTCTACATGAATTCCTTGGTTAGTTTGCAAGATGCCCTACGAATTGTATTCCTTACAACCAATAAGTTTTGCTCCAATCTTCTTTTGTTTTCGGATATATTAAGATATCGTAGATGAGTACTACGACGAACTTGTCAGGATAGGGATTACAGATTCGGTTCGTAAGATTCATGAGCACTACCGGTGCATTGATTATCCCGAAATCCATACCCTTTTCATCGGATTCTTTGATTGTAACTTTTGCCAAATACGCTACACGTCCTTGATGTAGATATTTTAATACTTTAAGATGTGATATGAAAGGGATTATGGTACTAGGTTTTTCTCCACGTACTGGACCACTTCTTTATCTGGAAGAGGTATTCTGACAGTTCTGCCCTTACATACGGCTTTCGTTTTGAATTCAAATAACTAGTCCACACTGACTATTATGTAACAGCTCCCCAATTTCACCGGGAGTAAATCGATAGGAAACAGCTAGTTGCTTAGACTGAGAGGGTAATTTCGAACAGTATGGTTAACAATTATACTCTAACCTTTAGAAGGTTCTATAGTATAAGGATCTATTAATTTACTAAGTGTTATATATTTTTACATGGTAAAGATTTATAGAAAAGAAATTTCTATCAGTGCCCGTATTAAATAAAACTAAAGTATGCTAGTCAGAACTAAGAATGTACCTGTTACTACACTTGCTCTGTTCGATTTAATCACAATACGCGGCCTCTAGCCGAGTTAGACGTCGATGCTAGTCCTTGCGTTTGTCTTCTTATTGCAACTCAATTCAAACTAGGGCAATCTTTCTTGACGTGCTCCATACTGCCACAACAAGCCTAGCAGTTTATCATGGGTTGGTTTTATTGGATTGGTTGTTGTCGGATTGGTTGGGGTCGAGGTAACTGTGAATACTAGGGTTGGGATGGTTGGTTTATAGTGTCTAACCTTCCCACATTTGTGACACACATTGGTCCGGCATTCACCTACATGGTGATAACCACATTCCCCACATTTTGGCAAAGGCCCCTTATACTTTTCTTGCTTCGTGTCTAAATTGGTCATGGTGTAATTTTGTGCCATAGAGCGTGCACGTTTATTCGGTTGTCTTCCTTGTTCTCTTGCCCTATACTCGGTTCATTTAGTACCAGATGATTCCCCTGACATTCTTAATATACCACTCCTAACCAAATCATAAGCTACAATGCTGGCTTATGATACGTATTTTTGAAAGTTACATGACCAACTGAATTAACCAAACTCCTTACTTCTTGGGCTAAACCCCAACTGTAGCGTTCGATACGTTTAGATTCTAGGGTAACTAGCCATGGGACTAGACGGGCTAGTTCGTTAAGACGGTGGGTGTAACCCAAATGATCTGCTCCCTTCATTTTTAAATTCCAAAGTTCTTGTTCTAATTTTTGGATTTCATTTACTGGACAAAAGTGTTCTATCATAAGATCCTTAAGTTCTACCTAAGACATACGGTTAATTACTTCTTGTCCATGAATTGTCATGATAGTATTTCACCACATTAGGGTGTGGTCCACAAATGTAGAAGTAGCATATTTGACAATACACTCTGGTGGGCAGTTAGTGATATTGATAATGGATTCAGTCTTTTCGATCCACGTTACCAGTCCATTAGGTCCTTCAGTACACTAAAATCTATGGGTTTACATAACATATAGTTATTAAGTAGACATCCCCGTCGTGGAGGATCTGAGTTGTTACGATCATTGTTCATGTCTGGTGGGGGGTTATTATTATTGAGAGTAGCATTAGTGTTCAACGGGGAAGTATTAGTTGTGACAGTGTTAGTGTTTATCGGGGGAGTGTTTGTAGTTGTATTAGTATTTAGCGGGGGATTAGTATTCACGGCTGCATTAGTGTTTGGCATTTTATTTGAGTTCATAGTTGTATTAATACCAGCAGCGAATTGTGCTGCTATTGCTGGAAGTACTGTCTGTAATTTCCGAGCAATCATCTCGGTCACATCTGTCTCAGATAGTATGTTTATTTTCTCCGGGGTCATTCTATAACGACAACCAATTATACCGCATTTAATAATAATTCATTACATAACTAATCACAAAAGGAATCACATTAGCTGATAATCAGGTATTTCAAATAGCACATATGTATCACACACATCTGTTCCTGTGTCAATATACTAAGGATAGTACATATATCTGGTCTAACAGAGGCCATTGTTTGTATGTATATATCAAAAGTTACCACCAAGTGACAAGTAATTTTTTAACCCGGTAAGGGTTAGTATTGTAATGAAAGTCCAAATTATCCTCCATATCAGCACAGCACACTATTAGATGCTTGTGTGGAGTATCGAAAATATGCTAAACACAAAAGTACCATACTATCCTTGTCTATCCAAGTGTACATTATAATAATCATGAACAGGTCACGACTAGCACAACAATTATGCCAATACAATCCCACCATTGGGTAACTATTTTCGTCCTCCCTCTCCCGTAAGTAGACATCTACCTATTATAAGTTTTAAACAGTGTGTTATAGTTGGAAGGCATTTGTATACTCCACTTGACCTTTGGATGTTATTAAATATAACTATAGAATATTCTTTCACCAGGTCATTCAGTACCCGCAGGCATGCTGGGTTTACTGAAAGTGATTATTTATTAATTAAGAGTATGTATGTCCCATACAAGCCAAGCTACATCATTGGTCCGCGGGTGTGAGGTTTCTTTCCTATAGCCTTTTGATTCCAGTAAAGAAAATATATGAGTGTTGGAGGTACTCGTACACAAGTAGTTTGATGAGTTTGCTAGTTAGGGAGGTTCGTCAAGGTCGGTTGCACTGGTGATATGTAGAGGGAATTATTATTATTATTATTATTATTATTATTATTATTATTATTATTATTATTATTATTATTATTATTATTATTTCTTTTTGGAATTATAGTTAGTACATAATATATACAGGTGATTGCAGTCTGTTATATTATAATTGAAGGCTCGGTATGCTAGTTACATTTATAATTTAATAATTTGGGCTCGCCACTAGGTATTCCCCTAGGAATAGTGTTTGTTCTTGAAACACGAAAGTGGAGAAATGACTGGAAAGCATTTTAGTTTACTGTTAGAAAATGAGTATATAGGATACGGATTAGGCCCAAACTGATAAGTGTTAGGTATACCCTCTTGAAATGATTGTATGTAGATCACACCTTCCATGGTTCTTTCCTGGGTCTTGAATATTAAGCCCATTTGTGGTTCCGTCATACCACAAGATCCAGTTTGGACTCGTTAGATCATTCTCTTATTCTCGTTTACAGGCAACACCAGTTCTTCACCCGACATAAAGCTACCCGACCTGGATATCTTTCGGTGTAAGGGTTAGTCATAAAATAACATTTTTCAGTAGCTTTAATCAGAGTAAGAAATATTATTAATTAGGGAAAAAATAAGATATTATATTTATGATGATCGGGTATAATATTAATTAAAATAAACTATAATATTAATTATAATAAAGTTTAGTATTTATTATAATCGGATATGAGATTTATTGTAGTAGGATTTATTATTACTGATAGTACAGTACGTACACTTATTCGTCCACATTATACCAAATAATCACGTGTGCATGTTAGATATATACTCCGCATCACCTTTATACACATATGTTTCCAGTTTTACCTATCGGTATGCTCCGTGACTTCTCCCCGAATTCCCTCGTACAAGCAAGTCTGTTATTACGTTCCGAACCATAATAACTCACTTTCCCTTCGAGTTTATCCCGGTATCCATCAGTATATAATATTAAGTTATTATTTGTTTTCCAGAGATAATCGAGCCTGCATTTATATTTTAGGTATCCTAAGGGATAACCTAATCCTTTATAACCAATGGCTCTGATACCAACTTTTGTCACACCCCGTTAAGCAATTTACGGAAGCGTAAAACGGTAATGTAACATACACCACTGGTATCAAATTCATTATTTGTGAAGAAACATTACTAACTAATTTACAATATATTACATTCGTTCTAATTTTTTTTATAAACTAGGTGATACAAATCCAAGCCAGTCCTTTAACTGCTTTACTCCTTACTAGTACAGTTACATCTATTAATATAGCCTCGATCACAATCCAAGCACGTAGCACAAAAGCAATCTACTTCAAGTATCTGCACACCTGAAAAGCATGTTAAAAACGGGTCACATACGAATAGTCGGTGAGTTTAATAAGTTTCAACGTAATCAGTTCTGCGTACCACACAATCATAGTTTGTATGTACGCGCGTATGTAAATATGTATATACGTTTGTATGTATGTACATCTGTATGTTTATGTGTACATATATATGTTTGTATGTTTATGATATAAATATGAAAAACCAAAGTGAGATTGTGTCTGTTTGTTCGTGCTACGTGCCTCCATTTCTCACGTAAAATCAACCACTATAACCCCCTTCCACCCACGACATGTCCTAAGTAACTATGTCAAGCACTATATAGTATGCATGTATATATATATATAGTATTTTCCATGCACAATCAATCACTGTGGCCCCCCTTCCGCCCACAACATGTATAATTACAGTAGATTCTTGGTATTCATGCTATAATCAGGTTAGTTTGTTCAGTTGAGGTAGATCTTGGCACATAAGCCATACTCAACTTAGTTTGTTTAGTTGCAGCAGAACTTGGCATATAAGCCATACTCAACTTAAGTGCTGTTTGTTTTTGAAGACAAAAACTGTCTGCAATCGTATTTCATCTGATTTCATGTCTGCAACTTAAGATGTGGTCAGAAGATCTGCAATCTAAAAATATAATATTGTTTGTTTTATAAACTGGATATTGTTTGCATAAGCTGAAAATTAGTTACCTATCATATATATCATAGTAGAAATAAGTTATTTAACGTCAGTAACTGCTAAAATAATTGGTGGTTGTGTACGAATTGTGAAAGTGGGTGGTGGTAGACGATTATGGTATGCGATGAACAGTGGTGGTGGACGGTGGGTGGTGGTGGACGGTGGGTGGTGGTGATGGACAGTTGTGGTGGGTGTGGATGGTGGTGGTGGTAGTGGACAGTGGTGGCCGACGGTTGGTGGTGATAGGTGGTAGTGGCGGCAGACGGGTGGGTGGTGATGGTGGACGATGGATGGTGGTGATGGACAGTTGTGGTGGGTGTGGACGGTGGAGGTGGTAGTGGACGGTGGTGGTGGCCGACGGTGGGCGGTGAACGGTGGTGGTGGCGGCGGACGGGTGGGTGGGTGGGGGTGGTGGACGGTGAGTGGTGGGTGGTGGTAGTGGATGGAGGTTGTGGTCGACGGTGGGTGGTGGTGGTGGTGGTGGAAGTGGACAGTGGTTGTGGTCGATGGTGGTGGTGGAGGTGATGGACGGTGGTGGACGGTGGTTGTGGTCGACAATGGGTGGTGGTGGCGGCGGACGGTGGGTGGTGGCGGATGGTGGGTGCTGCTGGTGGTGGTGGTAGCGGACGGTGGTTGTGGTCGACCGGGGGGGTTGGTGGTGGGTGGTGGGCGGTGGTGGTGGCGGACGGTGGGTACTGGTGGTGGCCGACGGTGGTGGTGGTGGGTGGTGGACGATGGTGGTGGCGGACGGTGGGTGGTGGTGGCTCATGATGGGTGGTGATGGTGTTGTACATTGGGTGTTGGTAGGATGTGAAGAAGTGTGAATATGTGTTAAGAGGTTGAACAATAGCTTATTTTTTAAGACAATAAAAGCATTTTTCAGATCTTTTTTTCTAAAAAAAACAAACAGTATTCAGAAGCTTATGTCTGCGCGCCTGCAGACGTAAGCCCCTTGCAGACCTTTTAAGCAAAAACAAGCATAACCTTAGTTTATTTAGTTGCAGCAGAACTTGATAAATAAGCCATACTCAACTTAGTTTGTTTAGTCGCAACATAACTTGGCATACAAGCCGTACTCAACTTAGTTTACTAAATTGCAATAGAACCTGGTATTCCAGTCATACTCAATTTAATTTGTTCAATTGCAGCAGAACCTTGGCGTTCGCGCCATACTCAATTGAATACGTCATATATATAGTCATGTATATAATCAATAGTTTTATCCACATTATACAGCTCATAATCAACTACTATAGAGATCTTTCATGCATTAGCACTTAGGTATTTCATAGGATAATGCGTTTCCAAACAGGTAAATATATATAAACATGCTTTTCATCCCGAAAGTTCGTAAAGCAGTTTCAAAATAGGGGTTATGAAACTCACTATTTAGTAGGTACTCAGTGCAATATCAGCTCGTGGTTTGTTTCACGTGTTATCACTTAGTCCCTATAATCAATATTATAATAATATTAATATTTTAATATTATTATAATCTCCATAGTAAGCTGGGTTGTATATCTAGTCTGGGTATGGCTGTTATGCCAAGAACATGCCAATAGGCTTAGATTGTGACGTTGTTCAATATCTAATGTTGAAAATCGAACTTGGCTCAGTCTCACCGTTTCACCTGCTGGGCCAAGTTGATCGTTGACGTGTTTAGAAATCCAGTATGATCACATGATCTCGGGTAAACGTGTCAATTGTTAAAATGATTGAATTTATAAAGAAAAATCACAGATTATATGTTTAGATTCGCTACGGGGCTCATTTCCGTTTATTCAGTTTGGTTTGAACAAAAACGCGCACAATTCATCCAAATTGTCCGGATTTCTCACAAAATGTTTGATCACTCTTGATGTTCTGATATGCCAACAGGTTCGTTAATCTCAAACCTGTCGGTTTTATCAGAATTAAATTTTTTTAACTTTCAAATTAGCACAACTAATTATTCGTTTATCGTTAAATTACAAAAATTTATACACTTACTAATTAATATGTAGATTTTTATAAAAATATTTATGGAATTCTTTACTGATTTATTAATTTATTAAAATTCATTTTGTATGCTATATTTAACCGGTAAATCGTTCGTTTATACCAAAAAATCCAATAAATTTACTAAATGATCCAAATGACTTCCAAAATAACTTGTAAAATTTCTAGAACTTAAAAATTTTTCTAACATACCTTTTTTAGTCAAAAAAAGACCATAAAAACTCAAATAAACACGAATTGACCCTAAATTTTATATGTGATCATATTATAGCATACCTGAGATCTCCACAAAATTTCATAATTGTTCAAGCAGTTTAACTATTTTTCCCAAATAAACGTCCCCAAATGGTAATAAATTTTCCAAATATTCACGGATTGTAGACAAATTACCAAATTTCGACAGGGACTCATTCGTATGGTCTCTGATGTACCTGCAAAGTTTCACAAGCTAACAACAAGGACGTCATAATCTAATCCTAAATAGCCCCTAAAGGAGTGTTTGGGTAATACATTTGCGGTTTTCAACTGTTTCAACCCTTTTCTCACTTGTCCGGGTTCTTAGCCTTCTAGCTATAGTAAGTATTGGTCCTATATCACAAAACCAAGCATGTATCATCATAATTCCAGCCTTGGAAACATAGGGTTTCGGTTAGGGTTTTAAACCAAACTTTTGAGCCGTAAAAATGTGATTTAAACCCTCTAATCCGTGTTTATGGCGAAAAAAAAAGCTAATGATTCTAGTTTCCAACCACGTGTAAGATCAAAACATGTTTTTGGATCATTTTTATGGTTTTTGCATGATTAGAAGTAATTTTGGCAATCAAAGATCAATATTTATGCAAAAGCTCATGTTAAACAAGCTTAAAATGAATCAAAATGGTTTGTCACCTTAGGGTTTTTGATGGTGAGTTTGAATAGCAGCAACAGCTAGTGTAAGAGTATGTATTTTTATGATAAAATGTCTGGTACACATACTTAAACATGAAGAAAGGATGAAAAGGGGTGTTTAGTCCACTTTGGTGGCCGGAAACTTTTTGGACCTTCTTTGGGCCCAATTTTGGCCCATTAGTCTAGTTTTACGTGCCTGAACATGAAATCCTGAGTCCAAGTTTATTCGGGTTCGGTTTTTGCAAGAAAAAATATATCGGGTTCGACAAACAGCGCGAAAACGAGCGTTTTTTTGGCTATTTTTGTGTAATTTTAGAAAAACATACCATTTGTTTGTACAAATCCAAAATATTTTCATGGATTGCTTAAAACATCCAAATAAATGTTTTGTAAGTCGTTTTCGGCTTAACGGATGATACAATACTTATTTTGGAACTAACTTTCGCGTTTAAAGTCATAGCGTGTAGGTAAACGACTATGTTTTCCTTTAACTGGTTTGTTGTTGTACTAAGGCCATAACATCAATATGTTAGCATATAATAAATGTATATGACTTATAGATGCCCCCAGGATATTCGGGTCATAACCAGAATTGTTTGGTTCTTCGTTTGTTCGTTTCGCAAATTAAACGGTTAATCGCTTATTTGATAATGAAGTACTAAAGCGTACTTGGTTTTGTCACGAATGTCACAGAGCATCCCCTGGGACAATGATATAATGTTTAATATACATAAATTATGTGTAACTTTTATATAATATTTTATTAGTTTATGTTTGGTTTTTACTAGAATTTGTATACTATTAACACATTTGATTAATGTAGGTATAGGGACTTGTTCATGGTTAAAGAGAGCAAAAAACGAGCAAAATGAGCTAAACCGGCAAACCGGAGCGTCAGGAAACGAACCGGACCAGATCAGGAGTGAACCGGACCGGACCGGACCGAACCAGGCCCCCCTAGCCGCAGCGCTGTGCGGCCAGGAGGGCAAAGACCATCGCGCGGCGCCTTGGACCACATTCTTGAAGATTCCTACGATTTTGTGGGCTTGGGCTTGATTTTCCTATTTAAAGACACCTAAACGCAACCTTAAGGAAAACCTGAATACGCTAGACAACTTGGACGAATTTGGGAGCTCAAGATGTGATATGTTGGAGGGTTTGAAGGCAAGGAATCAGCCGATGACGAGCTTATTATTCAAGGACGAAGGCCCCGGGTTTTATCGTTTTTAATCTTCCGTTCTTATTTATTTTCGTCATGAATTCCTTTATTTCGTTTTGTTTGATTTTATGATGCTAGGCTAAACATTATAGACTGCTGAGGCTTATGATAAACGTCTTTTGACGTTGTGATTTGATTTGGGATTTATTTATCGTTTTGGTTTATGATTTAGTAAAAGGTTTAATCATATTATATTGATGCATATGGATGCTTAGGATATATTGTTTGATTAATTATTATTATTCCAGACTTGTCTTGATTATTGTTTGTCATTATGATAGGTTGCTATTAGGTCATCTACTTTGTGTTTGACTATTTTATTATTGATATACATTAAGATCATAGGAATAATAATTGTTAAATAAATAAACCTAAGTGTGATGCTAACCTAAAATCTGTAAAGTGCTAGATTATTGATAGATCTTTATTATTTAATCTTGTTAAATTCAGTTCTTCTTAAGGAGTCCGTCTAGGTTTGATTATTTATTATTGTCTATTGAATCAATTAAATATATTAAATTGCCTTTGATTTCCACGTTGTAAGGTAGGATTTTGTATAAAAGAACTAAGTCATAATTAATTAGGTGACCGTAAGGAAACTTGATTTTTAATACTGGTGTGCGTTAAAACTTATTAGAAACCCATAGGTGTCTCTTGAGAAGGGTCAGGGGTCCTGTTCAGGTTTTCTCTTAAGTGTCTATTTTACGATCCCAGTGCATAACTAAATATTTTCCCGGTTAATTAACAACTGAAATTTAGGGGACTCTAGCCTAGGTAGTTTTCTCGTCATCATCTGATTTAATCAAACTTGTGTTGTCGTTTATTTTACTTGTTTTTCTTAATTAATTTTAATTTAGTATTTTAAACAAAACCCCCCTTTTACAAACAAATAGTCGTGTCAGTATTAGTTGAGTCTAATTAGCTAGTTACGTAATTTAAAGAGTCTTGTGGGTTCGATATCTGGACTTACTTAGCTGTACTAGAGTCGATCGGTTCACTTGCCGGTTATTAGTGTTAGTTAAGTTAAAAAGTCTAGAATTTATTACTTAGTGTATAGATTAGCATGTTTTTATATAACTACTTTTAGCACATCAAGTTTTTGGCGACGTTGCCGGGGACTCTTGGCGATTGCGTTATTAGCTTTTATTAGAGCTACTTGCTATATACGTGGTATATGTATTTTGGTTTGTTTTTGAGTCGTAGGAGTCAGGTTAATATAGTCTAGTTTAATTGTTAGTTTTATTTAGGAATCTTTTCGTAGGAGTCTAATTTTTCGTGTCTTTTATTTATTTTGAGTCTAGTAAATCTGTGTGAGATTTGTGGTGGACCCCATTTTACGCTTATATGTCCACAATATGTGGGGTGTTTATAACATTATTAAGCTAACCCTCCTGTGTAGCCGCAACAAAAGTTTTTGCAGGGGCCTCCTTTGTATTATTATGATGATCTGTATCAGCTGCCTCAGCATAATCAGGGTCAATTTGATGATCAATATTCTAATTGTGACCCTGTTGAAAGTAGTGTGTTTGAATATAGAGATTATGTTGGCTCAATATCTCGCTTCAGATACCCAACAGAAGTTAGCTGAGCATGATATCATCTTGAAAAATCAACATAGTGTTCTTGCAGATCTCCAACGTACAATAGAAAGCATTTCTAGGAGACTGGATGAAGAAGAGGAAGAAGAAAAGAGATTGAAGTTCTTGGACTATATAGATGAGTCAGATGAGGGGATCACTCAAGTAACGGAGACGAAAATGGATGATGAAGTCCCACCTCCGGTTCCACATGTTACTATTGCTAATTACTGATGATGAGATAAACGAAGAAGAGTGGGCTGCTTATCAAAGGTCGTTAGTGAAGAAAGAAGAGATAGAGGAGGAAGTGGATTTGGGAGATTCACTTGAGTTGATGTTTGGAGTTGAGGAAGTGGTTGAGAATAAGTTATGTGAGAAGGATGAGTTTTTGGATTTGGAGTTAGAAGGGTTGCCTGAGTACGATGAATTAAGAGAGTTTGATTCGGAGGGTGACTTAGCATTTTTGAAGCCCTACTAGAAGATATAGAATTTGTGGTGGTGGTGGAAGACAATCACAGCTGGCCCATGGCACTTATAATAAATGTTGCCCATAAATCAAAACCACGGGAGAATGCAAAGAGAAGAGCATCTGCGAACCGGAATAATTTGCAAGTCAGAAGATGGTCTCCATGAAAGACGAAGCCATTGAAGTTCAAGAATGACCAGTCTTCTCGATACATGTCATGCATCCGGTTCATGTTAAGTAAGTTTAAATTTTGGTGGTCTGACCCGTTAAGAATTTTTAAATCATTTTTCAATTCCACCGAGAAACTTTCAGTGTTTAACAAGTACATGGTGGAACTGAACGAGTTAGATAGGGTCCAGATCAAAGAAAAACCTCCTGATTAAGTTTAAGTGTGGGGAGGTTCCACAGAGTTTGTATAATTGTCGAGTCACTAACATAGTCTTTTGTAGTTTTTCTTTGTTTTTGTGTTTTTAAGTTTTGTAGGTTTTTAGCTAGAAGAGTACCCCCATGAAAGTATAATGCAAAATTCAAGTGTGGGGATGAAGCAGTGGAGCAACATACTTTTATGTTTATTTATTTGCTGCTATTTATTCATGTTTTATATATCGGGTGGGCTAGTTGGTCTGGTAAAATACTTTGAATGTTTAACATCTATCAAGTTGATAAAATATGTTTTAGATATTGTTGGTTGAATTTTTTCCGCTTCCGTTCGTGTGTGAGAGAAGGAGATACCGTTTGCTGAGCACGTTCGGAGTTGGAGGGCATTCATGGAAGAAGACTTTGGCATCAAATTTCATGCGCATATTACCAGCTAAGTCTTTTCCATTATTGAGCGTGTTTATTTTTATTTTTAATTTTTTGTTTTTTAGGTTTTTAGTTTTTTTATTTCGACTTTATTTTTATTTTTATTCCTTATCCTTGCATTGAGGACAATGCAAAATTTAAGTGTGAGGATAGGATATTTGAGTCGTAGTTAAATTAATTATAAAAAAAAATTAAAAAGGTTTTGAAAAATGTCCTATGATTTTGCTTCTTTTTGAATTTAAATGGGATATGAGGATATTTATCGGGAATCGGTTTTTCAAACTACTAATAATAAGATATAATTAAAGAATACGCACTTAACTTGGGATGTATCGGTAGGCTCAGGAGAATGAAAGGGTAGTTTGATAGTTGGTTTATAAACGATACAATATGATTTTTAGTGGGAAACATGTTAAGTCTGTATAAAATACGAGATGAAAGGTCGGGCAATACTCAAGACTCAATTTTGTTTTGATTCTAGAAAATTATGAGTTTTAAAGAAATCTGAATACGTTATCATACGATGCTTGGGTAGGTTTAACGTTAGAGTATGTCGTGTAGCCGGTGATATAAACTTAAATCTTGCACTTCTAGTTTTAGTGGTTAACACTTCATAGGCATATGGTTTTATAGCCTTAAATCCTGTATTGATGGGATTCCTCGGGTTCAGGACCACGGGTCATTTTACGGTTGTTCATCTGGGTATCTTTGGATATTTAAAATCCTGTATTGATGGGATTCCTCGGGTTCGGGACCACGGGTCATTTTACGGTTGTTCATCTGGGTATCTTTGGATATTTAACTAAATAAAAGCTTTTAAGCATAAACTCGTAGTTTACTGCAATCATTACACTCACTTACATCAATTACAGTGAAGTCAAATCTTGATGATCTAGTGATCATCCCGCTGTTAGTCATACGTGGTCCTCTTACTTGTATCCCATACCATTAAGAACAGGATCAACTAGAGACACGGCGTATGTAAACTGACAGATGGTAACTTGTAAAATCACGGGTGGTAATGGATCCGAGGTATTGCTTGATAACGGGGTATGTCATGTATTGGGGAATGCTAGCTAGCTAGTTGAATAATTCAACCTTAACCGTATCTAATGGCTGCTTGGTAGACTTTGA
This sequence comes from Bidens hawaiensis, assembly GCF_021521415.1. Lineage (NCBI taxonomy): Eukaryota > Viridiplantae > Streptophyta > Magnoliopsida > Asterales > Asteraceae > Bidens > Bidens hawaiensis. The sequence continues at coordinate 56,793 of NW_027492083.1, read as the reverse complement.
TGATTAAACTTAGGTGGATAAACAATATCCTTGATCGTCTTAGCTATTCAAGAAAAATGTGCAACAATGTTTTAATCTGCTACTTATGAGGTTTAAGTCAAGTTGGGGTGGTTTGATCCGGTAAAATCTAAAATAAAACAGGTCTTGACTGTGGGTTCCACTAGATTATATAAAAATAATAATAATAATAGTTGGATCTTACTTGTCCCGGTAAAAACAAAGGCATGGGTTTAAGTGGACAACAATATCGGTGATTGCTGTTTTTGTGTTGTTCTAAATTTTAAGATAACCTAATATGTTTTTAAGATAGCATTTCTCCGATTCTGATCCCATTGCAATTAGACTATTTCAGGGACGAAAAAGAAATAAGTGTGGGGATATTTGATATAACGTTTAATATACATAAATCCCGTGTACCTTTTATATAATATTTTATTAGTTTATGTTGGGTTTTTACTAGAATTTGTATACTATTAACACATTTGATTAATGTAGGTCCCGGGACTTGTTCATGGTTAAAGAGAGCGAAAAACGAGCAAAAATGAGCTAAACTGGCGAACCGGAGCATGAGGAAACGAACCGAACCAGATCCAGAGTGAACCTTACCAGAACCCCACCCCCCTAGCCGGAGCGCCGCGCGGCCAGGAGGGAAAGGGCCATCGTGCGACGCCTTGGACCACATTCCAGAAGATTCCTACGATTTTGTGGGCTTGGGCATGATTTTTACTATTTAAAGACCCCTAAAATCAACCTTAAGGATAACTTGAATACCCTAGACGGCTTGGAAGAATTTGGGAGCTCAAGAGGTGATATTTGGGAGGGTTTAAAGGCAAGGAATCAGCCGGTGACGAGCTTATTATTCAAGGACGAGGACCTCGGGTTTTATCACTTTTAATCTTTCGTTCTTATTTATTTTCGCCATGAATTCCTTTATTTCGTTTTGTTTGATTTATGATGATAGGCTAAACATTATAGACTATTGAGGCTTATGATGAACCTATTTTGACGTTGTGATTTGATTTGGGATTTATTTATTGTCATGGTTTTATGATTTAGTAAAAGGTTTAATCATATTAAATTGATGCATATGGATGCTTAGGATTGTTTGATTAATTGTTATTATTCCATACTTGCCTTGATTATTGTTTGTCATTATGATAGGTTGCTATTAGGTCATCTACTTTGTGTTTTTGACTATTTTATGATTGATACGCATTAAGATCATAGGAATAATAATTATTAAATAAATAAACCTAAGTGTGCTGCTAACCTAAAATCTGTAAAGTGCTAGGTTATTGATAGATCTTTATTATTTAATCTTGCTAGATTCAGTTATTCGTAAGGAGTCCTTCTAGTTTGATTATTTATTGTTGTCTATTGAATCAATTAAATATATTAAATTGCCTTTGATTTCTGTGCTGTAAGGTAGGATTTCGTATAAAGGAACTAAGTCATAATTGATGTTTGGTTTATTTCTACATATTCTAGTTTGTTAACTTAGTTGTTTTACTCGTTTAGTTTAGGAACTTTGGTACTTCATACATGTTTATTGTGTTTCAGGTCACATGTACCTAACGCGCTTAATTTGGACCCGTACGGGCATGGAATGAGGACCCGGGATGTCCAGCACGCGAATCGATATAGTTTTATGGACTTGCTGACTGAAGCCACCCATCGCGTAGCGCGATGGGTGTGGAAGATAGAGCATCGCGCTACGCGATGCCCTTCATTATGATCTGCGTTGACTTTGGTCCATCGCCTAGCGCGATGGACCAGGAGAGGAGACCATCGCGCTACGCGATGGTCCCCAGAATCGTGAAAGTTAGGGTTTTTTCATATATTACATTTTGACGACCCTAGACGCTATTCTTCACCTTCCAGGCGATTTTCAAAGCAGTAAGAAGAGCCACCATCACTTCCAATCAGCTCTAGGCATCATACGTGTCCTATTACATCATAACCGAAGCCCGAGAGATGCCGAGACGCGGCTAGTTCCTTCGAGTCATACCCGGGATGTAGAGTATTGTATCTTTCAGTTTTTCTCATGTATTAAGAAGAATTGATTGTAACTATCGTTGATGTTAATCTATGAGTATTGATGTCTAGTATGATTGTGCACAACGTCAGTTTAGGTTTATTTCGATCAGAACGATTAGTGTGCCAGTTGCTATGATAATTGCTTGTAGGATTGTTTTGACCTGTTAAATGCAAGAAAGCATACGTTTGCCCTTAGTTGAGTCACACTGGCAAGAACCGTTTGATAACCAGTGCCGTGTGTTAGCGAGCGTGGATGCCTAAGGTTTAACCGGTTAGTCAGTCTGTAGTTGACACATGATAGTTTATCTGTTTAGTTGCATGAGTTTGCTGTTAGGTTACGTACTTGGATTCCCGGGTGTGATTTGCTTTGTCTGATTGATTGTGTTAATTGATTTCTGTAACATCCTAAAATTTTAATGATGAATAAAGGAAGTTATGTTTAGTGATTTCGCGTAATTGATTAATATCGGGGAAGGAGCGGGTCTTGGACTTGGATTAATTGAGATGGGTTAAATGAGAATGGGATTTCAGGGATATAAATACCCCCAAAATCCCAAAATATCTTCATTTTCCCCCACTCTCCTAAACACACACATACACACACACCAAGCACACCCGAAACCGCCGCCGGCCGGGCCGAGAAAGAAGGAAAGATCGAGCGAGGTCCGGGTAAGAGAGAAAGATTAGTGGTGATACCAAGATAAACGAGATCCAAACAAGCTCAAAAAGTATGATTCTTGATCTTGGAAGTTTAAAGATCCGAGCTTTTAGTGTATAAACGACCGAAAATGGTCGGGAAGTGTAGTGGGTGGTATTGAGCCTTAGCAAGGGTGTTAAAATCGCCCGAAATGTTGATCAGAAACCGAAACAGCGGACATCTGGGCAACTTCGCCTTCATCTGGGCAACTTCGCCTTCATCTGGGCAACTTCGCCTTCAAGCGATTAACTTCGCCTGCAAGCTAAGTTCGCCTGATGAACTTCGCCTGCAAGCTAAGTTCGCCTGATGATAAGTTCGCCTGAGGTTTAACTTCGCCTAAAGCCAAGTTCGCCTGAGGTTTAACTTCGCCTAAAGCCAAGTTCGCCTGAGGTTTAACTTCGCCTAAAGCTAAGTTCGCCTGAGGTTTAACTTCGCCTAAAGCCAAGTTCGCCTGAGGTTTAACTTCGCCTAAAGCTAAGTTCGCCTGAGGTTTAACTTCGCCTAAAGCCAAGTTCGATTAGAAAACAAATTAAAAACCTAATGAAAAATGTGTTAAGACAGTTAATGGAAATAAAATTTTTCCAAGCTGACCTGGCAGCTCGACCCCAGCCAGGGGCTCTGACCCTTGGACCCTGCTAGGGGCTGCCGCCCCTAGACCCCGCTGCCAGGGGCGCTGCCCCCGGACCTCCGTTCGTTGTGGGTCATATAAAGATAGAAATACATTATGAGAAGTGATAGTTAATTGGTACGTATACTTGTCATACAGTCAGCCGTGCACAACTGAAGAAAGGGATTACGATTAACGGTGAACGTAACCGTGTTCAGGTGAGTTTCTAGCCCCAATTATGTGTTATGTTTTCGGGGCTGTGTGCATACTCAACATGTTTGTTAATACACTTATCCTGAGAGATAAGTGTATGCCTTATGTGGATAATGTGAAATGTATGAATGATTGCTTGATGGTACGTGAACGATCTTCGGATATTGCACGTACTGTCAGGTTGTAACGCTATGTATAAGGTAAGTATGTTATGTATGTTTATGTGTATGAACATGATAGAGATAATAGAAGAAAGAAATGATAATGTATGGTTGTATGGTTACGAAAAGGGTACCGAGCCCTAATAATACTCGAGGTATGATGTATGGTTGTATGGTAACGAAGAGGGAATCGAACCCTACTAATATTCGAGAACTAGGGAACCGAACCCTACTAATATTCGAGGAAAAAGGGTACCGAGCCCTAATAATACTCGAGGAAAGAGGGTACCGAGCCCTAATAATACTCGAGGAAAGAGGGTACCGAGCCCTAATAATACTCGAGGAAAGAGGGTACCGAGCCCTAATAATACTCGAGGAAAGAGGGTACCGAGCCCTAATAATACTCGAGGAATGTAGGGCGTAATGCTCTTTATAACATAAGATATGAAAGTAAGTTAATACAAAAGAAAGTAAGAAAGTATGAATGTAAGAAAGTATGAAAGTATAAAGTATAAAAGTATGAATGAAAGAATATAATGTTATGTGAATGGTATGATTATGTGATTATCTAGAACTCACTCAGCGTAGCTGACTTTTAGTATGCACGCAGGTGAGTAGGATGAGGCAGCTCGCTTGAGGAGACACATGGCACTGAACAAGAATCTGGCATCTGAAGACTTACGATGTTTTAATTTAATGCTTTAATGTTGAAAGACAAAGGATGTTTTGAGACAAGTTATGAATTATGTAAAGTTTTATGAAAGTTTTATATTCCGCGTAAATGTTTTAATTAACTCTGATATTTAGAACTGTGTTCATGAGTAAATCCAACACGAAAGTAGGGCTACCGGTAACGGGGCCTTACAATTTCTTAGTTTAATTTAGTTTAATTAAGTTTTTGTTTTTAATTTTATTTAGTTTTATTTTCCCATTTTACGCAGGGTGTGTTATTTGTGTAGGTAGCAGGTTTATGCACACCCGCCATTTAGGGAGACGGTCCCCACGATTTACGAGCCAGAGATTGAACGTTTAGCTCAGAACCGTGCTCAGATCAGACTGCCGGATATGGAAGGTTAGAACCATAACCAAAATCAAAACCAAGACCCATCACCCAAAATTAATGTTTTCCAACCCGAACCAAACCCACCGAATAATCAAAACCCACCAAATAATGACCTACCACCACCAATACACACCAATTAACAACCCCAAAATTCAGCCCAACACTCCAGAAACCAAAACCAAAACCATGACAGACCCGGGCCATCAGCCCCAAACAATACCCTTCGTCACCGACAGCTGATTATTCAAGATTTTAACCATGTCAGTATTCACACTGAAGACGAAGAAGAAGGAGATGAGGAGGAATTTGGGCCGAGAAATGACAATGCGGGTTTGCGTGTTGAAGAGGTTGATGAGGTTTGTAAGGCCCCGAACCCCGGGAACCCTATAGTTGGTATTCATACAAAATACTTGTAAAAATATTTAAACTTGAAAATAATTCATTTCATTAAAAGAACCAATTCAGAGTATAATTCAGCGGAAAACATAAAGAATGAAATAAGTTCCCAAAACCCCAGGAAATTATGCCCAAAACCAATTTAAATATATTTTATAAAACCTTTTAAAATAAAATGTTCAATAATAAAATAAACATCCACGTATGCCCTTCACCGTCCAAGTAGCTTCGTGCACGTCCAAGCGATAAGGCATCCTCCTCCTAACCTGAAACTCACACTAACATGCACACAAAGTCAGCTTGAGCTGAGTGAGTTCAAGTTTTAATAAATAGCATCAATAATAAAAATCATAATAATCATTCCAAAGGTTATCAAATATAAAAGGAGTACACCAGTTAAGCCATCATCATTGGTAAACAATGATTCATATATATATATATATATACATACATATATATAAACATCCTTATAAGTACATTCCTATATATATATAATTATATATATAACATCCAAGTAATAACATCAGGGTCGAGCAAACGTACAACCCAAACACGTAACATCTCATCAACGTATGCAAACAAAAAGTAGGCATACGTAACATCCGTAGTCGATACGACTACAACATCGCCAAATATTGGCCATACAATAATATATATATATATATACATACCATAACATCCCAAGGCCAACTATATACTAGCAAGCCTATATAAAATAGTTTAAACGTTTCATCAAGCAATTCGCTTAAGTGTGCATGCTAGCCCAAAAACTTAATAAGAATTAAAAGGGCATCATGAACTCACCTGAAATCACCCAAACACCATCAATGAGCTAGGGAATCTCTAAGTGCACACTCACAAGTAAGAGCCTGTAATTTGTACACAACGCGTTACTAAGCTAGCCCGTAATAACACACTCGCCTAACGGACCGTCCAAACCCAATAGTTTTGACCCGAGGCCTAGCCCATACTCATTTACTTTACCTCAGCCCCTAAAACCTTTCAATTAACCAAAACCACCCTACGATCATGGTCGGGGCTAACCATGATGCACAATTCACCTGTTGGTATGCAAATCGAGTCGAATACGCGCGTAGAAATTCCTTAAACCAATTACCAAGCAAATCAGCCCCAAATGGACCAAATTCCCAACTTAACCTGCTCATGTATCATAATTATGTCACACGAGTCGATATGGTTGGCGGTTCCTTTACACAACCCTCAAATTAACGTTTAAACGATAATTCGCGCACAACCGACTCGATCGACTAATCCCCAACCAAATCAGCCCCGAGTACTAAAAAAAATAATTTTCCCACAGCCCTTAAATCCCCCTAGGGCTATGAAAACTGATTCGGTTGGTAATTCAATCGGTTAACGCATCAAACTCAACAATTGACGATTCTACATTCGATAAACCCTAGTTTTCGAACTCAAATCAATTGACCGACCTAAACACCTTCAATGACCCCGAAATTTTAATATGATGTAAATGTCATACCTGGGAGTCGTTCTACACCAGAATCCCCAATTTTATCCACGGGAAGCTGGTCAATTGAACCCTAGCCGAAAACTGTCATACGAAACGAATAGGCAAAATTGAGTATCGAAACGACTAGGATTGGACAAAGGGAGTATTGGGGATTGTAGTACATACCTTGAATCACTTCTAGATGCCTTGGAATTGCTCAAAAGTCGAAGAACAAAAGAGGGGCTGCCTAATTGCGCCGATCGGACCACAAGGAAAAAGGGTTTAGGGTTTTTTTTATGTTATAAAATAATAAGTTTCGTTCTAGCCCCTCTAGTATAAAGTATATGGCATCTTGGAAGAAAAGTTAAACGATTAAACGTACCGGGATGACGTAAAGGCTTCCGAGGGACGTCGGTTAAATCCCGAGAATTATACATACTTTACAAGCTTCCAATCTTTGAACCGAGATTAACGGGTGTTACAAGGTTGAGGAACCAGTTAGGGTGAGAGGTAACAGGTGGTGGAACAAGAATCTTGATCGAGGTGGTATAGGAAGATATCGGGAAGAACAGAGACAGCCGATTCAGGTTAATCGGGGAGGTTTTGAGGAACTGAGGGCCAGGCAAAGGTTTTACAGGCCTCTTGTTCAGGGTGTTAACAGTCGGTTCAGACTGGATATTTCAGATGGTGCATCACCGATTGTCCCACAGGTGTGTGTTCAGGGACAGCCGACATTTAAATCCCGACCGTCCTACATCAACATAGTTCCCTATTTTCACGGACTAGGATCAGAAGACCCGTATTCACACTTGTCAGATTTTTCAGCTATTTGCGGGTCTATTGGTGATGGTACTTATGATCAGGATGAGGTTCGGTTGCTGTTGTTCCAGTTTTCATTAAAAGACAAGGCAAAACACTGGTTCAACTCGTTACCGATGCACAGTATTGAGAGCTGGGCGAGATGCAGCAGGTTTTCCTTAACGAGTATTATTCGCAATCGAAGACTAACGAAGCCCGGATGGAGATTCGACATTTTGCACAGTCACCGGGTGAGTTATTTCTTGAGGCATTTATTCATTATAAAGAGATGATCAGGAAATCCCCGCACCAACAGATTGAGTTGTGGGAGTTAGTGAAATGTTTCGTTGACGGGTTGACTTACAAGGACAGAAAGTATCTGAAATCTTCATGTAATGGGATGTTGTTGAACCAACCAGAAGAGGATGATTGGGATTTCCTTGAGTTTATGTGTGAGGATTCCAAGTTAGAAGCAGCAGCTGAACGAAGAAGAAAAGTCGGGGTCACCCGAACAGTTAAATCAGTCTCGAGCGAGTCAGACAGAATTGCAGAGTTAGAATGGGAACTCGCGGGTTATCGGAAAGAGAAAAAGAAGGAGGTTGATAAAGTCGGGGTGAAATTCCCGGTTTTTTCAGATTGTGGTGAGTTGGGGCATAAGGTTGAAGATTGCCCCGGGGTTGATGATGTCGAGTATACCGATGAGGAGGAAGTCAGTTACGCATACGGGGAGTCTAAGGGCCAAGGATTCAATTCGAACACTTATCACCCGGGCCTAAAGAATCACCCGAACTTAAAATACGGGAACACGTCGAACCGGTCGAACCCGAACTTTCAGGGGTCCAGTCAGAACCGACAGCAGAACAGCTACCGACCGAGTAGTTCGAACAGTCAATATAACAGTCGGGGATATAACAAAGATGGTTACTGGGGTAACAGTTCGTCAGGTAATCAGAATCAGGACCAGCAGAAGGGTAGTTCGGGAAATTCAGATGAGTCAATACATTCAAAGTTAGATGTGTTGTTGAAGCTCGTGACTGATAATCGGAAGGAAATGCAGAGACAGTTCGATTTGAGAGACAAGTCAGCAGAAGCGATGTCAAAGCAGATTGGTCAGCTCGAAGAAGACGTGGCGATATTTCAGAAGAACGCGGGTCAGCTATCGAGCGATACCACAGTAAACCCACAACATGCCAGCTCAAGCTCGAAGAAAGGTAATAGTGTGCACATTAACGCGGTAAGTCTTGTACCTCAATTTGAAATTACCTGTGTTGAAGTTGAGTCACCACCGCAGTTCATTGAGGCGGTGGTGAATGATGTTAGTGATGAGAATGAAGGTGTTGGTCAAAATGAAATGGTTTTCCAAAATGAAGTGAAATTAAAAACAGATGAATTAACTTTTTGTGAAAACTGCACTTGTGAAAAATGTCTAAACGCCAAATTGACCAACATGGGAGATGAGGAGGTGGAGGATAATACCACCTCAAGTAAACTCCAAGACCCAGGAGTGCCATTTTTATCAATTCAAATTGGAGATTTTAAAACTGATCGGGCACTTCTAGATCTTGGAGCATGTGTTAGTGTCATGCCCGGCAGTTTATATGATTAGTATAAGTTTGGCCCGTTAGAGAGTGTAAACACCACCGTGGTGTTGGCGAATCAAATTCATACACACCCCGGGGCATGGTCACTAATGTAATGGTTTAAGTGGACGATTTTTGCTACCCATTCGACTTCCTTGTACTTGATTATGCTAAGGGTAATATTAAACAATCTGAAGTCATACTTGGCAGACCGTTCCTTGCTACAGCACATGCAGTAATTAATTGTGCTGAGGGATTTTTGGGCATTATGTGTGGGAACCGTGTTAAGCGGTTATTATTGTTCGAAAATGCTACTAACCCTCTTGTTGATAAGTGTGTACCATCGTGCGCAAATCATACAAGAGAGGGGTGTTTTGTAACTGACAGGAACGAGCTGAAAGGTAGCAGTGAGAAGAAAGATTGGCAGGAGAAAGGCGTTAAGATGAAAGATGGAGAGAAACCGACAGTAAGGAAAGGAAGTAAAGGAAAGAAATCGGTGAGTTCTATGGTGACCTCACCGGTTTATGAAACCACTTGAAGCAGTCACGGCATTGTAGAGCTGTAGACACGCAATTCAGCGCTGTCCGGAAGGCAACACGGGGTTTGTAAGTGTGTTCCATTTTATTTTCTGTTTGTTGAGTCGTTTTTTGACTTTTGTCTCGAGTTTTGTGCAGCAAATCCCAAGTGTGGGGAGGCTTTTGGTGAAGTGTGCATCATGGAGGTTCGGTAAGCATTTGGTCAATTTCACGTCAATCCAGGTATGCATTGAAAATTTCGACTTCGTAAACGTGTTCAGGGTGATGTCGGGATGTCGAAAAGTGACCGGGTCGGAAAATGCCCGACGCAAAAATGGCAAAAACTTTCTGTTCACTAGGGACCATCGCGCTACGCGATGGCCCTGGACAGCTAACCATCACGCTACGCGATGGTTACTAAGACATCTCAGACATCTGACGTCATTGCGTAGCGTGATGACGCCAAACCAGTCATCATCGCGCTACGCGATGGTGGTTAAACCCTACATTGATCCAAATTGGGTCGCGTAGCGTGACCCATGCTTGCCTGACCCATCGCGCTATGCGATGGGTCGTGGATAATCCGAATTTTTTTATTTTATTTAGTATATTATATTTATATCTATATATTTCACCGCCTTCCCACCTCCCCTATCACCGCTCTCTCTCTCTCCGGCCACCATCAACCACCACCGATCACCATCATCATCTTCATCTCATCACCACCATCACTCTCTTCACTCTCTCTCTCTCATTCCAATCGCCGGCAACGCACCACCGTCATCATCTCACCACTGTCCATCTATCTCACCACTAGCTTCACCGTTCATTATTATCACCACCCACCACCGCCATAAACCACCATCAACACCAGTCACACCTCTCTGCCACCACCGTTTCACCACCACCTACATCGCCTGTCACCATCGCCGTTGCCGTGCTCCGTCTACACTGTCCAGTCACCATCACTGCCTATTTTTACTGTTTTAGTGATATTCCGAGCCTCGAGGTAAGTTCCTTGTTGTTTATTTGAGTTTGATTTCGATTCGGATTTATAGTTTGTTTGGTTGTTGGGATTCGTAGTATGTCGAGTCGTGAACTGTGATTATCATATGATTATTAATGTGTTTGCGATTCGGGTTGGTGTTGTCAGTTGTTAGACCTTGGTTAAATCAGAACTTAAATTCGAAATATTGGATTATAGGTTGCTGGGTTTGGGCATCTTGATTTTGGTGGGAGCTTGTTTTGTATCGGATTATGTTTAAATATGGTGTCGGGTTGGGTTTCGTATTTTTAATAATAATTATAATACAAGTAACATAAACTAAAAATAAATAAAAATAAAAAATAAAAAAATAAAAACTTTAATATTTATTATTATTTTAATATATTTATAATATGATAATATTATTTTAATATAAAATTTTAATTTTAATATTTTTTAAAATAGATAATATCATATGATAATATCTTAATATATTAATTAATGCTAATAATAATATTAATAATATTTTCTAATTTATTAATATAAGTTAATATTATAATAATAAATAATAAATAATTTAATATTAAAAATTTTAAATATAAATATGTAATCTAATATAATAATTTATAAAAATTTTACCTAATAATATTAATACTAAAAATATTTTAATAATATTTTAATATAACATAATAATATAATATAATAATATTATAATAGTATAATTGGATTTTGAGGCCCGATCCACCCGATTTTTGGAATCCTGATTGTATTAGTTGTGTTGCACTTTTTTCGAGACAGTAGTCAGTGTGTCTGTTTTCGTGTCGTTGAAGTCAGTTTTGTTCGAGTCGAGTCGTGTGTCGTGTCGTGTTCGGGATTTTGAGCGTTAATCGTTTTTAGGTTATCCGCCCGTACTCAATCTCCATTCGGGCGGAGATACCTAGATTTCTTTTAGATGTCCATAGGTTATCCTGAATTTTTCTCGTTTTTCGTGTCTTATATTGATATCCTATCTGTGTCGTATAGCATGTCAGACGTTCCAGGTTCGTCGTCAGGCGCCTCCAGGCGCAAGAGGTAGAGGCCAGCAGGAGCGGGACGACGTGGTCCCGTCGCACGATCGAGATGTGCTCCAGAGCCCCCACAGCCCGTGGTGCGCCCACCACGGGTCAATAGGTATGATACGGATGAGATCCCGATCACCCCCGATACGGTTCGGGAGTGGATCGTGGGGGACGGCCACCAGATCCCGCATTCTCCAATTTGCTCCTTTGTCAGAGGAGCAGGCCTCGTATCGCCGTTTCGCTGCGATGCAACTGTTCCGACATAGGGCGATCGATTGGACACTGCTCTCTGCAGTGGGTCGGGAGGTGGACGTCCGGGCTACACTTTGAGCTCGGTGGGTTCAGGTCGTCCCAGTTGGATCGGCACAGTACGTCGAGCTCACCTGTGAGTTCTTTTCCATATTTAGACATGTGCCTACCGACTTCTCCGAGCCCCATGCGGTGTCATTCGCCCTTGGCCGACGAAAATACGAGATGTTCGTACCCAGTTCGCCGTGGCCACCGGCTTTTACACCGCCGAGGAGGTTCTGACCCCGGCGTTTCTTACTAGCGTACAGGGTTATACTCTCCGATCGCAGACTGATCGGGAGTTCTGGCTGACAGAGGCCTAGTTGGGCCAGTTTTGGGCCATGATAGCGGACGTGGCCCACTCGAGCTCCATTGTCGAGTCATCCATTCGGGACCCCGTCCACTGATACCTTCACCGCGTTGTTGCTTGCTTTATCGTGGGCAGTCATTCGGGCCACGAGAAGTGCAGCAACATCGATCTTTTTTGTTTGCTATCGATGATCACCGGCCGGGAGGCCAACATAGCGACGCTTCTTCTCGCGTCGTTCTGGTGGAGCCGAGGTTGGCAGGGGCAGTCAGCCCAGTTATCTATGGGTCCTTACATCACCTTGATTACAGAGCACCTGGGGGTGTTTGATCGCTATCCCCGTGACTATTTTACCCCAGGGCCTGCTTCGACCCCATATGATTTGGAGGATGCCCGGAAGGCTAGGTATTGTGAGCTTCATGATCCACCTACGCTCGTCCGGGTCCGACAGGGTCCTCAGGCACTACCACCTCCAGGGATAGACGCGCTGTCGCTCTTCAGGTGGGCATTCCTACGCGCCGACAACCCGCTTATGTCCCCCACATTATGAGACCCCAGTAGCAGCACCCTCCCCGCCAGCCACAGAAGCCGCAGCCGCCAGTCACATTAGAGGGCATACATTAGCAGCAGATGGAGATGCGGGCCCACAAGGCCCGCCAAGATGAGTATTTTCGCATATTGTTTACTCATCTGCAGGTACCGATCCCAGCATCCTTACAGATACATCAGCAGGCTGGAGATCAGGCGGAGGCGTCAGGGTCAGGTCAGGCAGTAGCAGCACCCTCCCCGCCAGCCACAGCAGCCGCAGCCGCCAGTCACATTAGAGGGCATACATCAGCAGCAGATGGAGATACGGGCCCACATGGCCCGCCAGGACGAGTATTTTCGCATATTATTTACTCATCTGCAGGTACTGATCCCAGCATCCTTACAGATACATCAGCAGGCTGGAGATCAGGCGGAGGCGTCAGGGTCAGGTCAGGCAGCTGATCAGCCTGACCCAGTGGGAGGAGATTAGATCAGCAGACGCCGGTTACCGTTTTTGGGTTGTTTTTCCATTTATTTTGTTTTTATTCATATGGTCTGTATATTATATTATATTTGGGAAAACATGTAAGGGTAACCGGTTAGGTAACTTTTGTATGTATCTTGTGATGTTTGTCTGCTGTATTTGATATGTATATTTGTATATTTGTTTGTGTTGCTTTGGAACTTTGTGGGTGTGTTCACTATAAACCCTCACAAGACCTCACTCATCCACCCGGGCTACCGGGGGGTTTAAAGGGCTTGTTGCATACGCTAAATGCAACCGTGATTCCTACGAAAGTGAGTTAAGTATTTTATTATTTTTTAATTAATTAACAAAAATTTTTATGAAACTGACTAATTCGGCTCGATAATGACTTTTATAATATAATACTAATTTTAACTTTCAAAAGACCTAAGTCTTATACTTGTGAGTGGTTGCTTATACATGTCTCAACATTTGTGCAGATTTGGTTAGACAGTATTCGTCAGTGGTGGAGACGTGTGTCACAAGTGTGTTGAGAGTTGTGGGCCGAGTTTAGCATTGCATTGTCTTTATTATCAGGTGATTTCAGTTTCATGAACTATTTTGTTATTTTTATTTTAGTTGTTTGAAATGTAATTGTATAGTTTGCTTTAGTTCATCACATTTGTTCCCCGAGTTTTTAAGTGGTCAAACTGTTAGTTTAACCCCGTCCCCCAAATGATTATTAATTGTTTTATTATTTTAACATTGAGGACAATGTCAACCTCAAGTGTGGGGATGGGGGAAAATTGAAAATTTTTAGCCCGATAGTACCCGAACAGCATTCAGAAACTTAAGTTGTTAACTGTCACTTATTGCTATTAATGCCAAGTTATAGGTTTTTGGTCATGGTTGGTTTTTCAGCTTCTCGATAGTTTTCCCGACGAATGTTTTTAAAATGAGAAGTTGAAAATGGAATTGTTTAGGCCGGGATAACGAGTCAAGGGGACGGGTATACATGTTTCATATCGGCAGCCCATATTTCCAGAAATATTGTGAGATTAGCCCCTATACTTAATACACATATTATATAATAGATATAAAACATGTCTTGTCATTTATTGAGGGAAACCGGTATGTTTTACAGAATTAGAACTTGCTTGTCACATGCTTTTCGAGATCTTAATACCACCACCTGTATGGAGATTAGGACTTTAGAAAACCCGTTTCGTACAAATTTTCCTCACTAAATAAATTCCTTACCCGATCCGTACAGAATTAGAACTTGCTTGTCACATGCTTTTTCGTTTGTTAAACTGAACATTACACACCATTTCAGCCTTGGCCTTTATTTTATTTTTACCCGTGTGATGAAATCCAGTTCGTTATCGAGTTGTATATATATCGAGTTGTATTTAGTCAGGCGAGTTGTAAAGTTGTCAATGTCCGAGTTGTAATTATCAGTCATTTTAGTTATTATTGTTGTGAAAAAAAATCAAAAAATCAGAAAAAAGACAAAAAGAAGTTATCAGTCAGTATTTCAGTTGTTATTAGCAGTTGAATATGTAAATAGCAGTTGTTTTTGTATCAAGTTAGTTTGTATTCGTGAGTCTGTATATTGGTTTGTTTAACTTGGTTTCATCCACCTGAGTCACTAAATATGCATGCAACCGGTGGTTAATGGGTAGAGATAAGACTGACCTGCAAGCGTATTAAATTGTAACTCATATTAGGTATATTGAGCGCAGAGACATATACTAGCACATCTTTTTCTAGTCCAGATATTGAGCCAAGAGGAGTGTTGATAGTGTGAGGGGTGTGAACATGTATGCCCTAACCGGAAACAAAGTACACTTGTCTGGGTGATTCTAGGGTTTTATTGTAGCATTAACTTGATTTGTGGGTTGTCAATCTAGAAAGTGTCAGTCTGGGAAACTGGGTATGACCTTAAACCTTACTAGTATTAATGGTGATAATTGGTTGACCTATGATGGCGGTTAATGTTTACTTTAGAGTTTTGCTTGAGGGCAAGCAAAAGATAATTGTGGGGATGTTTCGGTTTATTTGTACATATTCTAGTTTGTTAACTTAGTTGTTTTATGTCACACCCGGCCCTAAACGGCGGAAACAGCCGGGCGTGCGCGCGTGGGGATTGATAATCAAGCACGGGTCATTGCAAACATTCAAATAAATTTCCCATTTCTCATGAAATGTCTAGTACAAAATACATTACATTGTTTAGAAGAACATATAAAGACATCCAAATATGAAAAACGTTGAAGATTTCCGCGCCATATCCCCTTACACGGCGGGAACAACCACGCGTGTGGAAGGGATAGAACTAAAATCTTCCAAAAACCATTTTTATAGCTGTTCTGCGTGAAGTGCTCTACGTGTGACCCCTTGCGCTACTTAATTACCACCTGAAAGACACGTAAAAATATTTGAATCAGTATAAACTGAGTGAGTTCACAAGTTTCGGTGACTTGATAAATCGTATTGCATCATATTCTTGATAAAACCATATTGAAACATAGTTCTGATAACATCATTAAAACATATTCTTGATAAAACCGTCCCGCGGGTTTCGCGCGGACATTTCTGAAAACTATGTGCTCGTCCATGCAAAGTGGCGCGGCCACTACGAGCGAATTTAACCAGTAGTACTACCCCATGACCATACTAGGCGCTCGTCTATGCAAAGAGGTGCTACCCCTACGAGCGGGTTGATCAAACCAGTAGTCCCTACTCTTAGAGTTTCATTGATAAAGTGATCACTTTCTCGTTCTAGCACACTCACATTGATAACCAAGATAGACACTATGAACAGATAATCGTTTGCATTGCTTGTAAATATACCATGATAAAACATAATTTAAACACGTGTCCCTCGCCCCGAAAACAGTTTAAAAAAAGTGAAAATAGGGGCTGTGAGACTCACCTGTGATTCTTGTTAAGTGATGGTTTAGAGAGATTAAATGAGATTCAGGTTTCTTGGTGTTAGCCTCGAAATTGGAAGTCTAGAATATGTTTAAATAACAAGAAATATGTGTATTAAGACCAAGTAATCGAAGAATATAAGGGCTAGTCAGAAAAGTAAATCTCAAGACTAAAGTTTCGGCTTACCTAGCGATGGAACTGGAAACGGATGCTTGGGAGATGGTTAGTGCAGAATTACAGATTTAAGAGAGGAGTTTGGAGTGTGTTTCTTGTGGTTGTGATATTTTTATTCAAGAATTGATATTTATAGGCAAATTCAAGGGAACACAATCCCTTGATTTAGGGGATTGAGATCTTATCATATTGGGTGTAATGATGACAATGTATGGGGTTTATTATTATTTATTTAGGGATGGGGGTGATGGTCCTAGGGAGTGGTTATGAAGATTCTGATTGATTTGACAGTACATGCAGGATTGTGGTTGGTGAGAGTAGGTGCGGCTGACAGTTGACATTTCGTGTTACAGTACTGTTCCTGGTACTGTTGTCAGTGTGCTGTCAAAAGGTAAAAATCTCTGAAACACGCAACTGGTTCTTTCTGGGCGGGGGTAATCCCCTTTCATCTGAAGAATAGACTAAGTGTTTTGTGCGCGTAACCTTGCGCGTATAGCCTTCTGCGTGTAGGCCATTTCTTTGAACGTTGTGGGTCCGGCGGCTCCAGTTGGTCTTCGCGCAAGCGTCCTTGTAGCGAATCCTGCGCGTATCACTGCGCAGGCGTCCTTATAAGGAATCCTGCGGGTCCATCTGGCTCTGCTGGAACCAGCGTTCTCAGGGTTTATTAACAGGGTGAACTCTTGGATTTAAGCGAAAAGGTGGTTGGTTTCTGTGCAGATGTTCATGCGTAAAGGGTTTAGTTTTAAGGTGTCCCGCGGGGATTCTTCCCGCAGGTGTCGCACATAACTCCTTTTTATTTGATGCGGGTAGGTGCGTAACCTTCTCGTAGTCAGGGACGTTGAGTTTCATTTGTAGATTCTCCATGAGGTCTTGGTATTTCAACATAGTGATCAGTTATGTTGAAGTCAATTCCATCTTGGAGCTTCAAACAAACTAGCTCTCAATGTTCCCGCCATGCGGGGAGGTTAGTTCCTTTTTTCCGCGCGCGCATAAATGATTTGGGTCTTAATTAGGAAATTAGGATATTGTTTGAACATAGTTTTACTTATTGATCATTGAAGAGGTATGCAACCCATTAGACAGAAACGACATAAAATTAAGTTGTCATGAAAACACAACAAAAACCTGTGCGCGTGGCGCATATAATATATGCCCGCGCTGATCATAACATGGCGCGCATCGCATCCGCGCATGGCGCATATAACATATACCCGCGCTGATCATAACATGGCGCGCATCGCATCCGCGCATGGCGCAATAACATATGCCCGCGCTGATCATAACATGGCGCGCATCGCATCCGCGCATGGCGCATATAACATATGCCCGCGCTGATCATAACATGGCGCGCATAATATTCACAATCACCTAATAATTAGGTTGATTACTTGGTTTATGGGATTGGGAAATTACCGGGTGTCACATTCTCCCCCTGTTAGGAGAATTTCGTCCCGAAATTAGGAGGTGTCGTTGGTAGGAGCTATCCTTTGGAAGAGGTATGGGTACTTTTTGCGCATTTGGTCTTCTCTTTCCCAAGTGAATTCAGGTCCACGCTTTGAGTCCCATTGAACCTTTACTAACTTGATTCGGCTTCTTCGCAACTTTTGTTCTTTCCAATCGGTTACTGCTATAGGCTCTTCCATGAAGTGTAGTTGTTTGTCGATATGAATCTCGTCCAATGGTAAAATTAACGTTTCATCAGATAAGCACTTCTTGAGGTTGGACACATGAAACGTGTCGTGAACTCCACTAAGTTTGGCGGGTAAATGGAGTTTATAAGCAACTGGACCGATCCTTTCCAGGATCTCAAATGGTCCGATGTATCGCGGATTTAACTTTCCTCGCTTGCCGAAACGGGGGACTCCTTTCCATGGAGAGACTTTCAAAAGTACTTTATCCCCTACTTGAAATTCCAACGGTTTTCTTCTCACATCTGCATAGCTTTTCTGTCTGTCGCGCGCTGCCTTAAGGCGATCCCGTATCTGGAAAATTTTGTCCGTCGTTTCTTGGATCAATTCTGGACCAGTCATTTGCTTGTCACCCACTTCAGCCCAACACAGCGGGGACCTACACTTGCGCCCATACAAGGCTTCAAATGGCGCAGCCTTGAGGCTTGTGTGGTTACTGTTATTGTATGAAAATTCAACCAATGGGAGATGAGTATCCCAGCTACCTCCGAAATCGATTGCGCATGCGCGCAACATATCTTCTAATGTTTGAATGGTTCGCTCGCTTTGTCCATCTGTTTGGGGATGATAAGCCGTACTCATGTCAAGACGAGTACCTAAAGCCCCTTGTAACGATTTCCAAAACCTTGAGGTGAACCGACTATCTCTATCAGAAATGATGGATACCGGAACTCCGTGTTTTGAAACTACTTCTCGAATATACAATCGGGCTAACTTTTCCATCTTATCGGTTTCCTTGATCGGCAGGAAGTGTGCTGACTTAGTTAGTCGGTCTACAATAACCCAAATCGTGTTGTAACCCCCAGGTGTCCTTGGCAGTTTGGTAATGAAGTCCATGGAGATTTGTTCCCACTTCCACATGGGAATTTCTGGCTGTTGAAGCAACCCCGACGGTTTCTGGTATTCAGCCTTCACCTTCGAACACGTCAGGCATTTACTGACATACGTCGCGATGTCGCCCTTAAGATTGGGCCACCAATACAGCGCTTTAACATCTTGGTACATCTTGTATGCGCCAGGATGTACGGAATACCGCGTTTTGTGAGCTTCGTTTAACACTTGCTCGCGCAATCCTCCCTTGAGAGGGACCCATATGCGGTTAGCAAAATATTGAGTGTCGTTCTCTTTGAGCTCTAAATTCTTAATCATACCCCTAAGGGATTCGTTCTTGACAAATTCTGGTTTCAAGGCTTCTTGTTGAGCTTCTCGGATGCGGGTAGTGAGATCTGCGCGAATGGTCAATCTTAGAGCCTTAACTCGTAGCGTCTTTGCTCGCTCTTTCCTACTTAAAGCGTCTGCTACCACATTCGCCTTTCCAGGATGATACTTTATTTCACAATCATAATCATTCAATAATTCTACCCATCTTCGTTGCCTCATGTTTAAATCCTTTTGATCAAATATATGTTGAAGGCTCTTGTGATCCGTAAAAATTAAACACTTTGTACCATAAAGATAATGGCGCCAAATCTTTAGCGCGAAAACAACTGCTCCAAGTTCCAGATCATGTGTTGTATAGTTCCTTTCATTGACCTTGAGTTGACGAGAGGCATACGCTAAGACTTTGTTTCTCTGCATAAGGACACATCCGAGCCCTTGATGTGAAGCGTCGCAGTAGACGACGATGTCGTCCGTCCCCTCGGGCAGAGACAAAACTGGCGCACTACATAACTTTTGCTTCAACATTTGAAACGCTGCTTCCTGGTTTTCGCCCCAATCAAACTTCTTATCTTTCTGTGTTAGCGCAGTCAGAGGTAAAGCTATCTTGGAGAAGTTCTCAATGAAACGTCGATAGTAGCCAACTAGTCCTAGGAATTGCCTCACCTCAGTTGGTGTTTTTGGCGCTTCCCAATTCTCGATGGCTTTGACCTTTGAAGGATCGACGTGTATTCCTTTCTCGTTCACAACGTGACCGAGAAAGTGAACCTCTCTAATCCAAAACTCACATTTAGAAAACTTTGCATACAACTTTTCTTTCTTCAGCATTTCCAAAATTAATCTCAGATGTTGTTCATGCTCAGCTCTGGTTCGGGAGTAAACCAGAATATCATCTATAAACACAATCACAAACTTATCCAAGTATGGCTTGCACACACGGTTCATCAGATCCATGAATACAGCCGGCGCATTAGTTAGCCCGAAGGGCATCACTAAGAACTCATAATGGCCGTATCTAGTTCGGAAGGCTGTCTTCGGCACATCTTCCTCATGGACCTTAAGTTGGTGGTAACCTGACCGTAGATCTATCTTCGAATAATAACTGGATCCCTGCAACTGATCAAATAAGTCGTCAATCCTTGGTAAGGGGTACCGATTCTTGACTGTCAGCTTGTTCAGTTCCCTGTAGTCAATACACATTCTAAATGAACCATCCTTCTTCTTCACGAAAAGCACTGGAGCTCCCCAGGGTGAAAAGCTTGGGCGTATGAAACCCTTATCCAATAGTTCCTGCAACTGATTGGATAGCTCTTGCATCTCGGATGGAGCTAGTCGATAGGGTGCTCGAGCTACTGGTGCAGCTCCTGGAACCAAGTCGATTCGAAACTCGACTTGTCGCGGTGGCGGTAATCCGGGCAAATCTTCAGGGAAAACTTCTGGAAATTCGCGCACCACTGGTAAGTCTTCAATCTTTCGTTCTCCTTTCTTCTCTACTACGTGCGCAAGGAAGGCGTAGCATCCTTTCCTCAGGCACTTGCGCGCCTTTAGACACGAAATGAGTTTTATCGCAACTCCACTTCTTTCCCCTTGAATTACTAAGGTTTCCCCGCTCAACAGTGGGATCCGAACCTGCTTCTCATGGCAAATAATTTCCGCGTGGTTCTCGACTAACCAATCCATGCCTACCACAATGTCAAAACTTCCCAAGTCTATTGGCAATAAGTTAATATTGAATCCGTGACCTCCCATGACCAATACACATTGCTCAGTCCTCTCGTTCGCGCGTATCTGCCTACCATTGGCTAGTTCTATAGTATAAGGCGTGTCTAGCCTACTGGTTGCTAAGCCTAGGGAGTTTTTAAACTCAGTGGATATGAAACTTAGGTCAGCGCCAGTATCAAATAAGACAGATGCAAAATGGTCGTTAAGTAGAAACGTACCGGTTACCACATTCGGTTCTTCTTTTGCTTCGCCCGCGCTGATCACAAAGGCTCTCCCGCGAGCTTGGTTTCTCTTTTGCGGGCAATCCCGACTGAAATGTCCTGGCTTCCCGCATGCGTAGCAGTTATCGTTTACTCCAGTTTCTTTGACATGGCAATTTATCGCCTTGTGCCCTGGTCTGCTACATTTGGCGCATACGATGCTTGCGCATTCACCCTCGTGGTGATACTTGCATCTGCTGCACCATGGGCGAGGCCCATTGTACCCTCTTCGTGGTGGCTCCAAGGCTTGTATCGCGTAAGCCCTTACGCTCTCCTGTCTCTTGAATGGTGGTTGCTTGGAGTCGGACCCTCGGTGGTGAGAGTTCCATTTTCTCTTGGGGTCAGAGGTTCGCTGCTCGTTCCCGCGCGAGGTCAACATGCCCGCACGGACCGTATCTCTTGTAAGAGTGATGGCCCGCGCCACTGCATCATCAAAGGTTGGAGGCGCTGCGGCATTGAGCGGAACTCTGATAACAGGGGGTAACCCAAAGATATACCTCTCGATCTTTTTCTCCTCCGTGTTTGCCATATCCGGTACCATCTGGCAAAGTTCGTTGAATCGGTTGTTGTAGGCGTCGATATCAGCTCCTACCATGGCGTGGTTCCAAAATTCCTGCTGTAGACTCTGAATTTCGGCGCGAGAGCAGAACTTCTTCATCATCATATCCTTTAGTTCCTCCCAGGTCTTGTGGAGAGCAACTTCTCGTCCCAATGTTTTCGTTTGAAGCTTCCACCAAGACGAGGCCGCTTCTTGGAACATGCAGGTCGCGTAAAGGACCTTTTGACTTTCACTACACCCGCTAATGGAGAGAACTGTCTCCATTTTGTCGATCCAGTTGTAGAGCCCAATGGCCCCTTCGGTGCCCTTGAATGTCCAAGGCTTACAGGCCATAAATGTCTTATAGGAGCATCCTTTGTCCAAAGCTCCTGATTCGGGTTCTGGGGTTTCGGTCTCTTGACGGCCCTGACTGGATTCGGCCTTGCTGGCCTCATGCGTTGCGATCGCCTGTGCGATTATTTCTGCGAGTTCCTCGGGTGTCATGGTAATTCCTTTGGCTCTGGTTGGAGGCATTCTCGTTTTTCTTGAAAGAGTGAAAATATATCAAACTTAGCGCATGTACCCTGAGCACATAATGTTTTTATCCTTAGTGTTCACTAGACGTTGTGTGACCCGTGTTCCTAAGTGTGTGTGATTTTTCTTTCGAAAATATTTTCTTTGAAAAAAATATTTCATGCGATTCCCCTACGGTTATAGTCTAGGTTAAAACTTCTTTCCTAGTTCGCTATAACCAGTGCTCTGATACCAATCTGTCACACCCGGCCCTAAACGGCGGAAACAGCCGGGCGTGCGCGCGTGGGGATTGATAATCAAGCACGGGTCATTGCAAACATTCAAATAAATTTCCCATTTCTCATGAAATGTCTAGTACAAAATACATTACATTGTTTAGAAGAACATATAAAGACATCCAAATATGAAAAACGTTGAAGATTTCCGCGCCATATCCCCTTACACGGCGGGAACAACCACGCGTGTGGAAGGGATAGAACTAAAATCTTCCAAAAACCATTTTTATAGCTGTTCTGCGTGAAGTGCTCTACGTGTGACCCCTTGCGCTACTTAATTACCACCTGAAAGACACGTAAAAATATTTGAATCAGTATAAACTGAGTGAGTTCACAAGTTTCGGTGACTTGATAAATCGTATTGCATCATATTCTTGATTAAACCATATTGAAACATAGTTCTGATAACATCATTAAAACATATTCTTGATAAAACCGTCCCAAGGGTTTCGCGCGGACATTTCTGAAAACTATGTGCTCGTCCATGCAAAGTGGCGCGGCCACTACGAGCGAATTTAACCAGTAGTACTACCCCATGACCATACTAGGCGCTCGTCTATGCAAAGAGGTGCTACCCCTACGAGCGGGTTGATCAAACCAGTAGTCCCTACTCTTAGAGTTTCATTGATAAAGTGATCACTTTCTCGTTCTAGCACACTCACATTGATAACCAAGATAGACACTATGAACAGATAATCGTTTGCATTGCTTGTAAATATACCATGATAAAACATAATTTAAACACGTGTCCCTCGCCCCGAAAACAGTTTAAAAAAAAAGTGAAAATAGGGGCTGTGAGACTCACCTGTGATTCTTGTTAAGTGATGGTTTAGAGAGATTAAACGAGATTCGGGTTTCTTGGTGTTAGCCTCGAAATTGGAAGTCTAGAATATGTTTAAATAACAAGAAATATGTGTATTAAGACCAAGTAATCGAAGAATATAAGGGCTGGTCAGAAAAGTAAATCTCAAGACTAAAGTTTCGGCTTACCTAGCGATGGAACTGGAAACGGATGCTTGGGAGATGGTTAGTGCAGAATTACAGATTTAAGAGAGGAGTTTGGAGTGTGTTTCTTGTGGTTGTGATATTTTTATTCAAGAATTGATATTTATAGGCAAATTCAAGGGAACACAATCCCTTGATTTAGGGGATTGAGATCTTATCATATTGGGTGTAATGATGACAAGGTATGGGGTTTATTATTATTTATTTAGGGATGGGGGTGATGGTCCTAGGGAGTGGTTATGAAGATTCTGATTGATTTGACAGTACATGCAGGATTGTGGTTGGTGAGAGTAGGTGCGGCTGACAGTTGACATTTCGTGTTACAGTACTGTTCCTGGTACTGTTGTCAGTGTGCTGTCAAAAGGTAAAAATCTCTGAAACACGCAACTGGTTCTTTCTGGGCGGGGGTAATCCCCTTTCATCTGAAGAATAGACTAAGTGTTTTGTGCGCGTAACCTTGCGCGTATAGCCTTCTGCGTGTAGGCCATTTCTTTGAACGTTGTGGGTCCGGCGGCTCCAGTTGGTCTTCGCGCAAGCGTCCTTGTAGCGAATCCTGCGCGTATCACTGCGCAGGCGTCCTTATAAGGAATCCTGCGGGTCCATCTGGCTCTGCTGGAACCAGCGTTCTCAGGGTTTATTAACAGGGTGAACTCTTGGATTTAAGCGAAAAGGTGGTTGGTTTCTGTGCAGACGTTCATGCGTAAAGGGTTTAGTTTTAAGGTGTCCCGCGGGGATTCTTCCCGCAGGTGTCGCACATAACTCCTTTTTATTTGATGCGGGTAGGTGCGTAACCTTCTCGTAGTCAGGGACGTTGAGTTTCATTTGTAGATTCTCCATGAGGTCTTGGTATTTCAACATAGTGATCAGTTATGTTGAAGTCAATTCCATCTTGGAGCTTCAAACAAACTAGCTCTCAATGTTCCCGCCATGCGGGGAGGTTAGTTCCTTTTTTCCGCGCGCGCATAAATGATTTGGGTCTTAATTAGGAAATTAGGATATTGTTTGAACATAGTTTTACTTATTGATCATTGAAGAACGGAGAATATTGGGTTATAGAAGAGGTTATGGTAGACATGCCATCGCGCCTCATGATTAAACAGGGAAAAAAACAACCACAACTAACCTGGTGAAGAAAAGGGGCAGCGGGAATTGTTAGAATAAAGGAGGCACCGGAAGAACGGAGAATGAAAAGGTGGAAGGAGCGGTGGAGAGTTTATGATGAAAGGACGGTTGTAGGGTGAAATGATCGTTTTATGGGAAAATGGAAAGGCAACTGTCTTTTCAAATCAATATGGACAAAAGACAAAGAAGTAATGGGCCAGAACTTGGGCCTCACCATAAGCAAGGCTATCAAGGAGGTGGGCTGGAATAAAATCTAGTCCAAACAAATGTAAAAGGAGACACAGTTAAGATATAGTCTATTATCCTTTCCATAAATAAGAACGATAATAGATTAGGGGGACTTTAAGAGCCTACCCCAGAATTGGGCTTCGGGGGTAGGCTCAGGTCCATCAAGAATGAAGGAAAGCGAAAGCCCAATAAGAGAGGCCCAACATGGGGAGAAATCTAGAAGGAAGCTTGGAGGGAAAAGAGTTTAAGAGGGAAACTCAATCCTTGTTCACCTGACCCAGTTAGTGGCCCAAGGCATGTTGTCTCAAGATAGGAAGCATAGCCCGGTGGACATAAGGCTAGAGTATCATTGGACCAAAGAAGAAAGAGGAAAGGGAAAATTCCCAAAATAGCCCTTTTTAGAGAGAGAGTCCCCAAAATAGTCATTTTTCCTCAAAATTTTTTAGAATTTGGATTTTCCGGACGCATTGGGAAAAGATAAAATGGTAGGGGTAGCAGGCCAAATTTCTAAAGAAAGTTAGGAAGGAGATCAGATTTGGAAAAATAATGAAGGGAAAGTCCAAATTATTTTGAATCTTAGAGTAAAAGTTCATATTTTTACTAAACTTTTTTTCTCAAAAAAACCGTCTTAAGAGACTGTTTTTTTATGTTTCCTACCTTTTTTGTTCATATTTTCAAATTCTAGGAAAAAGAGATTTTCAAATCTCGTCTTGAGAGACGAGATTCTACCACCACCACCGCCGCCCACCATTCGGCTTCTACCACCACCACCACCCACCGTTTGCCACCACCACCATCCACCCCCACTACCCACCCATTTCCCACCATCATCCAGTGACTCCACCACCACCGTCACCGTCACCACCACCGTCTCCGGCGGGGACCTTCTCGCCGTCAAATCCACCGAGTGCATATGACGGCGACTTGTGTATACCCTCCAAAACCGTTGGTTTGGATATTCTGTAAATTACCTTGTCAACCATCTAATAAGCTCTTCGGAATCTTCTGTTGTATAACATCTTAATGGTCAACTAGTTATCTAACTTGTTTTAGTAAAAGCTAAACTAAAAATCGAATATGTAATCCTTTTCCATTTAAACTGTTGCAATTTGCTTTGGTTTTTTATTGTTTATTCCATTGACCTTGTCACCGTTCGGTTGTTTATTCCTTCTCTAGATCCACCGAGTGCATTTGACGGTGAGAAGGTCCCCGCCGGAGACAGTGGGGGTGACGGCGACGGTGGCGGTGGAGCCACCGATGGTAGCGGGAAATGGGTGGGTGGTGGGGGTGGATGGTAGTGGTGGCGAACAGTGGGTGGTGGTGGTGGTGGTGGTAGAAGGCGAACGGTGGGCGGTGGTGGTAGAATCTCGTCTCTCAAGACGAGATTTGAAGAATTTGAAAATATGGACGGAAAAGGTAGGAAACATAAAAAACCAGTCTCTCAAGACGGTTTTTTGAGAAAAAAAAGTTTAGTAAAAATTTGAACTTTTACTCCAAGATTCAAAATAATTTGGACCTTTCCCTTCATTATTTTTCCAAATCAGATCTCCTCCCTAACTTTCTTTAGAAATTTGGCCTGCTACCCCTACATTATTATCTTTTCCCAATGCGTTTGAAAAGTCCAAATTCTAAAAATTTTTGAGGAAAAAAGGGCTATTTTGGGAACTCTCTCTCTAAAAGGGGCTGTTTTTGGAATTTTCCCAAAAGGAAAACCATAGGAATTGTATAACAAGATTACACCCCAAGGGTATTAATTGTAATTCCCTTTCTCTATATAAAGGAAAGGAAGATCATATGAAAAACAGACATTGTACTCTAACTCACTTATACTCAATAAAACCGATCTCCATTCTTGTAAAAGTACCATTAAGAACTCTTCACCACGAAGTCGGTATGGGCTCCAACATTATTATTATTATTATTATTATTATTATTATTATTATTATTATTATTATTATTATTATTATTAACGTCAGCATCGTTGTTGTTGTTGATGAATTAATGAAAATTAAATTGATTAACACCGAAGAACACGAACTCAATCAATAATTATGAACTTGAACAATTACTCAAAGAATACTCAAATTGAATTACGGCTAACACTAGTATATTGATTGTGAGAAACAAACGAGAACGAAAACTGTTCATAATTGAAAATGAATTGAAGGAAACTACTCTATTACTTATTACGAGCCCTAATATACCCGACTACTAGTTATGAGCGACTAACGAACTTTCTATCCAAAGTTACAAGTGTGACATTCATAATATTTTAAACCCGAAAACCCGACCCATTTTAAAATTTGATATTTTCGTATTTTCATTTATTAATAAAAATTGTGAATTTTATTGACTATGTATGTTCATTATGATGTTTATGTTTATAATAATTTTTTATTATTATGATATTGTTACAAAATTAATCCCAATTTCCATTATATATATTTTGAACCTAGACTCTTTTGCTTCTTGCTAGAACCTTCCTTAATCAAAAACTTGGTCAAATGCTATTAAATTCCATTGATCCAAACCCTAAGACTAGCCTTATGACTAGCTTTGTAATGTACTCTCTCTAGCTTTGTAATTAACAATTCTTGGCCTATATATACCACATCTAAGCTTATGCAAATCATTTTCCTCAACTCAATTCACACTCAATTGCTTTCTTGCTAGTGGAATTTTGCTAAAGTCTTAGTTGACTTTTTAAGTTAACCATTCAAAAACTCTTTCTTTTTCGTTCTTGTATCAATCCTCGGGGTCAGTCGTTGAACCGAACCTTGTCGGTTCACTCACTTAAAGACATCTTTGCTTATTTGTTCGTTCTCATTCATTTACAAGTGAGTTCTCACACCTTTACTGTTTTACATCTTTTGGGGATAATATATACAAACTAGAAAAACACTTTATCTTAACCTCATTTCCACAAAACTACAATTCATACATGGACTTGTGTGTTAATTACTCGCTTGATGTTTTATGCCTCATTGAACGATTACTAGTTTGTGTTATTTATTTATTGTTGTCTCATAGCCTCAATAGCTTAAATAAATATGATCATACGTTCCCCTTGCTATTTTGACTTAGTGTCAAATAAAAAAGGGTCTCATTTTTTTATTTTTACATAATTCATCTATGCTTGAATTATCATACTTGTCTCATGGAATTGTATAGATTTTGCATCATATTATATTATAACAAACTTGTGGGAGATTTAATAACCATTCGTAGTTGACCTTATAAATACGTATACGTATATATGTATATACGTACGTATACGTACACGTGTACGTATACGTATATACGTACGTATATACGTACGTGTACGTATACGTATACCTATACGTACGTATATACGTATACGTACACGTGTACGTAGACGTACACGTATATTATACGTATATGTATACGTATATCTATACGTATATGTATAGATATACGTATACGTATATGTATATAATACGTATACGTATATCTATACCTATACGTATAGGTATACGTATACGTATACACGTATACGTACACGTACACGTATACACGTGTGTACGTGTACATATACGTTTACGTTTACGTACACGTACACGTACAAGTATACACGTATATACCTATACGTATACGTGTACACGTATGTACACGTATACGTCTACGTGTACACGTATACGTATACGTATACCTATACATATACGTATATAGGTATATATATACGTACGTATATCTATACCTATATACGTACGTATATATATACCTATATACGTATACGTATACGTATCTATGTATATACATACGTATAGATACATATAGGTACACGTACGTATACGTATACGTATACGTATACATACACGTATATATGTATACGTATACATATATACCTATACACCTATACGTATATATACATATAGGTACACGTACGTATACGTATACGTATATATGTATATACATACGCATATATACATATAGGTACACGTACGTATACGTCTAGTATACGTATACGTATACGTACACGTACGTGTACCTATATGTATATATACGTATAGGTGTATAGGTATATATGTATATATACATACACATACACCTATATACCTATGTATATACGTATGTATATACATATATGTGTATACATATATGCGTATACGTATACGTACGTGTACCTATATGTATATATGTATATATATACATGTATACCTATATGTATATATACGTATACGTATATACGTATAGGTATAGGTACGTATACTTATACGTGTACGTACGTATACGTATACGTACGCACGTATACGTATACGTATACGCACGCATGTATGTATACATTACATATATGTATATGTATACATATATATGTATATGTATACATATACATATATGTAATGTATACATACATGCATGCGTATACGTATACGCACGCACGTATACGTATACGTACGTGCACGTGTACACGTATACGTGTAGACGTGTACACGTCTACGTATGTATATGTAGACGTATATACGTATACGTACACGTATACCATATACATACGTATACGTGTACACGTATACACTTATACGTGTATACGTATAGGTATACATGTATATCCATACGTATACGTATATACGTACGTATACGTATACGTACGTATACATACGTATACGTATGTATATACGTATACGTATGGATATACGTATATACATGTATATATATACGTATACGTATATATACACGTATACGTATATGTACATATACGTATATGTACATATACGTATATCTAATGTACGTATATATACGTATACGTGTATATATACCTATACGTATAATATACGTATACGTACATATATACGTATATACGTATACGTATATAACGTATATGTATATCTACGTATACGTATACGTATACACGTACGTATACGTCACGTATACGTATACGTATACGTATACGTCACGTATACGTATACTATATACGTATACGTATACGTACGTATACGTGACGTATACGTACTTATACGTATATGTGCGTATCGTATACGTATATACGTAGATGTACGTATACGTATACGTACATCTAAGTATACGTATACGTACGTATACGTATATCTATACGTATACCTAGATATACGTATTTACGTATATATATACGTATACGTATACCTAGATATACGTATATACGTATATCTACGTATACGTATACGTATATATATACGTATATACGTATATCTACGTATAGGTATATATACGTATATACGTATACAGATATATGTATATATACATATACGTATACAGATATATGTATATATACATATACGTAAACAGATATATGTATATATGTATATACGTATATATACATGTACGTATACAGATATACGTATATGTACGTATACGTATACGTACATATTCGTATATCTATACATATACGTATATATACGTATATGTATAGATATACGTATATATACGTATATTATATATACGTATTGATATATGTATAGATACACGTATACGTATGTATATGCATATTATATATACGTATATGTACACATACACGTATACGTATATACGTATATTATATATACGTATATGTACATATACGTATACGTGTATCTATACATATATCTATACATATACGTATATATATGTACATATATCTATGTTATATATACGTATACGTACATATACGTATATATACGTATACGTACATATATACGTATATACATATACGTATATATAATATACGTATATATACGTATACGTGTATATATACTTATACGTTTATATAATATACGTATATATACGTATACGTACATATATACGTATATACATATACGTATATACGTATACGTATATAACGTATATGTATATATACCTATACATATCTATGTATACGTATATGTATATATACATATACGTATACACGTACGTATACGTATACGTCACGTATACGTATAAGTACGTATACGCATACGTACGTATACGTACGTCTATACGTATACGTATATACGTACATCTACGTATAAACGTATACGATACGTATATGTACGTATCGTATATATACGTAGATGTACGTATCGTATACGTACATCTACGTATATACGTATACGATACGTACATCTACGTATACGTACGTATAAGTATACGTACGTATACGTATATCTATAGGTATACGTAGATATACGTATATACGTATATATACCTATACGTAGATATACGTATACAGATATATGTATATATACATATACGTATACAGATATATGTATATATGTATATACGTATATATACATATACGTATACAGATATACGTATACAGGTATATATACATATACGTATACAGATATATGTATATATACATATACGTATATGTACGTATATGTACGTATACGTATACGTACATATACGTATATCTATACATATACGTATATATACGTATATGTATAGATATACGTATATGCACGTATACGTATAGATATACGTATATGTACGTATACGTATACAGATATATGTATATATACATACATATATGTATATATACATATACGTATACAGATATATGTATATATGTCTATACGTATATACGTATATATACATATACGTATATATAATGGACGTATTTACGTATACGTATATATACGTATATACATATACGTATTTACGTATACGTATATATACTTATACATATCTATGTATACGTATATGTCGATTTTAATAACTTAATATACTTAGATTATAATTTTATAAATAATACTTTTATAATGCATTTTTTATTTAAAAGTATTTATATAATTAAAATTAAAGTCTTCATCTGAAATATAGTCTTCATCAAAATCATAATCTGAATTAAAAGTTTGACTAATTTCTTCTGTTTGCATTATAAAAGTATTATTTATAAAATTAAAATCTAAGTATATTAAGTTATTAAAATCGTACAGGTATATATACGTATATACGTATAAATACATATACGTATACAGATATATGTATATATACGTATATGTATAGATATACGTATATGTACGTATACGTATACGTACATATACGTACATATACGTATATGTATATATACGTATATGTATAGATATACGTATATGCACGTATACGTATAGATATACGTATATGTATAGATATACGTATATGCACGTATACGTATATACGTATATGTACGTATACGTATACAGATATATGTATATATACATACATATATGTATATATACATATACGTACACAGATATATGTATATATGTCTATACGTATATACGTATATATACATATACGTATACGTGTATATATACATATACGTATATATAATATACGTATACGTACGTATATACGTATATACGTACATCTACGTATAAACGTATACGATACGTATATGTACGTATCGTATATATACGTAGATGTACGTATCGTATACGTAGATGTACGTATACGTATACGTACATCTACGTATACGTACGTATAAGTATACGTACGTATACGTATATCTATAGGTATACGTAGATATACGTATATATATACGTATACGTATACGTAGATATACGTATATACGTATATATACCTATACGTAGATATACGTATAGATACGTATACGTAGATATACGTATATACGTAAACAGATATATGTATATATACATATACGTATACAGATATATGTATATACGTATATATACATATACGTATACAGATATACGTATACAGGTATATATACGTATATACGTATATATACATATACGTATACAGATATATGTATATATACATATACGTATATGTACGTATACGTATACGTACATATACGTATATGTTTAGATATACGTATATGCACGTATACGTATATACGTATATGTACGTATACGTATACAGATAAATGTATATATACATACATATATGTATATATACATATACGTATACAGATATATATATATATTTGTCTATACGTATATACGTATATATACATATACGTATACGTGTATATATACATATACGTATATATAATATACGTATTTACGTATACGTATATATACGTATATACATATACGTATTTACGTATACGTATATATACGTATATGTATATATACTTATACATATCTATGTATACGTATATGTCGATTTTAATAACTTAATATACTTAGATTATAATTTTATAAATAATACTTTTATAATGCATTTTTTATTTAAAAGTATTTATATAACTAAAATTAAAGTATTCATCTGAAATATAGTCTTCATCAAAATCATAATCTGAATTAAAAGTTTGACTAATTTCTTCTGTTTGCATTATAAAAGTATTATTTATAAAATTAAAATCTAAGTATATTAAGTTATTAAAATCGTACAGGTATATATACGTATATACGTATATATACATATACGTATACAGATATATGTATATATACATATACGTATATACGTATATGTACGTATACGTATACGTACATATACGTATATACGTATACGTGCACGTATATATACGTATATGTATAGATATACGTATATGCACGTATACGTATATACGTATATGTACGTATACGTATACAGATATATGTATATATACATACATATACGTATATATACATATACGTATACAGATATATGTATATATGTCTATACGTATATACGTATATATACATATACGTATACGTGTATATATACATATACGTATATATAATATACGTATATATACGTATACGTACATATATACGTATATACGTATATACATATACGTATTTACATATACGTATATATACGTATATGTATATATACTTATACATATCTATGTATACGTATATGTAAATATACATATACATATCTATGTATACGTATATGTATATATACTTATACGTATACACGTACGTATACG
Organism: Bidens hawaiensis; assembly: GCF_021521415.1. Lineage (NCBI taxonomy): Eukaryota > Viridiplantae > Streptophyta > Magnoliopsida > Asterales > Asteraceae > Bidens > Bidens hawaiensis. The sequence goes on along the minus strand of NW_027492083.1, from coordinate 23,170 downwards.
TCATGTATACGTAGTTATACGTGTACGTATACGTATACGTACGTATACGTACGTATACGTATACGCGTATATAATACTTATACGTATATATACGATACGTACTTATACGTATATATACGTATCGTATACGTATATACGTAGATGTACGTATATGCATACCTATACGCATATACGTATACGTATACGTATTATATACGCGTATACGTATACGTATAACTACGTATACGTATACGTATATGCGTATAGGTATGCATATACGTACATCTACGTATATACGTATACGATACGTATATGTACGTATCGTATATATACGTATAAGTACGTATCGTATACGTATATACGTAGAGGTACGTATACGTATACGTACATCTTCGTATACGTACGTATACGTATTTCTATACGTATACGTAGATATACGTATATACGTAAAGATATACGTATACGTAGATATACGTATATCTACGTATAGGTATATATACGTATATACGTATACAAATATATGTATATATACATATACGTATACAGATATACGTATACATATACGTATACAAATATAAGTATATATACATATACGTATACAGATATATGTATATATGTATATACGTATATATACATATACGTATACAGGTATATATACGTATATACGTATACGTACATATACGTATACAGATATATGTATATATACATATACGTATATGTACGTGTACGTATACGTATACGTACATATACGTATATCTATACATATACGTATATGTATAGATATACGTATATGTACGTATACGTATATACGTATTTGTACTTATACGTATACAGATATATGTATATATACATATACGTATACAGATATACGTATACAGGTATATATCTGTATATATACACATACGTATACAGATATATGTATATATACATATACGTATATGTACGTATACGTGATATATGTATACGTATATATATACGTATATATTCGTATATGTATAGATATACGTATATGTACAGTACATATACGTATATCTATACATATACGAATATATACGTATATATATACGTATACATATATCACGTATACGTACATATACGTATATGTATATATACATATATCTGTATACGTATATGTATATACACGTATACAGATATATGTATATACGTATATATACATATACGTATACAGATATATGTATATATACATATACATATATGTACGTATACGTAATATATGTATACGTATATATATACGAATATATACGTATATATATACGTATTCATATATTACGTATACGTATATATACATATACGTATACAGATATATGTATATATAAATATACGTATACAGATATATGTATATACGTATATATACGTATATTCGTATACAGATATACGTATACATGTATATATACGTATATATACATATAGGTATACTGATATACGTATATATACGTATATGTATAGATATACGTATATGTACGTATACGTATACGTACATATTCGTATATATACATATACGTATACAGATATATGTATATATACATATACGTATACAGATATATGTATATATGTATATACGTATATATACGTATATATACATATACGTATACAGATATACTTATACAGGTATATATACGTATATATATACGTATATACATATACGTATATAAACCTATAGGTATAGATATACGTATATGTACGTATACGTATACGTATGTATTCGTATATAGTATACGTACGTATACGTCGTAGAGATACGTATACGTATATATACAATATATAAGTATACGTATACGTATATACGTATACGTACGTATGTATATATCGTGTATATACGTATACGTACGTACATACGTATACGTAGATACGTACGTATACGTACGTATATACGCATACGTATACGTGTACGTGTATACGTACGTAAATACGTATGCGTATATACGTACGTATCTACGTATACGTATATACGTACGTATACGTATACGTATTATATATGTGTATATATACATATATATATATATATATAAGGTCAACTACGAATGGTTAGTAAATCTCCCACAAGTTTGTTATAATATAATATGATGCAAAATCTATACAATTCCATGAGAAAAGTATGATAATTTAAGCATAGATGAATTATGTAAAAATAAAAAATGAGACCCTTTTTTATTTGATACTAAGTCAAAATAGTAAGGGAAGCGTATGATCATACTTAATTAAGCTATTGAGGCTATGAGACAACAATAAATAAATAACACAAACTAGTAATCGTTCAATGAGGCATAAAACAGCTAGGCCAAGGGCTCGCCGATATTAAATTGTATTAACACAACTTTGATTGTAAAACTTATTAAAAAAGGTTTGCTATAAAATAATTTAATTATATCGACTTAAATGGAAATAATCTGATGGGTTAATGTAGGCGTGTAAACGAACCGAAAACACAAGCAAACAATGAACATTATTAAAAATGAACACGAATTAACAAATATAAAACCATGAACTAGATAGCTAAATATTTAATTAGTTCTATTAATATGTAAATGAACATAAACAATCATAAATAAAGGGACATAAATGAACAAAAATAAACGAACATAAACGAATATAAATGAATAAACAACATAGGTTCATGTTCGTTCGTTTAATTAAAAGAACACAAATTTTTTGTTCATGTTTGTTCGCTTATTAAATAAATTAACATAAATAAACAAACATATACGAACGCCACGAACATAAATGAACGAACGAAACATGCTATCATGTTTGTTCGTTTATTTAAGATAACACAAATTTTTTGTTCATTTCTGTTTGTTTAATTAAAAGAACACAAATTTCTTGTTCAGGTTCATTCGTTTATTAAATAAATGAATATAAATGAACTTCACGTCGAAGTGTTCGGATTGGTTTGCTTCACATGCTGAAGAAACACTAAGTGACCCCGGGCAGATTACGGATAATCTGGGGGTTATATAGATGTTTCCCACGAGGATGAGGTCCAGCAAAGAAAGTTGTTCTTCAGGTGACCTGCAAAACAGACACCGTAAGCTCGTCACTGAGAAGGGGGGGTTCCTCCTTGTGACCACCCTCCGGCGTGAGAATCAGACTAGATTGCTCTGAATATAAGTGTATATTAAGAGATTGCTAGAGAAGATAATGAGATATCAGATGATGTCCTTACCATTCCAAGGTGTTGGAGTATTTATAGCCGAAGGTAGGTTTCCAAGAAGGTACAGCCGGCTGAATAGTATTCCTGTTCTACCAACAGTGGGCTACGCACAAGCCATGCTGGTTGGTGGATAGGCTGCGGCCGATAGTGACAAGGTCGGCTGTATACTGTTCCTTTACTGCCGGCTATGCACTGTTCCACCAACTGTAGGCTACGCACGTCCCATAGTAAGGGTTGGTGAGTAGGCAGCGGCTAATAGTGACAAACAGTACTAGAGGGTGCTCCTCCTCGTACTGTTGTCGGTGAGCTGTCACCCTGTGATTGGTTCATGGGCTGTTTTGGTCAGATCGTCTGTTTTGCCCATACCTTGGCAGGTATAGTACAAAAGATCTTCCAGAAGCATACGGACTGGCTCATTTGGGCGGGAGTATTCCCGCCTTGCTCATTCCTTCAGGTGACATTACTGAAGTAGCAAGAGTTAGTGCCTTGTGCGTGTAGCCTTGCTATCAGTGCGGGTAGCCTTCCCTGATGGCTTGTATCCGCAACTGCGGGAACAAGCGGGGTACTTCACCATTGGGAGGCTTTCCCTGCGGGTACAGCTGGCGTACTGCGCGTAAGGTCTTCTCTGAGCATGGTGGGTCCTGCGGAAGCAGTTGGTCGTTGCGCAGACGTCCCTCTTCAAGGTGAGTCTTGCGGGTCCAACTGGGCTCTGCTGGGACCTACCTCTTCAAGTCCCCCCAGTCCAATGTTCTTCTCTTGAATTATTAATAAGTGAGGTGAACTTTTGGACTTTAGCAAGGGGTTTTGAAAAGGGTTTTTAGTTTTAAAGTTTTCCGTGGGGATTCTTCCCGCGGTTTTACTAATGTCACGCAGAAATTCCCGACTTTTCTGCTTGATCTTTGGGTATGAAGCGGGTAGGTCTGTAACCTCATCGCAAGTCAGGAGCGTTGAGTCCCACTTGTGTGGATTCTCCATGGGGTTTTGGTAGTTTTGAACATAGTGATCAATTATGTTAAAACCACCAATTCCATCTTGGAGTTACAAACAATATAGTTCTCGACGTTCCCGCTATGCGGGGATGTTATTCCCGTTTCCGCAAGCATGGCCCAGAAGATCCTTCTTGGTTTGAATTCCCCGCGGAGCGCTAAGTATGTGAAGGGTTTTGCCTTGACACTGTACCCGCACTCGTCTTACGGTTACTTTACTTCCAAGGTATTCTTGGCGTCAATTCCCTGCGGGTGCTAAGTATGTGAAGGGTTTTGCCTTAACACTGTACTCGCACCTGTCTTACAGTTACTTGGTTGCCAAGGTAAGGGGTATTTTCCCGCTTTTGAATCTTTTTGAAATTTTGAAATTCGAAGAGTTGGTGAAAGGATAAGAACAGTCCAAACTATTGAAACGTCGTCCGACGGTTTCTTCTGACAGTGTCAGGACGTGCAGGAAGTTATGGCGACGTGACAGTATATGGTCATTCCAGGCACTTTTTCAGGCGCGTGGGAGCGAATTTTCGGGCGCGTGGCCGCGAAATTAATGGCACGCGTCCTTTCAACAGTTGTTGCCAGCTTGCTCTTTGCCACGTGTCATAGTTTCATTGCACCTGCGATTTCTCTTTCTTCCGCATTAAATTCATCGCATTGATTGCGATTAGTATATAAAGGGGGAGAGGGTCCTTTGTAATCCACACTTTCACTTTTCTCTTCATCTTCAAAACGATTTCCGGCGAATACTCACCTTTTCAGTCGAGCATTCTCTTGAAATCGTTCTCTTCTTTCATACCTGCAAGATGTCTTCTGCTCACGATCTTGAGGCTACAGCCCCGGAGGCTGGGGTGTATGCCGAGAACCCGTCATCCAAGTCCGACAAGGATGACAAGAGTACTGCTGGCGAGTGCCAGTGTGCTCTGCCTGTCGATCTATATCAGTACATCGTCAGGAAGTTCATGCTCGAGTCTTTCGAGCCTGAGTTTCCTGAACCTCACCAGACGGTGTATGATGCCCCCAGAGGCAAGATCGGGGTATATGCCGCATTCTTTGTCTATGGGAATCTTAGGTTCCCCTTGACGAAGTTTGTGTACCGTGTTCTGGAGAGGCACGGTGTACACCTGACCGAGGTACACCCGATGGCGATCGCGAAGATTCGCCACTTCGAGTGGGTGTGCCGGATTCTGGGCGTTGAGCCCTTCGTCGACCGCCTGATGACCTTCTACTCTTGGAGGTGCACCCAGGGGTGGTATACTCTGATAACCCGGATCAAGGGTTTGAAGATTTGCGCAACCGAGCGCAGTCTTCGTTCATGGAAGCGGGAGTTCTTTTATATCTCCGCTCGCGCCATCCCCCTTGCCATGAAGTTCAAGAATGGGCAAGCACTCCCCAGCCTTCACGCCTCCAACTACCAGGAGGCGGAATGGTTCTCAAAGATTTCCCGAGTCCAATCTCCGGTTTACCGCTTTGCGGAGTCCGGGATGGTGATGCTCGGGATGAGCCGGGTGTGGAAGGATGCGGAGGCGCAAAAGATCCCGATCGTCCTTGAATACGGTTTGAACTCTGTCCCTTACGGTATGCTCTGTCTTCTTTGTTTATATAGGTTTGTCTTCTAACTGTTTTTCTTTTATTTCAGAGGGGAACGACTTGCAGTCGCTCCTGCATCCGCGGGAGGCTGATAGTCCCGCTCGGATGGGTACTCGTGCTCTAGATGAGAACGAGTTGCCCATCCTTGAACAGACGGCGGATCGGTTCGTGGAGGTCTACCCGCCAGGCCACGAGATCCTGAGCGCCAGGCGGCCAGGTAAGGCGTTATTCAACCCTCGACCCCTCAATGCTGAAACCTCTGCTGGAATTCCTCTAATCTTGTGTTCTGATGAGGAATCCGCAGATGGTCCTCCGTTGGTGCGGAAGAAGAAGGCTGCCGGCGGGAAGGGGAAGGCGAAGGTGGCCTCCACTGCCGATCCGGTGCCTCGGTCTGATTCAGAGACCGAGAGCGAGGAGGTGGCGGGGAACCCTGGTGGTGATAAGACCACTGCTCCGGAGGCTGCGACGACTGTCACCTCCGGAGAGCCCAGGATGACGACGGTGAGCGGCGTAAAGAGGCCGGCTCCATCGGGTTCGTCCCCGCCTGTCCGCACTTTTAGGCTCAAGAAAACCCGTAAGTACAAACTTCCTTTATTTTTAACTTCATAGCTTTCCATCATTAATACTTATCTCCTTTGTGCAGGCGTGGATGCTACCGCATTCCAGGGTGGAGCGGGGAGGAGTACCTCCGGACCCATGACGGTAGGCTTGGTCAGCCTACCAGAGGCGACGACCCAGGCGGCTGCGCCTGCTTCAGTTGGTTCAGTTGCTCACCCCGTTGAGCCAACTGTTCCAACTGTGATGACATCACCGCCGGCTGTCAGTGCCATATTTACTGAATCTTTCACTGAGCCGGCGGTTACTTTTTCTGCGGACTCCGCAGCGGCGACCACGGTTGTGAGTTCACCTACGGTGAGTTCGCCTCCGTTGGTTTCTACTACCGCGGCGGCCTTCACCATGCCTCCTCCGTCATCGGCAACGACGGCCGATCCTTCAGGTATGCTTGGGGCTTCTCGCCAACCTCTGCCTCCTTCCCATCTGCCTGACCTCTTGGACGGATTTCCCTTGGGTTCAGGTGATGGGTTTGGCGGCTATCGGCCTGTTGTCGACCCTACAGGTGCGTAGGGTTCTTTTGGCCTCTTTTTTTTTTTTTTATATATATATATCATCTTTTCCTAACTGCTTTTTGTTTTTTGCAGTGTCGGATTCCAATGAAGTGTATGTTCCACGACGGAACATCCGCCGAGGAACAACCCTTCGCACGCCTGTGGAGTGCGTGGAGTGGGCTCATCACGCAGCTCCCAGTGGTGCGTTGGGGGAAGCCATGGCTAGCTACCAGGAGGGTAGGCTAACCAATGAGCTTCGGGTTCTCCTGGCCCGGATGCAGCCGCGCGTCGAGCTGCTTTGTCGTGAAAACGACAAGTTAAAAGCAGCTCGCATCCAAGAAGTAGCTCAGGCGCGGGCTGTCCGGGAGGAGAATAGGAGGCTTACCGCAGTGGCTGCGGAAAAGGAGAAGGCCTTCAAGGCCCTCGAGGTTGAAGTTCAGGCCCGGCTCGAGGCCCGTTCCAAGGCTGCCCAAGCTGTTAACGAACAGCTTCGGCTGGCTAAGGAAACTGCACGGAACGCAACCGAGAGGGCCACCAAGGCTGAAGCTGTTGCTGAGCCTCTACGCCTCGAGAATGAGGAACTTAAAGCCAAACTAGAGGCGCTCCAACAGGCTCATGATGCCTTGGCGATGGAAGACGCCAAGAAGCTCCAAGAGATCTTGGACCAGAGGGGCGTGCTTGACCACACTGAGCGGAAGCTAAAGGGCGTTGAAGAGGCTGCTGCAAAGGAAGTGTTGCTTGCCAACCTCAATAAAAGTAAAGCCGAATGCGCCCGTAACCAAGCTCAAGCCGCCCTCCAAGAGGCTCTGGTTGCCAAGGAATGGCTTCTTCGAGAAGCGTTGTCTCAGGTAAGCTTAACTTCATAATGTCTTTACGCTTTTCTTTGTAAATAGAAAAGGTTTTGATACTTGTATTTTTTCTTGTAGGTTGTGCATCGAGTCTTTACGGACACATCATACGACGATGCCATGAGCGCAGCCCTCAACGCTTCTCATGAGGATGGGGAAAAGGCCGGCTTCTTGCTTGGTCTAGGGTTTGTTGAGAAAGGCATCCCGCCTTCCAACTTCCCTTTGTATGATGTGGATACTGAAGCTGTTTATGACCAAGCAGTGAACCAGTATGCCGCCTTCCCGCATCCGGTGGTGGAGAAGGTGAACGAAGTCGCTGCTGCTGATGATGGGCTAGCTATCCTTAAAGCTTTCCTTGAACCGCCACGCTCTACTGATGGTGCGGGTCCAAGTGGAAGTGGTCCTGAAGTTTGATCCTGAAGATCCCTTTCCACCATTAGAGTAGATTTTTATTTTTGTATAGCTTCTTTTGTATGCGGGTATGCACCCAGCAATCTTTGTAATATTTGAATTTTGATGGAATAAAGATTGTGTTAATTCCTTGCCTTGTTTATTTTACGCATGTTTTGATTTAACTTAGCAATTTCTTTAGTACTTAGATAAGTTAACTTTTTAACGTGACAAATTATAAGTTTGTTTCGCTTCCTCTTTCATGATTGTGCGGGTATGACCGTCACTTACACTTAGTAGGATGGCTTAACTTTACTTATATCTGACCTGCGTGGAAGTTTTCCTCATCTTTTCCTTTGAAATTTTCTAAGTGTTTAGAATAAGTTAACCTTTGAACGTGGTAGATAATAGGTTGAAGTTTTGCCTCCTTGTTCGTGATTGTGCGGGTAAGACCGTCACTTGCACTTAATAGGATGGCTAAACTTTGCCTACATCTGACCTGCGTGGAGGTTTTCCTTAAACTTTTGAAATTTTTACCGTTTTGTGTTTATGCGGGTTTTGCCGCCTTCCACACGTAACGACTTACTTCTTCCCATATTTATGCGGTGAATACCGGCACATCAGTGTGGGAAGTTCATAAGTATAAAGGTAAGGCTATCAACACATTGTGAAAGTAGAATCATTTCCATTAGAAGTGGCTCTAGGCCTTTTCTTTACAAGTTTGGAATTGATCTACATGTAACATTTGCGTAATTGAGCTCCATTCCATGTTCTTGGGATGGGAGTGCCATCGAGCCTTTCGAGCCGGTACGTGCCCTTTCCCAGAACTTCTTTGATAATGTATAGCCCTTCCCAGACCGGGGCCAGTTTTCCTGGGCGTTGTTGGTTCGAAGCCTCGTTGTTACGCAGTATGTAGTCTCCTACATTGAAGTTGCAGAGTTTTACCCGCGTGTTGTAGTACTTTTGCATTTGTCGCTTGTAGTTCTCTTCACGCACTGCGGCTAAGTCTCTACGTTCCTCGGTTAGCATAAGGTCTAACCGTCTTTCCGCATCATTGTCTTCTGGCTGAATCAAGACCCTTGGTGAGGGTAAACCAATTTCGACCGGGACCATGGCTTCAGTGCCATAAGTGAGACTGAACGGGGTTTCTCCCGTACTGGCCTTTTTCAGTGTTCTGTTTGCCCAAAGGACGTGCGGAAGCTCGTCCACCCAGCCGGATCTGTGTTCCAAGAGTCTTTTCTTTATGCCTTCGACGATGCTCTTATTTGCTCTTTCTACCTCACCATTACCTTGCGGGTGCGCCACTGAGGTAAAAGTATGGGTGATTTGGAGTTCTTCCAGCCACTTTTGTAGATTCTTGTCAGCAAAGTTGGTGCCGTTATCGCTCACCAAATTCTGGGGAATGCCGGTGATCATCGCTACACCCTCAGCTGTTGGCCATCCCATCATGCCGTGGACTGAAGATACCACGGCATTGAATCTTGCCATCCCGTCTCTTCCGAAGAGAATGTCGTATGTGTGGTGTGGCTTCCTCATCACGACAAAATCCACGTCTTCTGTGCGTGAGTGATTCCCGTCCGTAAGAGTGACGGGGAAAGATAGGATACCCAGGGGGGTGTTTGTGCTGCCGTCGAACCCTTCCATCGAGGCGTAGATCGTTTCCAGGCGTTCCTTGTCTTCGTCATCTAGCTTGTCGAAGAACTGCCTGTACATCACCGTTGACGAGGCGCCGTTGTCAGCAAGAGTGCGAGAACTGCCTGTACATCACCGTTGCTGGGTCCTCCTGGCACTCGCGGGAAGCGCACCTCAGCTTCCTTCCACGCGCATGGTTCTGTCGCTCGCCTTTTTCTTCCTCTGATGTTGCCATGAACCATGTTGATGCTGATGTCAACGGGCTTTCGTCCGTTGCCTCTGTACCGGTTATCATTCCTTCCTCCCTTCTTGATTGATGCCACAAGGTGTGCAAGTCTTCCATCCTTGACGAATGTTTCAACAATATCCTTCAAGGATGTACACTCCTCCGTACTATGACCTTTTGTCCCGTGGAAGTCACAGGATTTGCTTTGATCCGCATTAGGTCGCTGCCGGATCATTGGAGCTTTTGGCCATGGTAGTTTTTCGGTGGCAAATATCTCCGTGACGCTTTTGGTGAGTGGCGTCCACCGGTGTTTTCGGCTTGAAGGGTGTGTGTTATCTCTTCCGCCAACAAGAGGGTGAGAGCTGGATGAGGTGTCAAAGTTTACCCTTGACTGCCAAATACCTAGCTTCCTCTTTTTGTTCTGCCGGGCGATCCGAACATTGTTTTCTCTAGTCCTTTGCGTGTAGAGGTGTGTACTCTGGGGAAGATCCCTTCCCAGTTGCTTCTCCGTCTCGGCAAAGCGCTTGGCCGCCGTCATGATGGCATCCCATGTGGATGGCATGCCGTCCTTACCCGTCAATGTGCGGATAAGCTCTGGGTATTCGGCGCCCTGGATGAAAGCTGCGCGAACAAGATCTTCACTTATGTTGCCCAGACTCAGCTTTTTGGAGTTGAAGCGAGTGATGAAGTCTAGTAAAGATTCATCCTCCTCTCTAACGCAGTTGAGGATCGTCCACTGTTCTTCAGTATATTTCCTCTGTTGGCTGAAGTGTTGGCTGAACTTGTTCTGAAAGTCCGCTCAATCATAGATGTGGTGGACCGGTAAACGATTGAACCATGCCCTGGCCGCTCAAACCAGAGTCATCTGGAACATATAACACCACGTGGGTTCCGTCCAGTTACTGACGGTTGCCCCCGCAATGAATCTGTTCAAGTGGTCGTCTGGGTCGAATAGACCATCATAAGTGCCGATGTTGGACATTTGTTTGGCACTTCTCGGGGCGATTGCTTCCGCAATGTCCCTTGCAAACTTGGACTTTCCTGCATTTGCAGCCGTTGGTCTAAAGGTTTTGGAGAAGTCACGTGGGTTTCTCCCCGCGTTCGTTGGTTTAAAGGTTTCTCCAAAATTCCTTGTCGGTTGGAAGTCCGTTTCCTTACGCTTCCCTTTTGCCTTATGGCGAGGGTTTGCGTCGGTATCGGATTCTTCCCGCTCATCGTCCGAGTACTCGCACTCACTGTTCATGTTGAGATGTTGGCGAGTACTGCCGAATTCGTCAGCCTGTTGAAGTGAACGCAAGCGTTCATCCAACTCAGCTTGGAACTCTTTCTGACGTGCTTCGGCCCACGCCTTAACTTGATCGAGTGTTTGGCGAGGGACCCTCGTCCGTTTCTCCAACTGGGCATCAGTGAACCCCAGTGAAATATTGTTTACTGCACTTGTCCCGGCTTGGGTAACCGGGGTAGTGTTCGTAAAATTTGTATAACCGCCGGTGTTCCCCCCAGCTGCTGGGGTTGTGGTTACCGGGGTTTCTTGGTCACTTACCGGCTTTGGGACCGGAGTAACGTTAACCATTTCTTCAGAAATTTTGAAAAGACTAAGAATTAGTTCTAGCTTTTATGCACGGATGTCGCCAATGAAGAAACACTAAGTGACCCCGGGCAGATTACGGATAATCTGGGGGTTATATAGATGTTTCCCACGAGGATGAGGTCCAGCAAAGAAAGTTGTTCTTCAGGTGACCTGCAAAACAGACACCATAAGCTCGTCACTGAGAAGGGGGGGTTCCTCCTTGTGACCACCCTCCGGCGTGAGAATCAGACTAGATTGCTCTGAATATAAGTGTATATTAAGAGATTGCTAGAGAAGATAACGAGATATCAGATGATGTCCTTACCATTCCAAGGTGTTGGAGTATTTATAGCCGAAAGTAGGTTTCCAAGAAGGTACAGCCGGCTGAATAGTATTCCTGTTCTACCAACAGTGGGCTACGCACAAGCCATGCTGGTTGGTGGATAGGCTGCAGCCGATAGTGACAAGGTCGGCTGTATACTGTTCCTTTACTGCCGGCTATGCACTGTTCCACCAACTGTAGGCTACGCACGTCCCATAGTAAGGGTTGGTGAGTAGGCAGCGGCTAATAGTGACAAACAGTACTAGAGGGTGCTCCTCCTCGTACTGTTGTCGGTGAGCTGTCACCCTGTGATTGGTTCATGGGCTGTTTTGGTCAGATCGTCTGTTTTGCCCATACCTTGGCAGGTATAGTACAAAAGATCTTCCAGAAGCATACGGACTGGCTCATTTGGGCAGGAGTATTCCCGCCTTGCTCATTCCTTCAGGTGACATTACTGAAGTAGCAAGAGTTAGTGCCTTGTGCGTGTAGCCTTGCTATCAGTGCGGGTAGCCTTCCCTGATGGCTTGTATCCGCAACTGCGGGAACAAGCGGGGTACTTCACCGTTGGGAGGCTTTCCCTGCGGGTACAGCTGGCGTACTGCGCGTAAGGTCTTCTCTGAGCATGGTGGGTCCTGCGGAAGCAGTTGGTCGTTGCGCAGACGTCCCTCTTCAAGGTGAGTCTTGCGGGTCCAACTGGGCTCTGCTGGGACCTACACATGCCTAGGTCAATGGTCGTCAATAATCCTAACCCCCGTTAAAAAAAAAAAAAACATAACCGACAAAAATAGGCAATGCACATGGGGAAAGGCATGGAAATCAAACGAGTGGATGACAAAATTGTAGTAGATGGAGAAAGGGCAATTAGGTCTTTTCAAGACTCAATATTATCCGGTCCACGGCATCATCATCCTATAACACGTTAGATACAAACCCTAAGTCTCATCATCTACTTGACAAGACAACTGATTCCGATCACCAGAAGATAACAGTATGACGGTGTTGTTGGACGATATAGTCCGAGCGGTGGAGGCATGGCTGAGGATCCTTAAAGAACCGGAGCCGTACGTGGATCCGAATCTCGACCCGGTTCTTATCGTGCCCGGGATTGCCGGTTCGATACTGAACGCCAGAGATGCTGAAAGTGGGAAAGAAGAGCGAGTCTGGGTGAGGATTTGGGAAGCTGATCGTGAGTTTCGTGCCAAACTTTGGTGCAAGTTCGATCCTCAAACTGGTAATTCTTTGATTTTTGAAATTAGGGTTTTTGGGGATTGTTATGTTACTTTACTCATTTGCAGGTAAAACTGAGTCTTTGGATTCCAACATCAGCATCGTTGTTCCTCAAGACAGAGATGGCCTCTATGCAATTGATTGCTTGGATCCCGATATGGTATATTCTCACTCCGGAAAATAATTGCCTTTGTTTCTCCTTATTTCCCATTGCATTTTGTAAATTGTAATAGCTTTTTACATAAACTGTTGTGAATATTCTGTTATGGCAGCTTGTTGGGCGTGATAGTGTATGCTATTTTCATGACATGATCAAGGAAATGACTGGCTGGGGTTACCAAGAAGGGAAGACCTTATTTGGATTCGGATACGATTTCCGACAAAGCAACAGGTAGCAACTTGATAAATCTTTTGGCATCTGAATTAAATTCTTATCAACTTGATCGTATTCTGTTTAAACATTTCAGACTCAAAGAAACGTTGGATCGTTTTGCTGCAAAGTTGGATGCGATTCACACTGCATCAGGTGGTAAAAAGATAACCATAATAACACACTCAATGGGTGGACTTCTTACCAAATGCTTTATGAGCCTGCGCACTGATGTATGCTACTTTCTTTCTTCTTAAAACGTGTTTTAAGTTTTATTCATGTTATTTTCTCATTTTATGTAAAATACTCTCTTCGCAGATTTTTGAGAAATATGTTAAAAGTTGGATAGCAATTGCTGCACCATTCCAGGGTGCGCCTGGATATGTAACGTCTACATTAATGAACGGGATGTCATTTGTGGAGGGTTGGGAAGCATACTTTTTTGTATCCAAGTGGAGTATGCACCAGCTGGTATGTGATTTATAATATATAATCTCTAAATAGTCATATGTTTGTTTCATTAACATATGGTCATGCCTTGACAGTTGATTGAATGTCCATCCATTTATGAACTGATGGCATGCTTGGACCATGAATGGGAACATGCTCCTTTGTTACAAATATGGAAGGAGATTCAGGATGGTAATGGTAACTCTACTGCTATGTTGGAAACATTCACTCCAATTGAAGCGGTTTCAATATTCACTCAGGCTCTTTCAATGAATGAGGTATGTTTATTATTTTCATTTTTATTTTATTATTTTGTGGGTTGCGTACAAATTACTTATTATGTGTCATACATGTACAGCTAAGCTATGGAGGAGTGGATATCCCTTTACCATTTAACACAGAAGTATTACATTGGGCTAATAAAACACGAGAGGTCTTGTCTTCAGCTAAACTTCCATCGAACGTTAAGTTCTATAACGTTTATGGCACTGGTGTCGATACTCCGCAGAGTGTTTGGTATAGCTTTCTTCTCCTTTTTAATAAAAAGTTAAAATAGTTAGGGTAAATTTCAATATTAGTCCCTGTGGTTTGCCCCAAATTGCCAGCTACATATATATTTTTTAGTTTTTGTTCTGAGGCGCCATGTTGTTTGCATTTTGTTGCCACTTGAATTCAGCTGGCAAACCCGACCTTTCTTTTGTTAGGGTTATTTTAGTCTTTTTAATTCTTGTACCTCAGTTAAAAAGGCTAAAAGTACCTCTCATTTAACAGAAAAAATAGACGGAGTTTAGTCCACTGGATTAAGTGGCAACAAAATGCAAACCACAGAGTGCCTAGTGAAACAAAATAATAAAATTAAATTAAATTAAAAAAAAATTTATGTAACTGGTCGTTTTGGTCAAATCACAGAGTAAATTTGAATTTACTCAAAAACAAAATTGGTTTATATCTGCTATTTTGATGGCTGAGATTTAATCTCGCGGATCAGTTGATAACACCATATGTTGTGCAGTTATGGAAGTGCTGACTCGCCCATCTTGGACCTGCAGGAATTACCATTGGTAGAGGTAAAAATATTTAATTTTACTTATTTGAACTCATTATATCATTTACATTAACAGTATGACTTAAATCACTTTCTTTGGCTATGCATTAATTATTGGTTGTTCATTTACAGGCAACTTATATTAATGTTGATGGTGATGGGACAGTACCAGCCGAATCAGCCAAGGTATGTTTACCATTTCAAAGTCAAAACAGGCGGTTGACCATGATGCGGGTCTCATTAAAAGTTCTGATTTTTCTAAACCTTATTGAAACAGGCTGATGGGCTGGAAGCAGAAGCTAGGGTTGGTATCCCGGGTGATCATCGTGGGATAATATGTGACAAGCACCTGTTTAGGATAGTCAAGCACTGGCTCAAGGCGGATCATGATCCATTTTACAACCCTGTAAATGATTATGTGATTCTGCCAACATTATTTGAGATTGAGAGGCACCAGGACAGCAAGGGTAAAGAAGTAATTTCATTGAAAGAAGAGTGGGAAGTTGTTGCAGATGATGAGATAGAAGCTATGGTTGGGTCGGTTTCCGCTGCTTGTGTAGGTGATGATTTGTGTTCTTCTGAAGAGGCTCATGCTACTTTTGTTGTTCACCCACAGAGCAATGGTAAACAACATATTGAACTTAATGCTATGAGTGTTACCGCTGGTGTTTGAATTGATTAGTCTATCATTCTGTTATCCATGTACATGCGTGCGTGTGTATGTATATATAATGTATTCAAGTGAATAAATTCAAAAAAAAATTGATAATGGAAAAAATGGTGAACTTAAATCTGTATCGTGTAACATTTGTTGAGTTTGCTATGTATAGTCTTTTGGCTTACGCAAGTCAAATGCTGAATTATAATCAAGAGCGGTGTTATCATCATCAACAACTTTACTACATCGTCGTGATTTCATGTTTCTGTTGTCTTAACAATGACGGATATAGAAATTCTTGTGGGGTTAAATTTACCAAGTGCAAGAATTAGTTAACTTACCAACAAGCAGCAAACCTGCGAACTATTGTTGGGGGCAGTGAGCAGTGTTTACAGCAAGCTAAGGGCTGGGAATTGCCGGCTGTGGTGGGCACTTGGTTTTAAAAGGCGTAAAAGCGCACCACCAATCAAAACCAGTTTAATTGCATATATACGCCATCAAAAACCAAAATTGTATATACTACTACCATCCTGAATTTCCTTCCATGTTTGTAACAGAGGAGCATGTTCCCATTCATGGTGCAAACATGCCATCAATTTATATGTTTATGGCACATTGATCCGATATACATTTCTAGAATATGATTCAAGTATAATAAATAAGATCAAAAATATAGTTTCTGACTATTGTATTTACTATTCTAATTTACTAGCCTTGTTCTTTGCATTTTTGACAACCCACTTTAACTAAAATACTACGTCGTTATTTTCAATACAGTATTATAAAACGACAAGTATTTGTTCAATGTTTGGTCCTACGCTTCGTTGATATTTTACCTAAACGTGCAAAATTCATATTAAAATTCTGATCATTGATATATCTTCTTGTTTATATCACAATGCATGTCATGAACAAGTATTATAAGTTGAATAACTATAGATGTAAAATAATAACTTTAAAGTGATTACTTGTTAAGTCCATATAAAGCTCTAATGCCTTGAATATCATCTGTATTCAAACCTTTTACAATTCCAGGAGGGATGCTAGTCCACATTGCAGAATTTTGATCTTGGCTATGTCCTAAACCGAGTAGATGTCCTATTTCATGAACTGCCACAGATTCTAAGTCAAAGGCACCGGGAACTGCCTCGGGTCCAGCAGACCAGTTCCAATTTGCGTTGTAATGAAGTATTCCAACAGTTGGTGCAGCAGCATGCGCCAAAACATTCGTAAAGTCGCCATCTCCGTGGTTCCCATTTTTAAAAGAAATCGTTAAATCAGCACTGGTCTCATCATAAACTCTTGAAAATGTGAAGTAACCGGAAACAGAAGCCCATTCGTTAAAGGCGCGCACAACTGGAGGTACAAATGCATTTGGAAAATTCAAGCCAAAAGCGTAGGTGAGGTGGTTTTTATCCCATCTAGGACTACCCGGGAAGAATTGACAACGAGACGCAAAAGTTAACAACTTTTCTTCGTGTTTGTGACTACTTTTCATATCTGGTTGTCCACAACGAGGCATGACCATTTGTGAAATGGTGGGCCCGTCTAGTGTACCCGAAGCATTAAGATGGTAAAAGTTTTGATAGCTTTTGAGGGCGGCCTCAAGCTCTTGATCAAATTCATCAAGTCCCGTGTTGACGTTGTTAGGGGCATGTTGGTGATTTAGGTAACCGAAACGAGCTAGATATAGTTTGAGGTTATGGAGGCCGGGCAGCTTGGTACCCTTGTGACAACCTTGAAGGGTTTTGATTGTGTCAGCATTAAACATAGCGTTGCTAAAAGAGAACAAGATAAACAAAAGGGGTAAAAAAGTAATGAGGGAGAATGCCATTGGTACGTGATTTTTGTTTTTGGCTTTGGTTAAAACTTTCAAGTTATTGGGTCAATTTATAGTGCTAAGTAATGCTTGAATTACATTTTACTTGGAAAGACTATGATTTGCACACTAAATTTTCTCAATTAATTAAATTTTATTAACGTAATCCATATAGTTAGCATTTTTCTATTATAAGACCATTTGACTGTTGACAATTTGACATGAGATCGGTCAACCTTGTTTTTTTTTTCTTTTTGGAACGACCAACTAGGTAACGCCGGGTACTCCATACACGGCTCCCATTGGCTAAAGGTAGCCCGAGCCGGCCACGAGTCCGGACGGACGGAGCCCCTAGCGGTCCACCTATTGAGGGATTCCTCGGAAAAACCCGACCCCCACGCCCGTCAAACGGCATGACAGCGAGGAGCCGGTAAAACCGGGTGAGATCAAGACTCGAACCCTGGCAAGCCAGGGTCATCCCTCATATAGTCATATCTCCCATTGAGCCACATCCAACCTCTCACTAGTAAATTGGTGAGAGTGAGGTTTGAACCCCTTACCTCTCACTAGTAAAACGAGTGCTCTACCACATCCAACTTATTCGGTCAACCTTGTTTAAATTTTTCAAAAAAAATGTGGCATTGTTTTTATTATTACTTTGTGATTTATGTTTTTGGTTTATAAATTGATTTTACATCCATGTTCTTCATTTTGATAGATGATTAGTTTTATTTATGTTCACGTGGTTGGTAGGGCCGACCCAAAGGATGGTCGAGGATGTTGATGGACGTAGACCTATTTTTCAAAAGACCAAAAATTATTAAAAAAAAAAGAATAATTTGTATTTGATATATAATATTGTTTTAAAACATAGGTCAATAAAATGACCATTTGGTTTAATAGAAAGAGTGCTAGTGTATTGTATAGAATTAAAAGTTATGTTTTCAATTCCCATTGTTATTTGTTTATTATTATTATTAATTTTTGTTATTGATTTTTTAGGGTCATCTATGAGAGTACCAAAAAAAAGTAGTGTATCTGAGACATGAAAAACAGAAGGCCTAAAATACAAACTCAAAAATTCTAACATAATTTAGACAATGTTATAACAATAAAACAAAAACAAAAGTTTTTTTAGCAAAATGATCTAACTAAAAATCTTAAACGAATCGTGATGCTCTTCTAGCATTTTTGGAAGCAAAGCCCTCGACTAACTCTTTGTAATCTATAGTATCTAGAACATCGCTCTCAATAGCAATAATCGCTAAGCCATTAAGTCTTTCTTAGGACATTAATGATCGTAAATAGGTCTTCCAACAACTTCAACTTTGAAAAACTTCGTTCTGCTGATGCCTTTGAAATAAAGAAGACTTAGACGAATTTGTTCCACGGTTTAGTGTTTTAATGCCTTTAAAATAAAAATATACATTTTCTTTATAATTGCCCATTTAGATATTTTGTCGTAAAATATATAAGTGAGTTCATTTTAAGTTATTATAATAAGTTGGGTTATAATAATTGTTAGTCACGTTATCAAGTCGGGCTCGTTTCAAAAAGAATCCTAAACGGGTTAAAACAAGTTTAAGCAAGTGAATCATTTTTAGTCGGACCCGAACTCACTTTTTATGCTGGGTTCGTTTCCGACTTGATAAAAATATTAATTTCCAGATTATGTGAAGAAATAATTTATGTTAGACGTTTAAGTAGTAAAAAATAACTAAACCGAAACCAATAAGTGCATAAAGAGTCAGGTTCGTTTTTAATGAACAACCACTTATGGCAAGTTGTTTTCAACAAAGTATTTTATTCTAAACAAACCGAACACGTTAGAAGACAATATATAACATACCCGGAGGAAGAACAAGAAGAAAAGAGAAAAAGTCTTGAACTTCACAATTTGATTTTTGAAAGTCAAACTTGATAATAATGCAAAATTAGCTTGGAGAACACAAAAATTTTGGTGGATTGAGGTGTGATAAAGTTGTATGTAGAGAAATGAAGGTCTATTTATAGTTGAACCGTAGGTCCCTGGAATGGATCGATACAGATGATATCACAAACTCAAAGGGTGCGGAATCCCCTAATTGTTTGACTACGAGTATTAGTAATGAGATGAACAATAGAACAATCAATAAGCAAACTTTACTTGTATTGAATAATAACTCAGTATCAATCAATACACGATAAAGCTCTTCACAAGTTCTTACAGCTGGAATGAATAACTTAAACCCTATGTTGAAGATGTGTTTATTTACTACACATCTTCGCCATTTACAAGACTAGCAAGTTAACACAACTTCACTTAAAACAAAAATTCGCTAATATCCAAACCGTTAAACATATAAACATAATACCAAAACATATCATTTATTTTAGACATGACTAACAATAAACCTATGAAGTACTGACACACTAAAATGCATCAGAAGACTCCCCCTTGGCAGTAGCTTCATTTGTTTCTTGTTTCTCTTCTTCAGTCTGCAAACGAACACCATTTTCACGCAAACAATCCCGCATGCACTCCATGTTTTAGACAAACTGAAACAACTCTCTGATACTTCTTCCCCTCTTATTTCCATGTAGGGATATAAAAAATCTTGATATCGTTGAGTACCTACAAGTCAGATTTTGACAGATGTACCAAGTGCATTGGATCATACACTTTTAACAACTCTTGCTCGTCCTCATCTTCCATTACTGCTTCAGCCATCTCACTACCAACACGCTAAAGATTAATATTCTTCAACACATCTTGAGGCATCGGCTTCATCGGTATCTTCTTCCAGCATCGAACGGGTTTGTATTTTACCATCAACAAACTTTCCCTTCCGAGGCTTGAACATAGTAAACTTCTTCTCTTTCACCATTTCATTCCAAATTATCCCCTGGACCCAATCTGCAAAGTTATCTTTACCCCTGTTTATCAACTCCATCTTTGCCAAATCCTTTACCTCACACTCGGGTAAAGTGTTGAAAGACTTCAAGAATCTTGGAAACTATTGAATTCCATCATATCTATTCAACACAAATAGTTTCAACTTCTCATCATACAACCAACAAATAATTACCTTCTTTGATTCATTAAACCCCTTAATGTTATAAGATTTCTTAAAGTGGGAGGTTGCATTTCCCATATGAATTATAACTTTCTTCATCAACAAGTTTATAAAACTTGTTCATATCTGTTAATACTCGGTTTTACATCTCGGTCTTTGTATAATGTATTATTTTATTAGAAGATAATGTATAGTGGCATTTTGATAATCATATATCGTGAATGTGACTCATTCATTAATATGTAAGTCACATTCGTTATTAGTTTATAACGAATGTGACCATTTGCTAATTGTAACCCTCATTTGTTTTTCACTTATAACTAATGAGAGGACGAATGAAGTCTTTCTTTAGTTGGTAATGTATTAGTAACGAATGAGTGCTCATTCGTTAGGCATGTCTAATGAATGAACCACATCTTCTATATATATCCCTTGTAATGTATTCATTATCTATAGAAGTGATTGATTATTGAAACCACGCTGTTACTCTACCAAAATCATTTCAGATCTAACGTAATCAAGCTTACGAATCAATTAGTCATATCACCTAACTAGATCCATTGTAATTGATTGATCAATATGAACATTAAAGTCTCACAAGTGTTATCAGAGCTTGTGTTCAGTTTGATTAAGTGATTCAAGTATAATTGTATTCAATTGAACGATTAATTGGTGATTAATTGTTCATAATTGTATCGGTCTGAGTCCT
This sequence comes from Bidens hawaiensis, assembly GCF_021521415.1. Classification (NCBI taxonomy): domain Eukaryota; kingdom Viridiplantae; phylum Streptophyta; class Magnoliopsida; order Asterales; family Asteraceae; genus Bidens; species Bidens hawaiensis. The sequence continues at coordinate 2,024 of NW_027492083.1, read as the reverse complement.
GTTGTTTACGGACTTTAAAGTTGAACAATTAAGGTTCAGTTTGTGGATAATTGATGTTGTTTCTTTATCTAGGATTGATCACTGACATATAATTATCATCTAGGTAGTTTTAATTGGAAGTTCATTAAGTTAATTGTAATTTGAGGTTTTGGCGGGAGTGTGTTGTAATTTTGATTAAGGTTTAATTGGAATGGATTGTGGTCTGGATTGAGGTTTTGTTTGGTTATGAACGAGTTCGAAAAAAGCATACGAGTGGTTTAAGTGTGGTTAGAGGTTAACCGGTTGAGATTTGAGCAGTGTTGGTTTGAATTGGTTTGAATAGTGTCTAGAAATTGGCTTTGGAGGTTTGAAAGTTTGAAGCCCTATTCGTTAGTTTCTTGGCCATTCGTTATTCTTCTAACTACTATTAAGCAGTTGTAACTGCTCATTGCCAGCTTGTCATTCACAATAACCTCTTATTCGTTATTAAAATGTTTACATTTGTTAACGATCCTTATTCGTTTGTTTGCTGATTCGTTACATTCTCATTCGTTCATCTTCACATTCGTTCTTTACCTCATTCGCTAAAACAGTTCTCACATTCGTTAAAACAATTCCTTATTCATGGTAACAGTAAATTTCATTCGTTTGAGTCATTCGTTACTTTTTGTTTGATTCATTTGTGTCTTAAAGTATCCTCATTCGTTCAAATACTCAGTCTTTTTGGTTTTCTCATTCATTAAAATCTTTAAACTTTTATCATTGACATAATCAACCCTTCAACTTTCTAAATCTGTCATCTTTCATCAGTCAACTATTGTAATGGCGAACTATTATGCACTTGCTTCTCAAAATGTGATGATGCATCAAATGCTCCTTTAGAAAATGAGATTGGGCCGCACAACAAATGCCCGAAGCTGTTAAGGTTGAGTGATTTTTCCATATTGGAACCTAGGTTTAGAGCTCACTTGGGTTCTATTCATCCTGAGTGTGTTCGAAATTTGGATGATGTCTATCAAGCTCCAACTGTTGGTAATGATACTACTAGGTATACTGAAAAGGAATTTAGTTTACATAACATTGATGATAAGAAAGCTCTTGAAACTAAGACGAAGGCATATTCAACTCTCACCATGGCATTACCTGAGAAACATCTTTTATCAATTCAGCCATATGCGTGCTACATTGTTTGCTCAAATAGAGGCAAGAACTTTGGGAAATACTCTTTAAAAGCAAGAAAACAATGCTGAAGTTTCAATTTAGAAACTACACACTGCTGAAAAATGAGACTGTTGAAGAAATGCTGAATCGGTTTTGTCACTTGATTGCCGAAATGTCTAGTTTGAATATGGAGCCAAGTGAGGTTGACAATATTGGTACCTTGAAGAATGCTTTACCGCCATCATATTCTACTTTCTTATTTCAAAATGAATCTCTCTCTGCTGCAGATTTTATCAACAAGCTTGAAGAAAGAGAATATGATATGAAAAAGTCAAAAATATTCAAAGGACAATCAAGATCCTACATTGTATTGTGAATCGCTTCCTGCAAGCAGCAGTTTTGTTCAAATTACTGCATTCGATACTCAAGCTGACTCTATAAATCCTCAAGGTTGCAATTCCAGTCCAAATGTGTGTTTCATGGCTTTTGGGTCAGGTGGTTCATTCATCTGCTGGTGGCAAGTACTCCAAGTTCACATCCACCGAATGTCAACATGAAGGAGGCAGAACAATGGTTTGCCTTTATGCATGCCTTCATGACATCATATGAACAACTGTGGGTAGCAAGATTGCTACTAGTGAGCTTACTAATGAGGACTACGACTAGATCAATCTAGATGATCTAGAACTAATGGAATTAAAATGGAATATGGCCATGATCGTGAGGAAAGTCAAGCGGTACATGCAGCGAATAGGGAAAGATATGCCGACCTTGAACAAAAGGGTCGAATTTGATAAATTAAAGGTGGAAATGTTACAACTGTAACATTCGTTACTTTTCAAACCCTAAAAACCCGACCCATTTCTAATTTTCGAATTTTTGTT